>NW_028081302.1:0-518624 GCF_014824575.4 Sturnira hondurensis
AGGGTTAGCAACAGGGGAGTGGGAGGAGGAGAAGAGGGGAAAAGGTACAGAGAATAAGTAGCATAGACAGTAGGTAGCAAATAGGGGGAAGGTAAGAATAGTATGGAAAATGTGGAAGCTAAAGAACTTATGACAGGTGGACATGAACTAAAGGGGGGATTGTGGGTGGGAGAGGGTGTGCAGGGTGGAGGGGAATGAAGTGGGGGAAATGGGACAACTGTAATAGCATAATCAATAAAATATATTTTAGAAAAATTCACAGCCATTGAAATTTCAACAAAAAGTTTCTTGTAGATTTAAAAATACTGTTATCTTCAGTTTTCTATTAGCTCAGCAATCTTTCAAATACAATATTCAGTGTGAGTTGGAAAGCTGAGACATTTTAACAAAGTATAAAACAAAACTCCTTTTAAAAACCAATTGTGTTAAATGCCTCTTTGGAAAAATCAGTGTTAGGAATCACATTCTTATATGACATCTTTTTTATTAGGTACCTTTTAGACATATAACCAAACTGAAGTACATCAATATGTGAAAAGTGTGAAGATAGTTGCAGCTATTTAGTATCATGTCTATGTGTACTACTTTCAAAAACAAAATATGGAAATTATTGATACGGAAAGTTAGCTACCAGGGTAAAAGACAGGGAGATGAGAGGGACAGAGATGAGCCCAAGCCAATTTAACATTATCTGCTTAACCAGAGATGAAATGCTATAATCTTAGAAATAGCTGTCTTATAGGAATTCCTCCTAAAAAAAATTAAAGAAACTTAAGATGGTGCATTTTACACTGCATGTAAGGTATGTTTTTGATACATAACAAGGAGCTTATCGGATTCCTTCTAAATATACTCAAATCTTCACTGAAATGAAAAACTACTACTCAAAAGAAATAAGTAATGGGATTTTAAAGCCCTCAGCTTTAAGAGACCCCAGAAGTTAAGCAGCTTGACAAAGAAGTCACGTGGTAGCTAGTAGTAGAGGTGGGAGCTGTGAAATTAACTGGCAGTCATATGGTTTAACTGGGTAATCCAGAGGAAAGTTCTGAGCCATATGGCTATATCTGTGTATGTGTATGACATACTAAGGTTCGGGTATCTGAGAGAATGCACACAATCCTATTTTGGCTCAGATCAACAGCTTGGATTGTATGGCTGCAATGTACAGCTTCTATGTATAGATATTAAATATCAGACTTATCTTAGGAGTTGAGAAAAGTGTCCAGCAAGATACTCTGATGCTTTTACTATGAAATGAATACTCTTGATCATTGATTCCCCAGTTGGCTACACACCAGATTCAGCTGGGGAGCTTCTAAACACACACACACACACACACACACACACGCAAGTATGCAAGCACCTCATCGCAGACCTGCTCAATTAAATCCTCTAGCAATGGAGCTTAGAATCTGAATTTTTATAACAAGCTTCCCAGGTGATTCTTACTCTGTAGACAGCCCAGCATCAGTACAGATTCATGTATGTAACCACTCTTCCAGATAGTAATACAACAGACCATTTTAGAAATAATTTAGTTCTACTGAGCATTTGTAAAGTTTTTCCTTTTGGAAGAAATGGTCATTGTGTGGCATACCACACCTTGACTTTAACCAACGGGAAAAAATGTGAGCAAATTTCCTTAAGAAATAAAACAATCTTTATTGTTTGTTTTAGAAGCAATATGTTGAGCAAATGGACAAGCAAATATCTAAAGAAAAACATCATACATCAACTAGTGGCTTAGACAGTTGAGAAAAAAACATGAGAAGTATTTACATGGACCAGTTTCTTTTTTTTTAAAGATTTTATTGATTTATCCTTAGAGGGGAAGGGAAGGAAAGAAATATCAATGTATTTGCTTGAAATATCAAGCAAATAGCAAGCACTGAAATATCAGTGTGGTTGCTTCTCGTGAGTCCCCTGCTGGGAACTGGCCTGCAACCCAGGCATGTGCCCTGACTGGGAATCGAACCTCGATGGTGTGGTTCACAGCCCCGCGCTCAATCCACTGAGCTATACCAGCCAGGGCCCAGTTTCTTTTACAAATGATAAAACATGAAAAACACGCAGAACCATGTAGTTTTAGACCATCAAGGTATAAACCCAGTAAAGCACATGAAGCTACAAAAGCTACAAAGAACATGTGGCTACAGGAAATAATAATGGAAATAACCATATATGAACTGGCCCATGTAAAATACAAAAAAATATTCAATGAAGTCAGATTTCCTAGAAAATAGTGCTAATGAGAGGTATTTCAGTATGAATCAGGTATATAGTTAAATGTAGAAATTTTCAGAAATATTAACAGCATTAAGCCACTGCCACCCACTTGTGCTTCTAATTTTTTTTTAAAAGCTGCTGCTTTGTTTTGACTCATGAGAAATATCTAAGGTCTACTTCTTATAAGCATTATCCATTCTTCTAAAGTTAATGCTCTTACATTAAGATACTATTTAAATAAAAATAATTTTAAAAATTAGATTTATATTTAATCCTTAATAAGTGCTTAAGCTGGCAATGCAGCTCAATGTAGCTTTAGGAGAGAGGATGATTAGGAATTTGATTCTGAGCCAGTAAGACTTTCAAGCTACCCTAAACAGAGAGCAAATTTAAGTGAGAGTAGATGGCTAGCACTCCAATATAACTCAAAAGGCAATTATAGACATATACATACTAACATGCAATTGTGTGTGTGTGTGTGTTTGCATGTGTGTGTGTTTCAGCTAGACTACCAAATTAATTCAACATCAGTAATATTTTGGAACCCAGACATTTTCTAGTGAATAGGGGTACACATAATATCCCATTCAAAAAAACTCAGACACCTTTGGTATGTGGCTGTATATTAACAATTTCCAAATATTTGCTGAGCCATTCCAATAAAAAAAGATCTAGAAACAGCAAAAAATACTTGATGTGTTAACTATGAAGCTGAAATGTTTTGCCTTCTCATACAAACATTAGGTGGTGTACGGTAAATGGACAATTGGTGCATATCCCCAGAGCACAAAACTGAACACAAATACATGAATTAATAATGATTCTCTCATAATGAGCAATAATAATGTAAGTTTTGATTAGCACAGAACCATTTAAATGGGAAAGCCAAATTAGTAAATGTTGTAGCAGTCAATGTAAGTTGGAAACATAGAATAACTTTAATGGAGAAGAATGAGACTTTTGGGTTAGATGCAAATTACTTTAAGTGGAAGTGCTCTTCTTTATCACAATTCTAGGTCATACTGGCATTTTTTCTTTAGGGAAAAGAAAAGACAAGAAAGGAATAAAACACACTACTGCCACCAAGGATACTGGAAGTCTAAAGAGAAGTCTACATTAACTTTAGCGCTGCAGGTAAAGGCCAATTTACGGGTATAAAGGACTAATGCCCAAAATTGGCACTGCCTAGCAATGATCTCTAAAGCACCTAGAAAATGGATTGAAATGTCCAGCTGGAATAGTCTTTTATCTTGCAATTTAAAAGACTGCAATATCCAGTTCTTTTTAAAAAGGGTTAAACAATAAGCTGAACACCTACTTTAAAATTTCAAAAGCTTTTGTATCTTTTGTCCTTACAGCCACATTACATATAAATGCATTCAAAAATCATAGGAAAGCAGTCATGGCTAAGAACAAACAATACTAGACTGCTGAAAACTGGCATATCTCTCATAGGTCAAATATGCAGCAATGTCAAAGCAACTAAGTTAACCTGCGAACAAAATCACAGAAAAAAATGCAAAGGAGCAAGTACAAATCCACTGTAGAATGTACTGTCTCAATTAAACCACATGCAAGAAAACAAATCTCTTTTTTAAAACTGTTTTCCCTAAAATGTATATTTCTAGTCAGAACATCTAGAGTAAAAATACTGAAACGTTAATTCAACCCAATAAAACAGAACTTATAATTCAGGTGATTTTGTACATGTTTTTGCTGTAGAAATAGCAGATTCAAATCCTTTGGTTGGGGAAACCAAATTCACGTGACCAATTTATAGTTTATAGTTTTCATGTCTTTGCATTTATTAAAGAATAAAACCCCCCAAACCACCGGTTCTAAGATCAGAACTACAACTAAATATACCTTAAATGAATAGTACTGCATGTTGGAACTTGTACTTGCTTTATTATTTTGGAACAGAGATCACATATGGATTAGTATTACAGAGTCTGATATCCAGCATAACTTTTTCTTCTGCCAATTAGGTAAGCAATCACTATAATGATAATCAAGCCTGAAAGACCAGCACCAACTACAATTGGTATTAGAATGGTGTCATCATCCAGCGAACACTCCTGGGCTGTAGGTGAGAGAAAGTGTGTAACAAATAATGAGTATAATAAAAAAAAAAAAGAATGTCTAAAAGTTAAAGATGTTGATTCAAAAGTCAGAAATGCTCTTACAAGTTCAACTTTAACTGAGACAGGTATATTTTAAAGATAAAGCTACAGAAAATTATAGATTGTTCTAGAATTAAAATCCTAAAACTTACTTGTCCTTTCATTCATGTATGTGTATATATGTTCTTTTATATGAATACATATATACTGATATCTATGAGTAAACACACATGTTTGAATGTGCTTACTTATTTACATTCAAAGTCCTTTGCAAAACAGGAGTATTACTTTATCAAACATGAAGAGAGCTAATGTAGCCTATTTCACATAGTCAGATGAGCCTCTTAGTGGTAGAGTGAATGCCTTTTGGGACACTGGGACCAGATCAGGAAGGTTTATTCATGGAATTAGAAAGGACAGGCTGGCTCTAAAATCCTTTAGAACACAGACTGACAAACTACAGGCCATGAGCCAAATTAGCCCAGCTAAAAATGGCTTTTAAACATTTATAAATGGTTGAAAAGAAACAAAAGAAAAATATTTTGAGAAATGATAATTATATGAAACCTAAATTTCAGTATCCACAAATAAAGTTTTATTGGAACACAGCCACACTCACTGGTTTATTGCCAACGGCTGTTTTCATGCTTCAAGAGCAGAGTTGAATAATTGTGACAGAGACCATATGGCCTTCGAACCTAAAACACTTACTGTCTGGGACTTTACGGAAAAGGATACAGATCCCTGACACAGAGTACATCACTTTAGTGACTACAAAAGGCAAGAAACCGGGACCTCTTCCTAATTTGAATATGTTTATTACATTTATCAATCTGGTCAGGACTGGCAGTCCACAGGGGCTATTTATTCTATTTCTCGGGAGTAATGTGATCCAATAACATCCAACTGGCACCCTTTTACCTTACTGCAAGTGTATTTTTTATTCCCTCCTCCTATATAGTCAAGTATTACTAATGTGTTGTTTTTAAAGTTACCCACAGTCAAGAGCCTAACCTCACATATTGATGATACATTCATTATCAATCAATACGAGGGTTGGCAAAGTTAGGTTTACAGTTGTTTATATGGAAAAATACAAATTACTAAACTGTGTGTTTTATGTACTCACAGCTATAAACCTACTTTTGCCCAGCCCTGTATTATAAGTTGTATATTTGGGTGACATTTTAAATTCTACGTACATAAAAACCAGTTTCAAATTAGAGAAAGAACAGAGCTCTTCTCTTATTACAGCTGACTAGCTATACAAGCATGAGCTCATATTAAACTGCAAGTGATTTTAAATTCGGAACACAAATCTGGACCTAAAATTAAGGTAATAATATAGAGGAACTGGATAAAGACTCAAGGAGAAAACTATTAAAGGGTCAAAATAATTGAAGTAAAAAAGAAAAACAGACAAAAGGGAAAATGAGTTTTTTGAAAAAGTTTTTAAGTGTGATTAGCCTCTCATGTCACATTAATGGCAAGGTGAAGAACCTACTTTATTTTGACCTAACCAAGCCAGGCTAGGTATTCAGCACTATTGCAAAAGTAATTGAATGGCACAAAGCATATTTACTTTTAAACACACCTTCTACATTTCCTTCTAAACCATGGACTTAATTGTTAAAAATTCTGTGGACGTGGATGACTGGAATGGCTGTGTTCAGCAGAGCTGCAATCCACAAACCCCTAATTTTAAGTAAGTGGTTAAAAAGGACAAGTCAATTAAAGAATTTTTTCTTTTTTCCTTTGTGCAAATTTTAATCTTGTAATGCCAAATACATCTTTAATATTCATATAAACACACTGTAATTAGCCATTCACAAAGGTTTGCGGAAAAGGCAGAAAACTGTACTTGATCCAAAAAATGTTAAAATTAAAAATTAAAAATTAAAAAAATCTGAGAAACACCCTCATTAGGAATGAGTAGATCTTCAAAAAGACTCATTCACACTGGTACATGTTTTTAAAACTCTCCAGATCACTCTGGCTGGCCAAAACACAGTTCATGATACTGGAGGCTTTGGTACCTCAATCTTTTGTCTCAGCAAAATATGACCAAACTTTTTAATTCGAGTATGAAAATGTTTCCAGATAGAAGATGGCCCTGAGGCAGATCAGAGATGCCTAAAGCTGCTGCTTCCAAGTGCCATCCTTCCCATAAACTAAAACGGTGGGGGGCACCCCTACCTTAAGTAAAACTCACTTAAAGCTTCTATCAGTTTTTAGCTCTTAAGAACTTTGTTGCAAATGTTTTCCAGATCACAAAAAATATCTATTTTGAGCAAAATGATGGGCTAAATATACAGTGACACAACTTGCCCAAGGCTTTGAGAATTCTATAGCAGAGTTGAGAGGTGAATTCACACTTCTCTATGTCATTGCTTAAAGTTTCCATGACTCAAAGGAAAAGTCAATGTAAACCATCAATTATTAATAAAACTCATATGATTCTTACCTGTAGAATACTCTCCTTTTATTACATTGAAAGGCTGAACCCTTAGATCAAAGGTATTTATCTGAAATGCTTCAGATACTGAAACCATTTGCTCTTTCTTGCACATATAAGAACTTCCCAGGGGTGCATCCCAGTAGCTGAGATTGTTATTTGCAACGCTGAAAACTTCAAAGGAAAAAAATATGTTAGTAACTTCTTATCGTATCAACATAAAAAGTGGGACAGTCCTCAAGATATTTCAGTGAAGTATAAAGAGCTTGGAGTACAAGGTCTACCCACAAAAAGTAATTCTTCCAATCACTAGGTTCTCTATCTTTCCTTTTTTTCTTTTTAAATTTAAGTATACTTGGTATATAGTATATGTGCTGCCGAAGCGAGCACTAAGTATACTTGGTATACAGGATTACATTAGTTATATTAGTTTTTTGTGTATAATATACTGACTTAGTATTTCTATACCTTACAATGTGATCACCCTACTAATTCTACTCACCATCTCTCTTTCTATAGATGTTTCTATAGTCTAAAAATCAGTCATATCCTTAACTATTACCCACCATGGTTCAAAAATACAATACACTGCAAAATATAGAATACTGTAGTTTTAAGTTACTGAGTTTAAATTGTGATCAAAGTGGGATTCATCCCATGGATGCAAGGACAATATTTGTAAATGAATAAATGAAATACATCACATAAACAAAAGGGAAGAAAAATCACATGATCATACCAAAATCACAGGATCATACCACAGATGCAGAAAAAGCACTTGGGAAGGTACAGCACCCATTTATGATAAAAACACTCAGCAAAGTGGGAATAGAGGGAGCATTCCTCAATATAATAAAGGCCATATACAAGAGACCTACAGCCAACATCATACTCAATGGGCAAAAACTAAAAGTTTACCCCTAAGGTTGGGAAAAAGACAAGGATATCTGCTTTCACCACTCATATTCAATATAGTATTGGTAGTCCTAGCCACAGCGATCAGACAAGAAAAAGAAGTAAAAAGCATCCAAACTGGAAAGAAAGAAATAAAACTGTCATTGTTTACAGAAGACATGACAGTATACATAGAAAATCCTATAGACTTGACCAAAATACTACTCAACCTAATAAGTGAATTTGGCAAAGCAGCAGGATACAAAGTCAGTATTCAGAAATCAAAGGCATTTTTATACACTAATAATGAAATATCAGAAATGGAAATCAGTACAAAAAATCCCATTTGATATAGCAACAAGAAAAATAAAGTACTTACGAATAAACCTAACCAAGGAGGTGAAAGATCTGTACTTAGAAAACTACACAACACTGAAGACAGAAATTGAGGAAGACACAAGTGGAATCATGTACTGTGTTCATGGATTAGAAGAATTAACATCACCAAAATGTCCATATTACCCAAAACAATTTACAGATTCAACACAATCCCTATTAAAGTACCAATAACATATTTTAAAGATACAGAACAAACATTTCAAAAATTTATATGCAACCATAAATGACCCCAAATAGCTGAAACAACCTTGAGGAAGAAGAACAAAACAGGAGGGATCACAATATCTGATATTAAACTATAACACAAGGCCACAATAATCAAAACAGTCTGGTACTGGCATAAGAACAGACACAGAGATCAAAGGAACAGAATACAGAGCCCAGAAATAAACCCAACTCTCTACAGTCAATTAATATTCGACAAAGGGGGCAATGACATAAAATGGAGTAAAAATAGCCTCTTCAACAAATGGTGTTGGGAGACGAGGACAGCTACATGCAAAAAAATGAAACTCAACCACCACTTTACACCATACACAAAAATAAACTCAAGATGGATAAAAGAATTAAATATAAGTCGTGACACCATAAAAGTCCTAGAGAACAAAGGCAGGAGAAATCTCAGATATTCCACACAGCAGTATTTTCATCAATATGTCCCCAAGAACATGGGACATAAAGGAAAGAATAAACAAACGAGACTTCAAAATAAAAAGCTTCTGCATGGCCAAAGAAAATATCAGCAAAATGAAAAGGGGATCAACAATATGAAAAATATACTTGCAAATGATACCTTGGACAAGGGTTTGATTTCCAAAATATATAAAGAACTCACACAACTCCATTCTGGGAAGACAAATAACCCAATGAAAAAATGGGCAAAGGACCTGAACAGACACTTCTCCAAGGAGGACATACAGAGGGCCCAGACACATATGAAAGGATGCTCAGTATCACTAGCAATCAGAGAGATGCAAATTAAAACCATAGCGAGAGCCCTGGCTGGTGTGGCTCAGTGGATTGAGCACGGGCCTGAGAACCACATGATCGCAGTTCGATTTCTGGTCAGGGCACATGCCTGGGTTGCAGGCCGGTTCCCAGCGGGGGACTCACAAGAGGCAACCATACATTGATGTTTCTCTCCTTCCCTTCCTCTCTAAAGATAAATAAATAAAATCTTAAAAATAAGCCACAGCAAGATACCACTTCACACTGGTCAGAATGGTCATCATAAACAAACAAACAACAAGTGCTGGCAAGGTTGTGCAGAAAAGGGAACCCTAGTGCACTGTTGGTGGGAATGCAGACTGCTGCAGCCACTGTGGAAAACAGTAAGGAATTTCCTCAGGAAACTAAAAATGGAATTGCCCTTTGATACAGCAATTCCACTGCTGGGACTATACCCTAAGAATCCTGAAATACCAATTCAAAAGAGCCTATGCACCCCAATGTTCACTACTATAATTTATAGTAGACAAGTGCTGGAAGCAACCTAAGTGGCCATGAGTGAATGAGTGGATCAAAAAACTGTGGTACATTTATACAATGGAATACTATGCAGCAGAAAGAAAGAAGGAGCTCCTACCCTTTGCAACAGCAGGATGGATCTGGAGAGCATGATTCTAAATGAAATAAGCCAGGTGGTAAAAGACAAATACTATATGATCTCACCTATAAGTGAAACCTAATCAACAAAATAAACAAGTAAGCAAAATAGAACCAGAGACATGGAAATAAAGAACAAACTGACAGTAACCAGAGGGGAGGTGGGAGGGGATAATGGGGGGGGAGAGTTGTCAAGGAACATATATAAAGGACACATGGACAAAGCCAAAGGGGAGTTGGATAGAGGGTTGGGGGGAGTAGGGGAGTAATAGAGACAATTGTACATGAAATATTAAAAATAAATTAATTAGTCCTGGCTGGTGTAGCACAGTGGATTGAGGGCCAGCCTGCAAACCAAAGGGTCACTGGTTTGATTCCCAGTCTAGGGCACATGCCTAGGTTGCTGGCCAGGTCCCCAGAATGGGGCACACAAGAGGCAACCACACACTGATGTTTCTCTTCCCCTCTTTCTCCCTTCCTCTTTCTAAAAATAAACAAATAAATAACATCTTTAAAAAAAGGGCACTATTTGGTAACAAGACAATCATGGTTTCTCTTCTTTCAGTTTAACCCACACTCCTTTTCCCAAGGCCAATAATTTGCTTACCAGATCCATTAACCAAATTCATGCTGATATTCACTTCCTTCAGATAGAATCGGTTTTCATTTTTCTGTTTAAAAAAGAGTTTGCAGTTAATCAACACATCACAACTGCATACAGGTACAATTATAATCTATAGAAGTAAAACAATCTAATACTACTACTCAAAAGATAAAAAATACTATAGATTAAAACCTGGTCAGTAGAAGAGATTGTAACCAAGAGAACTGAAAATGTGAGAGAAACCCCTTCTCTCTGCATTTTGTTTCCCATTCCTTGGACCAGAGGTGTAGTCATGTGGTTCTGAGACAATTCATTCCCTCCATTTCATTCCTCCTGTCACTTGCTAAGCCCTCACCACCTCTAGCTTGAATCACAATACCCTCTTATCTAGAGCTCTCTGCTTTTCAGCCTCTCCGGCTCAGTCTTTCCTGCACTGCTATTATTTTTCTGAAGTACTCATCTGATCAGCCAGTCATTCCAACAATGTCCGAGCTTAGTATGTACAAAGTAACATATGAAGTGCTCGAGGGAGCGAGCAAAATGAACCAGACTTGAATCCTGCCACCCCGCTTGCAATTTGCCAAGGAAGATAAATACAGTAGTTCCCATCATCCAAGTTCGTGTTCTGTAGTTTCACTTTCCATGGTTTTGCTTGTTTGCAGTCAACCACAGTCCAAAAATATTAAATGAAAAATTCAAGGTGTTTGGAGAGAAATCACATTCACATAACTTGTATTACAGTATATTAGTCTAATTGTTCTATTTTATTCTTTATTGTTGTTAATCTCTTACTGTGACCAACTTATACATTAAATTCATCTTAAGTATGTATAGGAAAACACATAGTCTATATAGGGTCCAGTGCTATCTGTGGTTTCAGGCATCTCCTGGGGGTTTTGGAATGTTCCAAGTGGGTCTTAATGCAGTGTTAATTCACTGGTCATGTATGTACTATAACAGAAAAATGACTTAAACATTAAAAAAGGGAGGATTTTTTGTAAACCTTTCCAAAATACAATTAGCTATAATCCTCAATTATTCAGCATAGATCACCCATAGAGGGAAAAAACGGTTTTAGACTGAAGAAACCAAATTCAGATATAAAAACCATGAACAAATATAACTTTAAATAAATGTATATACTATAGCCGTGGCTGGTGTGGCTCAGTGGATTGAGCACTGGCCTGCAAACCAAAGGGTTGCTGGTTTGATCCCCAGTCAGGGCACATGCCTGGGTTGTGGTCTAAGTCCCTGGTAGGGGGCACGTGAGAGGTAGCCAAACATTGATGTTTCTCTCCCTCTCTTTCTCCTTCCCTTCCCCTCTCTCTAGAAATAAAGAAATAAAAATCTTTAAAAAATAAATGTATATATTGGATATATATATACACATATAGACATATATATATATACACACACACACAAACATACATGAAATAAATAACCATGTTACAAAAAGAAAGTGGTAAGTTATGAAAATTCAAATGGAGAGAAATTACTTCAAACTAGGGGAGGAACAAAAGTGATGCAAGCTTAGGGATGGGCCATTTGAATTAGGTAGAATTCGATCAGGAAACAAGCAGAAAAGGGTATTTAAGAGGGTAACAACATTAGTAAAGGCAGAAGATAAGTGTAATCACAAGTATACTGAAATTGGAGGATTTACTAAATGCTAAGCACTGTTCTTAAAACTTTACATATGAAGCTCACTGAATAATTACAACGCCTCATTTTGAGATGTGGTAATCAAAGTGAGTAGATGTTAAGTAACTTCCCCAGAAGCTATATGGTTAGTAGTCAGTGAGCTGGGATTTGAACCAAGGAAGTCTGGCTGCAGAGCCTATGTTCTGGTTACTACCATTCTCTCCGACCTCACTGGATTATATATGGGGAAACAGGGTGAGGGAAGGACGAGATTCATGTGGAGGAAATAGAGCTGGATATGCAAGTTACCTTGCACGGTGGTGGAGTGAGGTGAGGGGCTACAACTACCCTGCCAGGGAATTTAGATGTCAGCTTGCTGGCAAAACAGAACCACTGAAGGTTTATGTCAGGAAAGGCTGTGCTTCAAGATGATTAAACTGACACAGAACAATGAAGGAGGGGAGGAATTAGAGGGTCTAGTTAAGGAGGCTGAGCAGTCCAGGTAAGAGGTAATGCAGGCTGGAATGAGGAGAAAGGCAGTAGGGAATGAAAACAAGAGGACAGACTCTGAGAAATTGCAGAAGGAAGCATTAAGGGATATTTGACGACCTTATCTCATCTCCCCTGTGCCTAGGCTATGGCTCAGCTTGGCACCCAAGGCTCTCCACAATATGTCCCAACTACTCTTCCACATTTATCTTTCACTAAATATGTTACATGCCTCATTTTCCTGGCTGGTCTTGATTGTATTCCTTTATCCATGGGTAACCTGTACTTTTGCACTTTCTCCCCTAATATACAAATCTGACCCATCCTTGAAGTTTTAGCTCAAGTGTCATCTGTTCCACTAAACCTCCCTGACCCACTGCCAACCAGAATTAACCACTCCCTCTCCTCTATACTCCCACAGCACCTTGTATTTTCCTCTGGTCAAGCACTCATCCCACTTTGTATGCACCTTCTGCAGACCACAGAATCAAGGTCAAAAGCCTCAGCATGGCAATCAAGGCCTCCCACAAAAACAGTAACTATTTGTCCATTTCTATCTTTGCCACCAAACTGTCATCACCTTAAGAATACAGGCCTTCTGCCCTGGCTGGTGTAGCTCAGTGGATTGAGCACAGGCCTGTGGACCAAAGGATTGTGGCTCGATTCCCAGTCAGGGCACATGCCTGGGTTGCAGGCCAGCAGGGGATGCATGAAAGGCAACCATACATTGATATTTCTCTCTCTCTCTCTCCTTCCCTTCCCCTCTAAAGATAAATAAATAAAATCTTTTTAAAAATTAAAAAAAAAAGAATACAGGCCTTCTTAAAAAAAAGGGAACACAGACCTTCTTTTTATCCTACGATAGCATCCTGTGCATAACACACTTAAATTCAATAAATTCTTAGGAAGCACTCTTGTGACAGGGTTGAAGGTAGGATCTATCCCACTCAGCTGTGGTGACATTACAGGTGTTCCCTGAATTTTCAAAGTACCTAGAGCATGGTTAAAATATCACTATCTTGGATTACATTTTAAAGTAGTCTGCTGTGCAAATTAAATGTTGTAATTATCTAATACTTCCACATGAGAGTCAGAAGAAACCATGGTTCTTTCAGTATCTTACCAGAGCTAGAAAGATCAAATTCAATCACTCAAAAGGGAATGAACCTACAATATTAGTTTTCTCATTCTTATGGACTAGAATATAATCACCATGCACTAACTTTAAAAGAATATGTCTGTGGAGGCCTGCTGTTACCACACTGAAAAGGACAGGTGTAACTAGATGGTTTTAATAGTAATTCACTGGTCATATACATACTATAACAGAAGAATGATTTGAATGTTAGAAAAAGGGAGATTTTTGTAATCCTTTCTAAAATATAATTGTCTAATAGAATCCTTAATTCCTGGCATAGATAGGCCATGGAGAAAAAGGCTTTAGACTCTGGAAACCAACTTTAGATACAAAATAACAACAGACCTAACTTTTTCTATATCAGAGGTTCAGGCTATTTCCCCATCCCTTAGATATACTACGTCATTTGAAAGCAGAACTGTTTTCTACCCACTTATACGATAACCTAATTTGAGAACTTTTGGTGGTTCAACGTTTTCCATCACTGATAACTATGCCCCCTTTTCATTCCCATTCGCTATAATATGCGCATGTGTATGTATGCGTGCACACACACACACGCACCTCAAAATGTGGGGATAATAATTGCTTCTGAGAAGGTGAAAATAAAGGCTCTCAATGATTCACTTATGCTAGCAAGAAGTAGACAAAGTATGCCTAACCTGGAACTTTCTGTTTCAGATTCAGCCCTTGATACAAGCACGAACAACAAAAACCCAAATGCTGCCATTATAAACTGTCCTGATTTAAGGTATTCATGCACTCAAGGTATTCATACAGAGCCTTGTACATACCAAGTGTTTAATAAATGTTTGCTGTTATTACTGATACTATTACAAACAGTATAGCCTTCAAAAAGCATAAAATATTATAGTACACAAACAAGAGTTTTCTAACAAATAATAGAAAAATCATTACATTGTACATATTACTTTATCTTTTATATATTTTCTGTATGTAGTAAATATGTTTTCTAACCTCTCCATGTACACTTTATGTACATGGAGAGATTAGAAAGGTTTTTTTGATGTGCGCTAATTCTTCCTTCTACCCTAAGGTCTACACAAGAGCAAAATAGCCACAACTGGTCAACACTAATATAAGAATCCAGCCCATAGACCACTGAGGTGACCCTGTGGGATTAACAGGAATCAATGGACTACACTCTATAATTAAGTAGTGTTGAAATGGAAGATAGAGCTAAACATCCCCCCAACACACACACACACACACACACACACACACACACACACATTCTCTCTCTCTACCTATTTTCACTTTCAGATATGTTTCTAAGAGAATGAATCTAATTTTAGAAAAATCCATTACTCACCACAGCAAAGACAAAGTCAAGATACTTAATGTTGCTGCTGTTCAGCCTAAGTAGAGCAGTTTGAGAATGGCAGCTGCCAGTGAAGTTCATTGTTTTGGGGTCAATGTTAACAATTGAAGTGACCTTTAGGGGAACAAGGTGGGGAAGGGTAGAGATTGATCATAAATGTCAACAAGAAAACCCTACGTTCCTAATAAAACCAACTTTAGTGGGGAACAAAAAAAATCCTTTTGCCTCGATACTTAGGTTTATGGTGTCTTACATTCAAACAAAGTTGGCACAGGTCCTCAAGCTATGAGTCAGATGACTAAAAAAAAAAAAGAAAAACAAGAGAGAAGCTTCTAGTAAGCCAAATGCAAATACACTTATTTTATGGAGCATAAGAGCCATTTCTCTGGCTTGTTTAAGTCACGGGACTCTGGAAATGGGATTTGTTTGTTGCCGCGCCTTCTGTATCCTCAGTGGAACAGTGCAACTGGAAGTTGCACTTGAGCATATCTGTATGATTCAAGCTATTGAACAGCTGAAGAAACAGATAGCTAGCAGCGCTGTTCCCACAGATCAACCTACAGTAACTCTTCCTGATTATAGTAACTCCAAAGTCATCAAAACTCAATGAGTCAACATCAAATCTCCATTTAAAATGCCATTATTCTAGTAACACCACTCTTAAGCTGAGTGTAGCATATACGGTTTGAAAGGAGATGCAAATAGAATGTATCTATGAAAATAAACAGCCATACTTCACCGTGAGTGATATAAACAACGATACCTTATCTTGAGTTATGTTCAACTGCAGCCCCATGTCAGCCAGGAGACAAGTGCTGCTGCCATTTTTAACTGAATAGGACCCAGTATCTGGTTTTCCCTTTGGAGCAGGTGTTGTAGTAGGAGACGGCAAAGTGGTGGGGACAATGGGCACCACGGTGGTTGAAGGTTTATCTTTATCACACAGAAACTCTATAAACAAAGGACAGAATAAACCGAAGTACACATTTTCCGAATTCGTAAGATGCCAGGGAAAAAGCAAACTATTTCTCACAATCAAGTCTGAAACGAGGGAAGGGAATACCTTCATAGCATATTTTTAAGTAAATGACACAGTTCTCAAACTGCTGCTTCATATGCAGACAATGTCTAAGAGTTAGGACACAGTAGACAGGCTTCAGACACATCCAAATGCTTTATATTCTACTCACACATGGCTGGCCGCACACCCATCTTTTCAGAACCTTAAGTCCCTTTCTTTCCATAGAATTTCACCTGCCTCTTGCATGAATATAAGAGATTTCAGTTTGAAAACATTTTGCCCCAACCAAGGCCTCTTCTCTTCACATACCACCACTATAAGGAAGGGTACTGTTTACCAGAAGAACATTTAGAAATCATGGAATGATTTAAATATAAATGAACCTTTCACTTGTGTTACCCTTACAGCAAATCATACGCATTTCAATCCTCTTTTCAGGAAGTATTGGTAGTTTCCCAGAACTGGTGAATGAGAAATTATTACATTTCCATAAAGTCATATGCAAGTTACAAAACCCATGAATAAAATTCAAGGTTAGTACCCAGAAATCTAATTTCTTTGCTTCTGTCTTGATCATCAAAAGCAAAAGAGCTGGCCTGGCTGGTGTAGCTCAGTGGATTGAGCGCGGGCCTGCGAACTACACAATCGTGGTTCGATTCCCAGTCAGGGCACATGCATGCCTGGGCTGCAGGCCAGTTCCCAGCAGGGGACTCACAAGAGGCAACCATACATTGATACTTCTCTCCTTCTCTCCTTCCCTCCTTCCCTTCCCCTCTAAAGATAAATAAATAAAATCTAAAAAAAATTAAAAAATGCCTTAAAAAATCAAAAGCACTATCTGAGGATTTGTTTAAACAAAGAGTAGGTTGGATCAGCTGAAAACCCTATGGGTAGAGCATTTTAAAATACCATTCCACAACAGGTATATTATAAACTTAAAATTACAAATTCCATAAGAATAAGAATTGCTATTTGTAAAAATTTTACAGTCTAATGTAAAACTACGAACAAGTCTTAGAACATGCATACTTGCAGGTAACAACTTCAACTAAAACTATCTGGTACACTCATCCTAAATAGGACCCAAGTACAGAAATATACAATTTAGGTACTCACCTTTTGTGCTGACTATGCCATTTTGGACAAAAGCCTGCACGTGAACATTCCAATAGTACTGGTTAACATCACGCTCTTCTAAGGTCAATATGCTATTGCATCTAAAGATGTCATCCAATGGAATTCTGGATGTCACAGATTTATAAACAGTAAACACTTCTGCAAAACAAAATTAACAATAGCTGTTTTCAGGAAGGAAGGAAAGTGTTAATATAAATATATACTGGACTTTCTTCTCTTCTGTCTGCCTGCCCCACCCCACCCCTGAAGTGACAAAGGGCATGGCATCTTCAGGGAACAACAGATTCACTGTGGCTGAAACACAGGGCAAAAGAGCAAAGACATAATGGGGTTTAGGAAGGGAAGACAAGCCACAGGTGGTTACACCCTGAAGCATCTTATCTGATTGAGGGATAGGATAGTTGGGTTTTATTTTGTTAGCATGGAAGATCAGCTTGTTTTTAAAGGTGGATAAACCCTGGCTGGTGTAGCTCAGTGGACTGAGCGCGGGCCTGCGAACCAGAGGATCGCGGTTCGATTCCCAGTCAGGGCACATGCCTGGGTTGCAGGCTAGTTCCCTGCAGGCCAACTCCCAGCAGGGGAAGCACGAAAGGCAACCATACATTGATATTTCTCTCCCTCTCCTTCCCCTCTAAAGATACATAAATAAATAAATAAAATCTTAAAAAAAAATAAAGGTGGATATAAACAGCACATACATAACTTATTTTAAGGGAGATAGTAAAAGTGTAAAGGATAGACAGAGGAGGGAAATATGAAGTCACTTAAGAGGAAAACCAGTTAGAAAGTTGACGGCATGGATAAGATCAAAAGAAAGAAGGGGGATGCCTCAACTAAGACGGTGCGGGGCAGTAGGAAGAAAGCAAAGAGGCCAAACTAAAAACATATCTCTAAGGTAGCATGAACAGGACAGTGACAAAACAAGGAAGAGAGATACATCAGTCAAGGATTTTACAGTGAATCCTTCTTTTTTGTACCACTATCCCAAAGTAAATTACAGTAACTACATGAGCCTGTGGAACCTCTTCTTGGGTAGAATTTACAGACTGTTCCATTTCATGAAATCTTCAGAATGTGAAAGCAGTGAGTTACGGCCATTCTATACAGAGTATTTATTATAATTCCTATAGTAAACCTTCAAAAGACGGTGATCACACTTATCCACCACAATGGCTTAGTTTCTTTTTGAGAAGCAGCAAGGGAGGAAGGTATTATTCAAGGTCCATAATACAGGCTGCCTTCTGCACCTCTCCAGCACATAGCAAGGCAGCCAATTATTGCTGCCCTGGCACCCCCTAATGGCCAAAGGGAAAAAATTTTTGTAATCAATGAACTCGAACATTTTTCTCCAAAAACTGTTTTCACCTTTACTGTAAGTGAACAGATTCATGAACTCACTGTATATACACAGACCTCAAAAACAAGAGTGAAAACACAAGGTGTAGAAATACTGGAATTAAACTATAAAACTATCATTTTTATACTGTATTATTTATGAACATACATGTTGACATATGTATTAGTCAAGTATAAGCACACAGACAGGAAGGCTAAACCCCAAAGTTCACAAGAGTGGTTACCTCTCAGGAGACAGGGGTGGAAATGGCTCTGGAGACTGGGTACAGTGGAAACCTCAAATGTAAAATTTTATTTCTTTAAATAAAGAGATGGGGCAAATGAAAAGCAATGGCATTTACTAATTCTAAGTAATGGGCACATGCGGGCCTGTTATATTACTCTCTGTACTTTTCTGTATTTTAATCATGAAAAAAATTAAAGAAAACAGTGGTTTCAAAGTCACTTTAATTATTCGATGCCTAAAAAGAAACCACTAAATTATTTCAAAACCCATCAACACTCCATTTAAGGAAGCCCTTTTAAATTCCAAATGGTTTCAAATATTACACAGCTGCTAGTAGTAAAAAAAAAGTAGCGTCCTCCCTGCTCCAGCTGGGTTGCTCATGCCTAGGCTGTGGGTTTGATGCCAGGTCAGGGCACATACGGGAGGCAACCAATCAGTGTTTCTCTCTCTCCCTTCCTCTCTCTCTGAAATCAATAAACATATGGTCCTGTGAGGATTGAAAAATATTGGGATCTCCCCTTGTTTAAAATAAAAAGTGGAAGAGATAGGTGTTAATGTTTTCGAGTCCAAAGTTGTTCCCTCAAATGTGTCAGATTAAACTCCACCTGCTTTTCCTGCTACCCCCTCAGTCTGGGCACTCAATACACCACACTCTAATTATTCTAACAGTCTCTTAGGTGGGCCTCTCTGTCTCTTCGGTATCCTCACTTCCAAATTAATCCCACAGAACATTCTTTATAAATTACTGCCTCTGCTTTTGATACATCCTTCTCCTGTTTAAAAACTTAAAATGGTTTCCCAGTGCCTACCCCATCAAGCTAAAATGCCTTTCCTTGGCTTCCAAGGCCGCCTATAAGTTAGTCCCACTGCCACCTAGCCAACTTGATTTTGTTTCTGCTATACACACAGCCTCTATTTTACCAGGGGGCTCTCCAATTAATATTGCACATGCTATGCTCCCCCCCGCTGGAAACACCCTGCTCAAAGTTCTCTGCTTATTCAAATTCTACATTATGAGAGTTTCAGCTCAGGTCTTACTTTTTACTTCTCCAACACAAAATGAGCTCTCCTTTCTCTATGCCCTTCAAAAATTTTTTTATTTGAGAGACAGAGACAGACAGACAGATGGATTTGTTGTTCCACTTATTGATGCATTCATTGGTTGATTTTTGTATGTGCCCTGACCAGAGATCAAACTCAGATCAATACTCAATACCTCAGAGTATTGGGACAATGTTCTAACCCACTGAGCTACCCAGCCATGGCCTCTGTGCCCGTCCTTAACCAGGACCCCCTTGTGAAAACACTTTAAATCCAGTCTCTTAACCACAGGCCTGCACGGTACAGATGGGCTTAAGACTATGTACCAAATGCAAAGTACACTCTGTACTTTAAGTGAGTCTGGAGCTCTGACATTGTCAGAAAACATTTACGCTCCCTCCACCCCCTAAGCACAAGCAACAACAACAAATTCACATGGATCTCAATGCGTTCCAATTTTTCCATATCGCTTGGAAAAAAACAATTTCACTTTGTCTCTCCAACTAGTTTATAAGCTCCTTGAAAATGAGGAGCAAATCTTATACTAGTTCTGAAAAACAATGTAGAGCCCAAAGCTAAAATATATAAGATATCCCACAACAAACTTGCTGTAGTTATCCTCTCAAACTAAGAGATTATAAAAAGAAAACTAGGATTTGATTTCCAAGTCTCAGTGTGTGACACCTCCCATTTTATATAAGCACGTTCACTTCTGGGTCCTTAAAATATGATATTTTGATATCCATATATCCAAAAGAGTCATTTATCCCCAGGTCTAGGTAACTGAAGCACGTGTACTTGTTTCTGGGGTCAGAATGAAGTAATATTGGTGAGAACTGCTAGGCGACTGCAAACACCTGTTAATTGTAATCTCAACAGAGGGGGAAGAAAGGAGAGAATTATATTTCTAACTCAATGAAAATCTCCACTATCTATGCCTTTCAAATATTTTGATACTCATTTCAGTTCTGGTAGTTATAAGAGTGACCTAATTGCTAATGCTTTTCCTAAGTTTGTTTTGACCTGAAATTGTCTCAATATAGCAGCAAATGTTGAATCCACTCATTTTACATTTAATTAATCATCATTTACCTTTCAGTCAAAATCCTATCTAAATGGTAAAAAGATTTGAAGATGAAGCATTTCTGCTGGTTTTAGGTTACTGAACTTGTACACATTTAATAGATATTAGTAAAGGATTTGCTCATTGATGCAACATTTGTTGAGTGCCCACTATGGAATGACATAAACGCTAACACTTAAGTGTGTGAACTCTGTAGCTCAACGGATTTTAGTTCAAACATCAGCTCCCCCACTTAATAGCTTGTGTGACCTTTGGGAAAATCATGTAATCTCATCCAGCCTCATTTTTTTTCACCTGTAAAGTTGGGATAATATCTCCTTCTCAGGTTTACTGGAAGGATTAAATGAGATGCTGCTGGTAATACAGTTAGGGTACTATATGGTACAAAGTACAGCAAATATCACTGCTGTGTTGACACTGTGCTGTACATGGAGGTGAAGAGGACAAAGAACATAAAGTTTCCATTCTAGTTAGGAAGACAGATGTGCATAAGGATGATTTTTAAGTTGTTCACATTTTTTGCTAATGAACAGTAAGAGAACATAACACAAACCCAAGTATTAAGGTTACCTTTCTCTTTAGCATCAGGAAATGTTGTGTTATCTTTCGTGTCATAGGAAAATGAGATGCTTTCAATTGAGTAAGTAGACACCTGCTTTGTGAAATTCACAGTCCAGGAGAAACCAGATCCAAACTGCACCTCAATTCTGGCGCCATTCTGATCATCCCCACAGACGCTTCCATTGTATGTTGCATTGACAGGGTCTGAAACGGCTACAGTTTTCTAAAAGAAAAAGAAGTTTGATTGGTGGATGATTGGATAAAGAAGATGTGGTACCTATACATAATGGAATACTACACAGCTATAAAATAGATGAAATACTGCCATTTGCGACAACATGGATGAATCTTGACAGCATTATGCTAAGTGAAATAAGCCAGATGGAAAATGACAAAAACCGTAAAATTCCACTCATATATGGAATATAAGATAAAAAGTAACTAACAAAACAAAAACAAGCTCAGAGATACAGACAACAGAATGGTGTTTATCAGAGGGGAAATGGTGTGGAGGAGAGCAAAGTGAGTAAAGGGGGTCAAATATATGGTGATGGAAGGAAACTATACTTTGGGTGGTGAGCACACAATGCAATATACGGATGTTGTATTATAATTTTGCACACTTGAAGCTTATGTTATTAATCAATGTTTCCCCAATACGTTTAATAATAATATAAATATATAAATATATACAGACATACATAACAGACATGGAGTTTGGGGGCAAGGAACACAAAGGCAGTAATGAGCACCAAGTCCTTCCGCAGGATGTACCACTCGGTTTACATCACACATCCCCCATGGCTAGGCGGCCCTTTGTCTGACTTGCTGTGTAAACCAGTCTCAGATTCCTCACCTACACACCAATCCTCTGCACAAATTAATGGACTATGTCTAAAAGGAAACAGAATACTGGCCTGAACTTCTGTTGATTTTTAAAAAAAAATCAGGTTGCACGCAAGCAGGACCTTAACTAAAAGAAAATAAAAAGGCAAAGGGATTGAGAAGTACTACCAAAGAGGAAGATTTTTAATAGCAAGCTATTAAAAAGGGAACAAGCTTTGATGTTAGGACATGTTAAAAATATTACAGAGGTAGTCAGGACACCATAGAGTCTTCAGATCATTTGCTCTTAAGCAACTGCAAAAAACACTTCAAAGAACCAATGAATTAAAATATTCTTTTCCACACTAATCAGAATACCATCAAGTATCAATGTTTAAAAAACTCACAGAATTTACGTGTTAGGTTAACATATGAAATCTTATTTGAATAAATGTAGGTAAAGAAGAAAAAGAGTAGAATTAAATTCCTGCTATAAGATTCAAAGAAAAGTAAAAATACTTACATAATTTTTGCTTGTAGTCTCATAGCGTATTGTGAAATTCATATGCCACTTTGCATAAAGGCAAGTAGCATTTTCTGCATTCATCAAATTAAGTTCCAATGCATAAGATGAAACAGCTCCTAGATTTAAAAGAATAAGATTTTAAAATTATACTATGAAAACATATATAAAACAAGCCTTACACCCACCACTGAAGTTCAACCAACTCTAAAATAAAACAAATATTTTTAATAGACATGGTATCTTGGTGATTATTCTTTTTTATACTTTTAGTGGAATGCTATTGATAAAGCATTACTTCTTCCCAAGGAATGGTTATTTGACCTTAGGTAATGGCACAGACTGGTGACATTTCCCTTTTGCATCCTAATAGTAATTCCCACACTCATCTGTGCCTCACTAGTTTTGTTGTAGACTATTATAGTTTGCCTGTTCAGATTTTTGTCCTTTAAGGTAAATGAGGTAAGGAGTAGCTTGGAAGGGGTCTTGTTAAACTCCTCTTTCTCTCAAACCAGCTCATGGAACTTTCTCTGCAAAAATTAAAGACCGATCTGATGTTCTGTGGTCTTGCTGCCTTAAAGCCTATCACAAACTACATGAAGTATGATACACAGATGTCTTTGTAAACTACTTTCTTCTGATGTGAAGAAACTTCACATCACAAGAAACTTCACAAGAAACTACTTCCTTCTTGTGAAGGTGGGACAACTCTTTCACAGTATGTATACCATGTGAGCAAAGGAGCAGAGTTGCAAAATTTGCTCCACCAATAATAACTTTTATAGATGGAATATTGGTTCATCACTTTGTTTCACTTTAAAATCTAATTGATCAGTTCATAGCAGCACAATTTACAATAGCCAAGTGCTGGAAGCAACCTAAGTGCCCATCAGGAAATGAGTGGATCAAAAGACTATGGTACATTTACACCATGGAGTACTCTGCAGCAGAAAGAAGGAGCTCCTACCCTTTGCAACAGCATGGATAAATCTAGAGAGCATGATTCTAAGTGAAATAGGCCAGGCGGTGAAAGACAAATACCATACGCTCCCACCTATAAGTGGAACCTCATCAAGAAAACAAACAAGTGAGCAAAATAGAACCAGACATATGAAAATAAAGAACTGACAGCAACCAGAGGGGAGCGGGGAGGGGCATAATGGACAGAAAAGTGTTCAGTAACAACTATAAAGGACACATGGGCAAAACCAAGTGGGGGCGGAATCAGGGGAGGGAGATGGGGATGGCTGGGGTGGAAGGGGAGTGATGGGGGAGAGGCAGATAACTGTACTTGAACAACAATAAAATAAAAAAATAAATAAATAAAAAACCAATCGATTAAAAAGGCTGATGGATCCTTTGACATGGACTCAAAGTCACTTCCAGCATTCTCAAACTGTTACCTCTTTATGAGGCAGAGAAAACCATCCAGAGACAGAAAATCCTTAAGGCTTTTCTGCTAACCTGACTCAGGTCTTCTACACTAGGGTAAACACAGGGAGGACACTACCTTATTACACTGGAGAGCCAGAGGACTCAAGGTACTATATGCTGGCAAACATTCCAGCAGCATCAATGATGAGCAAACCATCTAAGGATTTTCTTCAGTGTCTCACACACTACCCAAGAAATGAGCTGTTTTTCCTGTTAGGATAGCTGCAGATCTTTTAATGATATCTGAGCAAATCAGCATCACCTACAAGCAGGGACATGCTATAGATGACAAGAGAATAAAGTCCTAAGAGGAATACTAAGAAGGCGTGCCTCAGCAACACACAAAAGCCTGTCGTCAGGCTCCAGAATCTGGGCTGCCTTGCCAAGCCTGTACATTAAGCTAAACCTTGCGGTTACTGACAGTGCCTGAAAGTATTGGCTAAGGCTCAAAAAGGCCTTGTGAGGCCTAAGTAGGTTTTACAGCCATTCTTTCCCAAGTACAATATGGAATGGAGCTGTTATCACTGATGGAAGCCTACCCACAGTAGTGGGGCTGAGAACTCCAGGTCATAATTTTTCTACTGAACTGGAGGCTTGCTTGTTACATGCTGTTTCTTTCAGTCTTGTTTAAAGTCCCTAGCTTTAACATAGTCTCCTTGTATTCAAGGCATTCAAAACTATTAGGAATCACTGAAAGAAGCTTCACATGGATTAATCATTTGCTTTTCAAGGATGTTACAGTAATAGAAAGAACATAAAATGATGATAGTACAGTGGGGGCCGAGGTGAAGCTTTATGAAGCAGAAGGTACAGGTTGTGGTCCAAATTTTCCACTACATTAAATTTACCACTACATTAGAGCTGAGATCTGACAATACCCCTGAAGGCTCTGGCATACTTGTTCCAAGCTCTTCACGTTCTCTCCCCCTGTGAGAGCTATTCCTTCCACTAAGCTTACTCACTGTCGGGTCTGTACCTCCAACCACACAGGAACTGCTTTTACTCAAAGACCTGCTACCTCAAACTCAACAATTCCAAAACTAAACTTAATGCTTCTACTTTCTCCAAACCAGTCCCCTTCTCAGCCTCTCCAACTCAGGCTCAAAAGTATGAGAATTACTTTCTACTTCATTTTCTTTGTTAAAGTCCTATTGATTTTTTCCCTCTATCTTCGTCTTTTATTTCTACTCCCAATCCAGCACCCAACCCCTAAATTACTAGACACCTCCTAGCTGCTGCTCCTAAAAGAGCTTCCAGATTAATGGTCCTTGAATACCTCTTCCTCTCGGACACTTTCTTGTTCACAAAGAACTTCTATTGGCTCCAAAATTCCCATATTAAATTTTAATTCCTCTGCCTGGCTTTCAAACTAATCCGTAATTTTTCCCACCCTATCCTTTCAACTTCTCTCGAACCATTTTCCCAGAACACACCCTTTGATCTGGTTAAACTTGTTCTACTGGACCCACATGTCGCCTTAGAGTCAATCTCTACCCTTGACATTGTACCTAACATTTGAAATTGACTTTGTCTACTGACATAAATGTTAACCTCAGGAAGGTTTTCCTCTGAAATACTCACTCCACTACTTGTTTTTTAAAACAATTTCTGGCAGATATTGCTGTGTAGTTTAAAAGCTAAAAATGTCAGATATTTGCTTTCCCAGCCTCCCTTGCAGCAAGAATGGGATCTTGTGCTAGACTCCACCTAACAAAGGCATCCACATCAGATTTTGAATAGGAGAGCTGGGGAATGGAGCCAGGAATGTCACAATTACCCCCAGATGGAAGTAGCTACACCAGGATCAAGCTCCCAGGGAACAAAGCAAGCAGAGCCGGTTCGTTGCACCAGTGGCAGTGGCCCGTGGTACAAGCTGCAGTCCAATACTTGGCAGTGGAAATGCTGCTCAGGAACATGATTTGGGATATTAAACCAGACATTGGGATATATAGCCAAGAGCTCCAGTAATTCTGCACTACCTAATATGCACATTTTCTAAAGGACAATTTTACTGATGTGCAATATGCATATGGAAAAATGCACAGCATAACATATGGAAGGGAAAAGTATACATAATATTAAATATACAGCTCAAGGATTTTTCACAAACTGAACCCACTTGTGACAAGAAACAGAACATTCCAAGTACTCCCGAAGCATCCTGGGCTCCCTCTTCCCAATTACCATTTCCCTCCCAAGGGTATCCATTATCTTGACTTCTAACAGTATAGGTAAATTTTGCCTCATTTTCCACTTGATATAAATGGAATCACTTACTATGCTCTCTTTTTGCATTCATTATTATGTTTATGAGATTCACCTCGATTGTTTTATTAACTACAGTTTGTCTGTTCTCACTCTGTATGTATAACTTTCTGTCACTGGATGACTACTCCACTACTCATCTATGCTACTGTTGATGGGCATTTGGACAGTTTCCAGTTTGGTCCTATTTCAAAGGGACACGTCAGTGAACCCATATGTATGTGTTTGTTGGGTATATATCTAGGAATGAAATTGTGGGGTCAAAGCATATGCATGTGCCCCAGTATCTTTTTAATAAATTCCGTATCTGCTTAAAAAGCAATCAGATTTTATTTCTCTTGCCTACAATGAAGAACCTGGACGGATATACTATCTATTTTTCAGCCATTTTCTACACAAAGATTTCCTTGATTATAAAAACCCTGGAGGGGCAGTCATAGTGCATATCCCAACATTTCAATATATCTCATACTATCCTGAATTATTCAGTTATTTTATGCCTGCAAGCCCTGTGTTCCCTATTGTCATAAGCTCCAAAACAGTTTTCAACTGTCACTCTCCAACAGATTAACATATGGAACAGATGAGCCATGGTAAATTATACCATGCAGCAAGTAATTCGTTACCTAATAAAAAAATACCAAAGTCTGTGAATGAATGATATGCATGGATTTGAGATTCCCTTTTGATGCTGTCTCTGCATCTTGTTTGAATTCCAATATGCCCTGTTAAACAGATGATCTTATCCACGCCACAGCCCCTAGGAGTTTGTCTTTTATATGAATGTCATCCATCATGGGTGTTGTGGTGGGGAAAATTATGCCTATTACCTCTGCTCTATCTCCTATCATTACTAGTAGTGCTGAATACATATTAGATTCTCAATAAATACTGATTGATTATATAGAGGTAAAAATACCCTGCAATAAAAACCTGAGATATAGCTTTATCTAATTACAGGAAGGCCAATCTTTTAGCTCTTCCAAATCATGAACCCAACCTATCAGTCTTCTGAATACTCCTTCAACCCCCATGTTTTCTGAACAAATTCTGACATGGATTCCAATCTAGGAATAACGCTTTTCTCATAAGGTAAGTTTATAGTTGAAACATTTACACTTTGGTAAAAAATCTCCAGCAAGCCATTTCTGTCCTTATTTCTGTGTTTAATTTTAGAACCACCAAGCCATTTTTGTTTAAAGTCTTTATGCCATTAAAAAACCACAGCTGAACATATCCTGCAGTATGTAATTATAGAGCTGAGAGTTTATTTTCCAAACAAAAGATAAAGGCAATCCCCAAAATCAACTTTCTCAAATTCAAATATCCTCTCAATTTTGTTTCCAAAGAGATCATTTCTAGGTTCTTTTAGAACTCAGAACTTATTTCCTGAAGCATAAGATACTACAAAAAATGCCTAGGTTTTTACAAGTCTGTTTGACCCAATGTAGCTGAAAAACACACATTTGTAAATAAGGTGGGGTGGGTGGGAACATAACACTGATGGTAAAGCAAAACAAATAAGAAACAATGATTTAAGTGGTAATATTATGAGGTGATTAAGAGCCCATCCCTGGAGTTGAAGAGCTAGAATTCAAATTAGGCCATCCAATTTACTGGCTGAGAGACTCTGGGCAAGTTAACCTTGTGAAGAATTATAGTGTGTGTATTTCTCTAATAAGTTCTTCAAAAGCATGTAAACCCTTCAGAGCTAAGAGAACTTTGCCAAGCAAACTAGAGGTTCTAGCTCACAAGTTTCCCTTCTAGTAAACACAGCACCTAAAGGGATCCTTCCCAACTTTAGGTGTATGCTTATTCCATCATATTAATTTATGAATTCTTGTCCTCATAGTTATCAATTCAGAACGATGTTGAGCAAAGTGTCTTAGAAAAAACAGTACATAGGCATATACTACCTATTTACTCTCTTTTCCATTCATAGGTTTGTTAAGTCAGATCAACAGTTCCTCATTTACATATAATTCCTCACAATTCCTAATAATAGGTACAATCATCACATTCAGTTGCTGATACTCTTGATTTCTGGTAAATCTCTTCAAAAAGAAAATAATGATTGCAAGCTACAAAATAATTTAATTTCTTAAGGTCAGGGAGTAGGTAAGGAAGTAAGATTCAACACTATTCAAATAATGGTTTGTTGCTGAGTGGTACTTGGCAGACTTTCAGAACACTCTTACAACACATAGCAGGATACCAGCAAGTACATACAAAGTGTGCTTTTGGATTGGAGATCTCTCATCACTGTAATATGAAATCCTGATCAGCATGCTTTTGTCACTACATGTGGAAGTGCAGCCTTCCTGCACCAATAGATCACTTAAGTTAGGCGCAGTACTGTGAAATAATCCTTGATCACAAATTCCACTCAAGGTATAAAGGAAGCAAGCTGCAGTCATGGGAAATGTTTGAATATTTATAATCCTATCAGATGCGATAACCAATGACTAATGGACAAATAATAAGCCTGTTCTTTCAAGTAGCTCTATTACGGCTATAATAATTTCAGCAGAAGCCTGAACTCAAAGTTATCTGTTTAACCAAATGTGGTACAGCTACAGAAAAATCTCAATGCTTTCATTCCTTTTAAATCACCTCCAAAAGGAGAGAGGCTGGTTCTTTGTGAAAACCAAAGACTTCCTTGTTCTTCATGTTAACTTTCAATATTATGTAGGAATATCTGAAGGGTTACAGGTAAGATACTAGCATTATTATATTAGTTTATACTTCAGTAAATTGGTTTTAATTATCTACACTACTTAGCACTGATTTTGAAGTTCTTAATCTGAAGACACACAAAAAAACTTCTTGCAAAACACAATTTAAGATTCAAAAAGAGTAAGGAGACCAAGCAGGTGTAGTTCACCATCATATACCCAGTGCCCACCAATGAATACCCTTAACAAAAATTTACACAGGGTTAAATATGTGCCCTGTGCTAGGTAGGCATGCGGAAGTAAAAGTACATAAGATAGTCTCCACTCTCAGGAACCAATACCATAGGGGAGACTTGACTGGTATTGTTAGGGAAAAAAAAAGAGTAGAAAGGCTAGTGTAATTACCTGAGAATGTAGGAAGGTCAAGATTTACCCTTATTCCTCCAGATGCTTACCTGGCTGGCCTCCTTCCAACAGAAATGTCACACAAAAATGGAAGGCCTTCTGATCCTATCACCCACTCCAAGCATCTGCTCATTCCTCTTCCACATTACCTGCTGCATTTCTTCGCAGCGCCTATCACTATCTGAAATTCTATTATTTATCTGCTGGGGCTGTCTTCTACCGCTAAAATGTAAGCTCCCTGAGATCAAGGCCCTCATTTGTTGTTCCCTTTGTTCTATCTATCCCTTTCACCTAGTATGTCAGCTGGTACACAATAGGCATTTAAATAACCATTTGTGGGAAGGATGGGCTCCAACCAGTGAACCACACACACTCAGGATATTTCTACGAGGTTTTTCCCTCCCAGAAAAGCCTTAATCCCATAAAAACCAGACGTCACTAGTTGTAAGAATCAATAATGTACAGAATTCTGTAATAACCATTATAGAATTCTGAAATCTCTGATGTCACAGAGAAGGAACACAGTTAGGCAATGATGCTAGGAAGGGACATTCACTTAGCACTCCATAATGCCTCTATATAGCTCTTCTCCAAAAAGTTCTCTAGTCAGATACAGCTGAAATAAATATCAGCAAAATTTAATTTCTCTGAAAAAGACCAATACATAGATTCAGAGAATTATTTTCTATACTTACTCAAAAGCAGCTATTTGTAAAAAGTAAACTTACTGGTGCAGCTGGGGTAGAGTTATAAAATCACAAAGTAGCATAGCTCGAATGGTAATACTAATGGGACTATAAATTTGGAAGAGATCATCCTTCAAGGGTACCCTCTGTAGTACTCAGGAACAGCATGAGATCCGTAACAGGTGCTTTACAAATGTTTATTGAGTTTTCAAAAACCCATTCTTGGTGGCCATTCTTATACTTAAAAGCAACATGCCAAATGCAACAAGCAACTGAAGACCTGCTAAATTTTCAAGAGGCAAATCCACATGGAAGGAGTTACTGCACACTGAACCAACAGCTGTCAGAAAAGGCAGCTGTATAGAAGAAACGGTTTCTATTTCATCCTGGTACCTTTGAAAAAATCTGATCTGGGTACATTATTATCTTCCACTCCTCCAAATCCTGTTGTGATCTTGGAAGTGGAGGGAATCAATCTTGGAAATCTTCCAAAAGGATGATTCTAGTTAGTCCCAATCAATAAATGGCAAACTAGCAGATGAGCTGATGGGTTCTTTTATGTTTCTTTTTGCCTGTTTATTTTCTGCCAGAGCAAGCATGGCTTTTGTAAAAACAAAACAAAACAGCTTTCATCAAAAACAACACAATTAATGACATGAAAACCAACAAGTAGGACAACAATTTTTTTTTTACTTTCTCTAAACAATAACAGTGCTGTGTCTGTGCAGATTCAATTAGCAGTGAATTAATTACTGGTTAACAGATGCCTTGGTCAGATGTGTTCTAGTCACTGATAAGGTGCTTTTCTGGTAAACAATCCTCTCTTAGGATTGCTTGCCCCTCAGTAGCACAAAAGCTTCAAATTGTACTTGAGCAAAGCCTTCACAGCCCCCTTTCAGAAGGGCTACAGAAGAGTTTCCTGCACTGTGTGGACAGCTGGACTAGATCAGGGATTCACAAACATTTGTGTCAAGACCCGCTTTACTCTCTCAACCACAAGAACCTCAAAGAGCTTTAGTTTATGGGAGTTGTTATCTATTGGTATTTGCTGTAGAAGTTAAAACTGAGAAGTGAATAAAACACATCAGAACTACCAAGGTGATATCGTTACTCATTATGTAGCTTCTGGAAAACTCCATTGTACACTGGTGAGAGAATTAGAATGAAAAAGACAAATAACTTCTCATTATTTTTCTGGAAATAGTTTTGATCTGACAGACTCACTCAGCAAAGATCCTTGAGAATCACTAGATTAGACCATCAAGAATCCTTCTAACGCTATGGCTCTGTAGGACGATTTCTCAGCTTTGGCACTTTTGACATTCTGAGATAAGATACTTCTTTGTTTGTCGGGGGTAGGGGGGCTGTCCTGTGCATTGTAGGATACAGAAGCATCTACACATTAGATATTAAAAGCAATCCTAGTTGTGACAACCAAAAATATCTCCAGATACTGCCAAATATCCCCTAATTGAAAATCTACTGTTCTAGGGGGTTGATTTTATTCTACTGAAATGTGACTTATAAGATGTGTACCTCTCACTGTCTTCTCAGGCCCCTAATATATCTATTTCCTCTCCATTCCCATCTGGTCTGTTCCTCCTATTTTTTTAAATTAAGTCACAAATAGCAAGAGCTACTGGGTAGCAAAAACAGGATGGATCAGGTCAAGAAAAGACACTCTAGTCAAAGTTCACCTTTCAGGCATTAAACTGGCTGCTTATGGAGGGGATGTCACAGCACAATCAGCCAACATTTCACCCAGCCATCCTGAGGACATGGTAGCAACCCAATCCTTAGGAAGTTACCTACCCTCCTCCTCTGAAAATCAGGTAATAGGCCAGCTGTATAATAGGGAAGAAGAAAGCAAACTTCTGAAGGCAAAGAGGCATAAAAGACTCAGATGCGTTCCCCAAACCTCTCTTCTGGGAGGTCCTCCCAACTGAAACATCCAGGGATTTTTTTGGCTGGGAGAAGTAGCAAAACTGGTAGAAAACTGACATCTTCAACACCTCTAAGTCACATACTCACTCCCCACTGAAGTTCCCACCCCTTTACTCTCCAGGGTTTTCTTGCTTGGAAATGGCCCAGGCACTCTACGTCCCTTCCCCTTCAAAATTCCAACTACGTAACTCAAGTCCAGCATCCTCATGTCTATACTCACCCTTCCTCCACAGCCTCCAATTCCCACCCACAAGAGCCCCTAGCCCTTTCACTGCCCCTTAAAGTCTACTACCATACCTGCTCCCTTCCAAGTTCTTCACGCAGGCAGTCTTTTCCTTCCCCATTTTTTTTCTCTTGCCTCATACCTTCCCACCTTCTTTAAAACTCTTCCCTGGTCCTAGGAAACCAGGACTTTCCTAACTGTCCCTGCCACCCCAGAATCACCACGTATCGCCCTCCTAAACTCACTCCTCAGTATCTTCCCCAAATGACTCTTCCTACCCGGATCCACTCCACTCTTCGCTCTTCCCTACTTACGCCCTAGGCGTCCAGCCCACTACCCCCCCTTACTTGCCCCTTCTTACTCTCGCTGGCCCTTCTTCCCCCGCCATCCCTCGGTCAGGTTTTCTCTAGATCATTGCTTGCCACATGGGGCAAGCGCCGCCACCCAGTGTCAGCTGTTCAGCCTTTCAACCCCTTCCCCTTGGGATCAGTCCTGTGGGTTGTGGCCTTTGAACTGGGCGCCCCGGGCCCAGGCGGAGGGACTAAGCAGGAGGGCCCGACAACTCACCCAGGACGAGGCAGAGCAGAACCAGCCCCGAGCCGGGTACCGGGGAAAGGCGGAAGCACACCATGACTCCGCAGAGCAGGCGGCCACAACAGAAGCAACACCACGGAAAAGGATCCGGGGAAACGGAGGAAGACAATCGCTGACCACCGACCACAGCGCTACAAAAGCCGAGACTGAGAGCTCAGCGCGGATCATAAGACTAGGGGCGGGGCTCTTTCTTGTCTTCAGCCAATCTCCGTGCTTGAACGCGGCAAGAGGGGTAGTGATGTAGGGCGAGTAGGCGGGGCGACCACGCCCTGGCTTTTTGGTTCACGATCGTCCTTACTTTATTAACAGATATGCGCGGACGGCCTTATCTGAGTTGAAAGAGAGAGGATGAACTTTTGAGGGACGTATATGGTAGGGATTATTTCAGTTCAGACTCCTTGAGGAAGAAGAGAATAATTTTATTGGAGCAGAAACTGTTGCTAGGCATCACTACGTACTACATACAAGAATCATACATGATGATTCTCCAAACATTGTTGTTGCCTATGCAGTTCATACCATTAAATGGAGAAGGGAGGTAGGGGGTAGTGTGGAGTCACTAACCGCTAGAGCAGGACGTGGTCTTGAAGTTCACTAAGTTACAACACTGTTTTTCACAAGGGGAAATTGAACTCGGAAAGAGGAAGAGTCTTTTTTAAATACGGAAAGAAAAAAATGAAATAGAAATAAAATAGAAAGGGGGGGTGAAGATCATCCATATTCCTACTACTCAGACACACTATCCATCCATCATCCTTCCAATTGTTTTCCCTATGCATATATACATGTAAATATCCTTTAATGAACTAATACTAAACATACTATTTGGTATACTTGGCAGTTGAACAGATGAAACCTCAATTATATAACAAATGAAAGCATTCAAAAACTATAAAAAATGTTTAAGTAAAGCACTACTTCTCAAATGTTAGTTTCCAAAAGAATCATCTGGCAATTTTTAATAACACACAGATTCCCCAGAGTTTCTGAAACAGTAGATCCTTTTTGTTTTATTTTGTTTTGTTTTTTGTTTTTGCTTTACGAAAAGCTGTTCCTCAATCCTGGCTGCATGTTGAAATTACTTGTGAGGCTTTAAAACTAGAGATGCCCCCTTGGCTTCACCTCTTGAGATTTAGATTCAGTTGGTATAGCGCACTGCATTTTTCTCAAAACTCCAGCTTTACAATTGTAGGATTCTTTAAGAGTGAATGTCCTTTTATTTAACATATACAGAAGCAAAGTGTCTCAATGAGTCAAATATCCAGTTTAATGAATTGTTGCCCATAACCTCTTGCAAATGTCATCAAATAAAAAAATGGAACACAGTGAGATAGAGCAGCTTTTTCTGCTCTAATGAAAATCCCCCCCCTCACAACTGTTACTGCTGGTGAAACAAATGCTGGTTCTCATGAACATGAGACACAACAATGTTTGGGAAGTGGTTGGTAAATGGTGAGTATTTTGCCAGAAAAAGATAGGCTAACAATACTCAAAGCTTTGGTCTGAGCTTTCATAGTCACAGTTGTTTAATGTTTCCCCCCAAACCTTGTGAGAACTGCTTCCTTTTGTATGCACTGTCTCCCCTTGTCCCAGCCCAGTTGAAGGAGCTTTCCCCGGGCACTTCTGCGGTAGAGGAAGTGTGTGGGACTAGGGTCGACATTGGAGGAACTCCGGAAAAATCCCTTCCAATCTGAGCTTCATGTGTGTTGACTTGACTGTATACTGCTGCATCCACAGTGCTTTTATGTGCACCTCCTCTCCTACCATGCCTCATATCTCCTCAGTGGGTGAAATTCCTCAGCAGGCGTGCACACACACACACACACACACACATTCCTACCACCATAGGTAGATAATGACTCTTTGGAGTAACTTTGAGTGCTCATGACTTTTTTGCTAGGGAACAGGGATCAATGGCAGACACTTCCCTCATGTCAAGACACTGAATGGTGTAAGAAATAATTACCTTACCACAGTTGGTAAATATTAGACAATGAAATGTGTGGGTCAGAGGAATAGAGAGAATCAGTCCACCTGGCTCAAGCAGAGCCTAACACTAAACGCTGAGAATTCTGGTGGAGAAATATAGACTATTTTATTATGAATGGTGACACCCAGGAGAACAGGAAGCTAATGTCCAAATCTCCCAACTCCCCGATGGCATGTAAGTTATAGATGAAGAAGGACAAAATCACAAAACACTGTGGATTAGGATTTTGGGGTTGTGCTCAGAGCTGATTGGTTGGAGGTGAGGTAAGAGTAATAAATAATTTCTTCAGGTCTTGAGGACAATTTCTGAGTCCTGTTCCTGTGCTCTCCTGTCTGGTTTCACAGGAAAGGAGCCAGAGGATCAGGAACTGAAACATAGCTTAGGTGAAGATGTTATCTTTACCCTGCCAGAGGTTCCAACCTTGTGACCATTACTCAGGACTGACTGCCTCATGAGTTGCTCATTATGGGGGGTTGGGGAGATGATAGGTGTCTGAGAGGTATTCATATATATATATATATATATATATATATATATATATATATATAAAGAGAGAGAGAAATATGATTTCTAGAGCTAGGATTTAAAGCTAAATTTAATCAAAGTCATAAGGACCCTCGGTTTCGTAGGCCTGAAATATGTGGGTCGAAGGAAAGAAATGAACATAAAGATAGCTGAGGTTTAGAATTTAAAAATGATAAACACTTATTAACTCAATGAATGAGTGGACTTGAGGTATTAGTGTCATGTACTTGCCATCTTATGATTTTTTAATGTGCTTTCTTTCTCTGCCATTTTTCCTTTCCTGACTCATTCTCGTTTTAGTTTCTTCTACACTCTTTTCCTTTCTTCTTCCAATATAGTCCCCTTTTCTGAAAATGCCTCTAGACTGTGGTAGCATGTTCGTCGCTCAACCCAAACAGACAGGTCACAGTAAGCTCAAGGGGCTGCCACCCTTGAGCTAGAGCTCGCTGGGTGAATGGGGATATGTTATTAGATTTCCCCAGTAGGTTTCTTCTCAACCCTCCCCGCAACACCACCACCAAAGATCTGGTCTTACCTGCTAAAATGAAATGGTTCTCAATTGTGAGCATGCATCAAAATTACCAAAAGGTTTTTAAAAACAGATTAATAGGCTTCATTATGCAGTCTGAGCAAATCTGGGGTAGGGCACATGAATCTGTGTTTCTGGCAACTTCCCAGATAGATAATCCTTTTTTTAAAATATATTTTATTGATTATACCATTACAGTTGTTCTATTCCCCCCTTCATTCCCCTCCACCCGCACACTCCCTCCCCCACCATTCTCCCCCCTTAGTTTATGTCCACGTGTCTCAAGTTCTTTAGATTCTATATTTCCCCCACTATTCTCGCCCTCCCCCCTATCTATTTTCTACCTACCATCTATGCTATTTTCTATGCCTTCTCCCCCCTTCTCCCCCTCCCACCCCCCTATTTCTAACCCTCCATGTGTTCTTCATTTCTATGGTTCCACTCCTGATCTAGCTGTCCTCTTGGTGTGCTTTTGTTTTAGGTGTGGTTGTTAATAACTGTGTGTTTGCTGTCCTTTCACTGTTCATATTTTTCATCTTCTTTTTCTTATATAAGTCCCTTTAGCATTTCATATAATAAGGGCTTGGTGATGATGAACTCCTTGAACTTGACCTTATCTGAGAAGCACATTATCTGTCCTTCCATTCTAAATGAAAGTTTTGCTGGATAAAGCAATCTTGGGTGTAGGTCTTTGGATTTCATGACTTGGAATACTTCTTTCCAGCCTCTTCTTGCCTGTAAGGTCTCTTTTGAGAAATCCGCTGACAGTCTGATGGGTACTCCTTTGTAGGTGACTGTCCCCTTATCCCTTGATGCTTCTAGGATTCTCTCCTTCATTTTGGTCTTGGCTAATGTAATTATGATGTGCCTTGGTGTGTTCCTTCTTGGGTCCAACTTCTTTGGCACTCTCTGAGCTTCCTGGATTTCCTGGAAGTCTATTTCCTTTGCCAGACTGGGGAAGTTCTCCTTTATTATTTGTTCAAATACGTTTTCCACTCGTGGCTGTTTCTTTCCCCCTTCTGGTACCCCTATAATCTGGATGTTGGAACGTTTAAAGATGTCCTGGAGGTTCCTAAGCCTCTCCTCATTTTTTTGAATTCTCATTTCTTCATTCCTTTCTGGTGGGATGTTTTGTTCTTCCTTCTGGTCCATTCCATTGATTTGAGTCCCCGTTTCCTTTCCATCAGTATTGGTTTCCTGTGCATCTCCCTTCATTTCAATTAGTTTAGCCTTCATATGTTCCTCTAATTTGTGACTTTGTTCCTCTAATTTGTGACTATAATCTACCAGTTCTGTGAGCATCCTGATAAATAGTGTCTTGAATTGTGCTTCTGAGAGGCTGGCAATTTCTCGGTCGCTTAGAGTTATCGGCTCTGGGACTTTGAGTTCTTCTTGGGCCATCTTTTGGGCTGTCCGTGCCTGTTACGTAGCAGGAGCAGGATCGGAGCCCTAGGTGTTCACCAGAGCAGGGCAACTCAGTCGCTGGGTTGTGACGTTGTATGTGGGGGCGGGGTCAAAGAGGGACAATGGCTCTCACCTGTGCCACAGGGCAACTAAGTCGCTGGGTTGTGACGCCGTATGTGGGGGCGGGGTCAAAGAGGGACTATGGCGTCCTGTCCGCCTCCTGCTGCCAAGGCCCTCACTGGTGCCGCAGTCACCTTCACTGGGCCCATGCGTTTCGTCCCACTGCACGTGACTGTGCCACCGCCGTCAGCCCTCGCATCCCTTGGGCCTGCGTGGTCTGTCTCACTGTGCGCAAATATGCGCCCGCGGTCTGCCCCGCACCCCAACTGGTTCCCGTCTGCCTGCGCGCCTTGGTCGGGGGGGCCCTGTCCTGCCCGACACTGCTAGCTGCTGGCTCCGCCCCTCTTACCGTCCCCGTTGAACGGTTAGATGTAGTCGGACTTCCATATAATTCAATTTTCTGTCCTTTGGTTGTGTCTTTGTTTCTCCAAACCTTTGTCGTATTCAAACTTGGTTGTGGGAGAAGGCACAGTGTTTCCACCTATGCCTCCATCTTGGCGGAAGTCCCAGATAGATAATCCTGATTCTGTTGTCCTGGAAACTACACCGAGTAACAAAGTCCCCCACGGATATATACATGGTTGCCTGTCCTCTGGGGATTAGATTAAGAGGTGGAGGAGAAGGGACTTTTATTAACTTCTGCTGTATTTAAATTTTTACAGCATTTGGATTGTTTCTGTATTAATGATTTTTAAATTAATGATTTTTAAATACTAATAGTAAATAAACAAATCATTTAAAATGGGCGTATTTTAGAAATGTATAAAATCGGTCCTGACAAGTGAAGCTCGGTGGATTAAGCACTGGCTGTGAATCAAAAGGTTGCTGGTTTGGCCCTGGCTGGTGTAGCTCAGTGGATTGATTGAGCACGGGCCTGTGAACTAAAGGATTGCAGTTCGATTCTCAGTCAGGGCACATGCCTGGGTTGCAGGCCAGGTCCCAGCAGGGGACTCACAAGAGGCAACCATACATTGATATTGCTCTCCTTCTCTCCTTCCCTTCCCCTCTAAAGATAAATAAATAAAATCTTTTTAAAAAAGGTTGCTGGTTCAATTCCCAGTCAGGGCATATGCCTGGGTTGTGGCACAGGTCTCCAGTGGGGGCATGTGAGAGGCAACCACACATTAATGTTTCTCTCCCTCTTTCTCCCTCTCTTCCTATCTCTCTAAAAATAAATAAACAATTTTAAATGTATAAAATCAAAAGGAAACACCCCAGTCCCATTTATTAAAGTAATGACTGTTAATAGTTTGTTTTGCATACTCGCAGGGAAAAAAGGCATGCATATATCTGCATATGTATGTATATTCTTTTTTTAAAAAAATTAGACAAATAGGAACCCACTCTTCTTCTTATTTAATGACCTACTTTTCTCACTTATTTACATATCTTAAAGATGTTCTCTATAAGTCATATAGCTGTACCTCATTCTTTTAGATGGCTGCATAACCTTAGTGTACTTGCATCATAATTTATAAAAATACCACAAATATCCTTAACTCCCCCTTCCCCAAATTCCTAGATTTGTCTGCAGCATCACCATGTGGTTAAAATAGGAATTGCATCATGGAACAACATTTAATAAAAGGGAATTTTATAAAAGCATTTGGACTTATGCAGCTGATTTGAAAACTGGATACTTTCCACAAGATAAGCTTTGCTGCTGCATCCAGAGCAAAGTGGAGTCCACCAGCTGTGATGCTGAAGTGTATTTTTGGAACCCATTCAGCCACCAGATTGTTGTGCAACCTCAGGAAAATCACTTTATGCTCTTTGTGCATCTGACCTCTCTTGGCACACACGTTAAGACTATCCCTTGCCCCACCCACATAGTCAGCTGATGGCAAGTAAGAAGGGAGAAGTTAAAGCAATAGTTTCTTCTACAAGAGAGAAGTTAAAACAGTAGTTGGCTTTTTGTGTGTATCGCTTTAATCACGTAAAGAGGAGCAGCAGAGTGTAGTAGTCACAAGGCAGGGCTTCGCCATTGGACTACTTGGATTTGACTCCTGCCTGCCTCTACCCCTCAATATAATTATGTGACCCCTGAGCCTTAGTTTCCTCATCCATAAATGAAGGTGATAATAGTTGAGCCTATCATGGAAGATTATTGTAAGGATTAAATGAGGTGCCTGGAAAAAACCAATATGTAGTAAATACTCGAAAAATATTTTCATTACTGTTATTAGCAGTAGTAATTGCAGTGTTCCTTTATCACAAACCTAAGGAAGTTCTCAATGGCACTCACTGATTAAGAGAGCACCATTGCTAATATTACTCTGCCATAAAAAGGAATGAAATCTTACCACTTATGGTAGCATGGTGGACCCAAAGAGTATTATGCTAAGTGAAGTTAAATCAGTCAGAAAAGGGCAAAAACCATATAATTTCACTTGTATGTGGAATCTAATGAACAAAATAAATAAACAAATAGAACAAAAACAGACTTATAGATACAGAGAACAGACTAATGGTTGCTGGAGAGGAGGAGGGTTGGGGGACTGGGTGAAAAAGGTGAATGGATTGAGAAGTACAAATTGGTAGTCACAAAACAGTCATGGGGATATAAAGTACAGCACGGGGAATATAGTCAATAATACTGTGATAACTAGGTATGGGGCTAGGTGGGCGCTGGAAATATCAGGAGGACCACTTTGTAAAGCATGTGACTATCTAACCACTATGCTGTGCACCTGAAACTATACAAAATAATATTGAATGTAAACTGAAATTGAAACAAAAAACTTTAAAAAATAAAAAAGAGATGGCCATTGTTATTCTTCCTATTTTAAAAATCTTTCTATATAACTGTAATATATGTCCAATGAAAAACACTTGTAAAACACTGCTAAGCACAAAGAAAAAAATTAAAATAACCTGTATTCCTATCTATGCCTAAAACACTTCTTTTTCTTCCACTTCCTCCAACACCGGGCTGTTTTTTGCTTCTGCTTTAGGTGACATGACTTTCTCCAGAGAAACCCTTTTTAATAAACCAAGGCTGAAGTGAGGGTGGTGTTCACCTAATACCCTCAGCTTCCTTACTGTGGCATTCATCATACTGTAATCACTGGCCCGGAGCCCACAGCAGCCTGTGAACTTCTTTAGCGCAGAGAACATGGCCATTTTTTCACTAGTCTATTCTCATAGCAAGTGCTCACTAAATGTTTATTGAATTAATGAATGAATGGCAGATCTAAGAATACATTCGGGCCTTTGGAGACTATATGACATAAGTGCTCAGCTGGTGGAATGGTTCCCCCAGCATAGTGTTTCCCAGGTTTTTTTCCATCTGTCTCACATCAGAGAAAGTGGCAAGACATCTTTTCTTTCCACTAGACTAGCCAGCTGACTGTTGACACACTTCTGACTTCCACTTCCACCACTTTCTCCTTGTCTATATAGTCTCTCTTTTATTCTGACTCTTTTTTTTTGTTAATCTCTCCTCCCTCCATACACACACACACACACACACACACACACACACACTTTTGCAGGCTGGCCTTATTTACCTCTCTATTGTAAGCTCTAGCTTCTCCTTCAACTCAATAGATTATGAAGGAGAGTGATCCCAGGACATTATGCCCCATGGAACTGAAGTCATGCGTTGCTTAGGAAATAATGTCATATTGCTCTCTTCCTTTGCAGTAGGGGTTTATAGGAAAGGGTTCAGATTCAGAAATTCTTACCAACCACTTATGACACTAGCAGTGATGTGACCTGACTCTGCAGGTGTAACTGAAAGGGTTGCAGCCAGCTCTTTGGTATAAGATGACAGCCATTTGTTGTACACTCTTGATATGGAATGATAGACATTTGAAAATCAGAAGAGCCCTTCTCTGCTTCAATCCCTTCATTTCACCCAGGGAGGTCAAGCTACTTACCCAAGTAGGCACCAGAGCTGACAGTAGAAGTCTTACCTCTGTATTTCTTGTCTAGTGCTCTATTCTCAGTTAGATGAGACCCCATTCTCTGAAAGGTCCTCTTCTTAGCCCTGGCTTGTGTAGCTCAGTGGATTGAGCACGGGCCTGCGAACCACACAATCGCAGTTCAATTTCCAGTCAGGGCACATACCTGGGTTGCAGGCCAGTTCCCAGCAGGGGACTCACGAGAGGCAACCATACATTGATATTTCTCTCCTTCTCTCCTTCTCTTCCTCTCTAAAGATAAATAAATAAAATATTTTAAAAAATAAAAAATAAAAGGTCCTCTTCTTTAAAGTTTCACATCAGTGGGAAAAGCCAGGGAAACACTGAGGGCCCTGGTGGGTTCTGATGTAGAACTTATCAGATGCAGACCTTAGAACTCATGAATTGAAATGTGTAAATTTCCTGGCAGCTTTGCTCTTTCAAATGTTATTTATTCCATGTCCCAGCTGACTGTTCAGGAAAGTACTTGCTGGCATGTACTTTAAAATGAGCATTCAAGAAGTCAGACCATCCCACCTACCCTTCATTAGGGTTTTACTAGAAGTTGACCAAAGTAAGCACAATTCAGCCCTGCCTGGTGTAGCTCAGTGGACTGAGCACGGGCTGTGAACCAAAGGGTCGCAGTTCGATTCTGAGTCAGGGCACATGCCTGGGTTGCGGGCCTGCTGGGGGCCACGTGAGAGGCAACCACACATTGATGTTTCTCTCCCCCTCTTTCTCCTTCCCTTCCCCTCTCTCTAAAAATAAAAAAAAAATATTTTTAAAAAAGTAGGCACAATTCACTTGATTTCGTCCCATTCTTTCCATCCATACTTCCGCATTCTTTCTCCCAAGACACAGTGATTTCTGAGTGCCAAGGTGGCTTCCAGGGGTAGACACATCCACCTGAAGACCTATAAACCAGGATAAAGACACCAACCATGCAGATAAAACCTAAGTGATAGGTGTCACAGGACCCAGCTGAGGCCTCCCCATATACTGCCACATCTACCTCAGTGTGCCTAACAGTCTCTCAGTCTCCTCAACATAAAAAACAGGAAAGCAGATTTCTGATCCCACTTTGGCCGTCAGTCCCTCTGTGGCCTGTTCGGGTCATAAAATACCTTTGGCTATTTAATCACACTTTCCTCTACTGTCTAAATGTTTGAACTCCATTGGTGTTTCTCAAGGTGTCTTACATGGAGTCCTTGGGTTCAGAGGAGGTACCTCTGAACACGTATAGAGGAGATCAGCTAGGCAGGATATTCTGCTTTTCACCCCACACCAACCAGAATGACTCCAGTTTTCCCTGTTTTAGGTCATGGGATTTTATGTGAAATTTTGTTTGAACAAGGGGCTCCGTGGCTAAAGCATTACATTAAACATTGGACTAGAAAATTGCCGTGGTCCCTTTCAGCTTTAACAGTCTAATATCTTAGTTTCTTTCTGGGTTTCTAAGATGCGCTTGTCTTATAATAAAATAGTATGGCGTATTTTGCTCTAAAATAGTAGCTCAAATGAGAACACTCAAAGAACACATCCACAACAGGCCTCTAGGATAATGTACATCTAAGCTGGGGACACCCAAAAAGTGATAACAGCTAGCACATCCTATATATGAGGGACTGTTACAGCCTTTTACTTGTATTAGCTCGTAATTCTCACAACTCTATAAAATAGGTATCATTATCTGTGTTTTACAGGTGAAGAAACTGAAGCCCAGGAAGATGAAATAACTCGCCTGTTTGTGTCAGTTCGAACTGCCTGCCATGACAAATTACCATAGACTGGGTAGCTTAAACAACAAACTTTTATTTGTCATAATTCTGGAGGCTGGGAAGTCCAAGATCAAGAAGCCAGGAGATTTGGTGTCTGTTGAGAGCGTGCTTCCTGGTTTAGAGACAGCCGCCTTCTTGCTGTGTCTTCACAAGGTGATGAGATTATTTTGTGCAGCTCTGGAGAGAAAACAGGAAGATTAGTCTGAAGTTACAAGGAGACAGAATTCAGTTCAGTAGGAAGGAAGAGTTTCTAACAATAAGATCTTAAAAAGTAGTAACTCATAGTGACCTCTTCTGCATCAGTGGAAGTGTTTAATGAGAGGCTGAAAGAGCATTTGTCCAGAAAATGTCAAATGAATTTCAATACTGAAGAAAGGTTAGATAAGGTGACCTGTGAGCACTCTGTCAACTCGAATCACACAGCTTTCTGATATTCCTTGTGCTCCAGTAGTTGCTAGAGGAGAGAATTTATAGTGAATGAAAACACAGAGGACAGTGATATTATAAAGGTAAAAGAACCACGAGATAAGGAATGCGAGCAGCCTGTATAAACTAGAAAAGTCCAAGAAACAGTTTCTCCCCATGAGCCTCCAGAGGGAACACAGCCCTGCTGACACCTTGATTTCAGGACTTCTGACCTCCAGAACCGTAAGATAATAAATCTGTGTTGTTTTAAGCCACCGAGTTTGTGGTGGTCTGTTAAAGCAGCAGTAGAAAACTAATACACTATTATTGACTACATTCCCCTTCATCTTTTCCACCCATCCCTCCACCTCCCTCCCCTCTGGCAACCACCAGTTTGTTCTTTGTTTCTATGAGTCTGGGTTTTTTTTTTGTTCATTTGTTTTTTAATTCCACATGTAAGTGAGCTAGTTAATAATAGTGTAATAATTTTGCATAGTAATAGATGGTCACTAGACTTTGTGTGGTGATCACATTGTAAAGCATATATATATAATTTATACATATACTATAAATATATATAAATATATTATATAGTATTTATAGTATATAATATATAATATATAATATACTATTTATATAGTATATATAGATTTTTATATACATATAAATTATGTATATATAATTGCTATATATATAGCAATTATATATGTATAATTGCTATGTTATACACCTGAAACTAATATACTATTGCATGCCAACTGTACTTTAGTAAGAAATTAAATTAAACTGAAAAGAAACCTAATACAACAAACTGTGTATGAAAGACCAGCAGGTTTTAGATGGAAGAAGAGGTGAGTCACTGAGCATTTTGCTCCTGAAGTCAGCTTCTGTAAGATTTTGATAAAAACTGTAGTTGGTTGTTTTTGTTTTTTGGTTGGTTTGCTTGCTTCCTTTGCCACTTAAAAGTCCTGGAATAAGAATATATGCCAGTTTTCAGCAGTCTCAAGACTTAGGTTTCTCATCTAGCCCTATAGAGACCTGCAAGTCTGGACAATGACCGTGGGGTAGTTTGAGGCCCTGGCTCCATTTTAGAGGCCCTGTCTACCTCCACCTCCCTTCCAACACTCAAGTTCCACAAAGCCTATGTATAACCATCTTCATCTGATAACTTCATTCCAACTCAGCAGCTGCTCACACACTCATACCTTCAGTTTGCACTATGGGTAAGGATTTTTTCATACTTACTAACATCTTGACTTGTAATCACATATCTAGCCATTTATTCAGTTAAACAATAAGCTTTGCTCCTATCTATCCATGTTCACTGCCTTGCTGTTCTTCAGTCTCACTGCAGGGCCTTTTTTTTAAAAAAATATTTTATTGGTTGTGCCATTACAGTTGTCCCATTTGCACCCCCCTTCATCCCCCTCCACCCTGCACCTGCAGGGCCTTTATACCAGCTGTTTTCTCTGCCTGAAACACTCTTCTTCCCTCAGATATCTAGATGGCTAACCCTCTCACTTCCTTCAAGTCTTTGCTTACCAGTCACTTTCTTAATGAGGCCTACCCTGACTACCCGATTTAATACTGAAACACACACACACACACACACACACACTTTTTCAAATTCTCTTTTCTTGTCCTTTTTAAAAATAGAACTTACTTCTTCCTAACAGAAAGAGCAGTGCCTGGTACATAGTAGATACCTGGTAACTACTGTTGAGTGAGTGAATTTATTCCCTTCTCTGTGCTAATGTTAGGCTGGATCCTGGGGCATAGCTATAAAAGAATAAAACACTGTGTGATTTATCATCTTTTTGCCCAGTACTGCACATGGGTTTGACTTTGTTGTGAATGGTTGGGCTCTAAACACTAGTCCCCTGAAGATCAGCCCCATTCTCCCCCTTCTCCCCAACCCTAATTGCTAGTGATTGCCCACTGCCTCCAAGTTTTCTCTACTCAGTGGAAAGGATTGAGTGGGAAGGGGGTTAAGCCATTCCTTTCTCTGATGGAGTTGCTTATAGATGTATAAAGTGTTGAAGCACTCTGGAAAAAAACACACAAAAATGCTTAAAACAATAGTTTTATAGTGTTGGGGCTATATCAGACATGCATTTGTAGGAAAACGTCCCACAACTCCCAAACTTAAAAAAAAAAGTTCAGGTGTGCTTTACCTTAAGTAATTCCAATAAACGAGAACTCAAAAACTTCTGGAGGAAAACAAAACATGCTACACCAAAATGTTCCACTATGGCAGGTGGATAATTTTGAGCTGAAAGCAATTAAAACACCGCAGACTGAGGAGATGATTTTTGCCCCACCCTTAACTGCCTAAAATAATCTAGGTAGGGGTCATGTACAACAAAGAGAATTATTACCATAGAAACTTTTAGAAAAAGGCTTTTACTACAATACTGTTCATTTCTTTTTTTAAAAAAAATATTTATTTATTTTTAAAGAAAAGGGAAGGGAAATAGAAAGAAAGAGAGAGAAACATTAATGTGTGGTTGCCTCTTGCATGCCCCCTACTGGGGACCTGGCCTGTAACCCAGGCATGTGTCCTGACTGGGAATCGAACCTGAGACCCTTTGCTTCACAGACCCACACTCAATCCATTCAGCTATGCTAGCCAGGACAGAAACCTTTTTTAATATCAGAAAGACTTATCTACATGGCATGGCAAAGATTTGTTTACCAAACATTTGCTCTTCTGATCTTCCTATGAATTGCTTTCTTCCCTTTTGAAGCCTCAGACCCCTTACCACTTTTTCCTTAACTCAGGATGGCACATATGCCTCAATTGCCTCCCTGTGGGTTTCATATTCTTATGGGACTCCTACATAAAAAATTAAATGTTTTCTTCTCTTAATATGTCTTACGTCAATTTTATTATCAGGGCAACCAAAGAACTTAGAAGGGAAAACTTTTCCACCCTATACTTATAAAAATAAATTGAGTCTGGGAGCCCTGGCCAGGTGTCTCAGTTGTTTGGAGCATCATCCCATACACCAAAAAGGTTCTGGGTTTGATACAGGTCAGGGCACATATGGGAGGCAACTTACCAATCTCTCTCTCCTCCCTCTCCACCCCTTCTGCTCTCTAAAATCAATAAAAACATATCCTTAGGTGAGGATTTTGAAATGTAAAATAAAATATAATACGATTGGGTCTGGGAGTAGCTATTCATATTAAAAGGATGCCTCACTACATAGAAAGAATTTACAATAGGATTATTTTAACTAGTTTGCTCAATTGAAAATACAAAGGAGGACCCCCCAAAACTGGAATTATCTTCTGAAGAGTGGGACCCTTGTAGTACAAGCTTCCCATGCTAGGTGAGTGTTCTAGGAACCCATCTGTATTAGTGTACCAGCTGGTGTTGTTGTGAGAGGTTGTGTTCAGCTTCAGTGAATTTTTTGAAGACTCAACACCTTTGCCCATTTCATCATAGGTGACTTATGAGTGCACCTGCTCACACCATGCTGAGTGTTCAGCAGTTTTTCACCAAAAACCAGCATGACCCCCCGTCTCCCACCCTCTCTATTTACCATATCTCAACCCAAGTAACTTTTTTTTGTTTCCTGGAAGAAAAAAAGTCCTCAGAGGGAAACATTTTGCTGATGTGGAAGAGGTGAAACAAAAAAATGACAAAAGCACTAAGAGGCATACAAATTGATGACTTCAAAAACTATTTTGAGCAGTGGAAAAAACATCTCAAAAGGTGCATTGCATCAGATGGAGAATACTTTGAAGGCGACTGAAGTTTCAACATGCAAGAGTAATACATAATTTTTATAAATACATTTTAGGTTGCTTTTGGGTCCCCCCTCATATTGAAGCTAAATGTTCCAAAATGGAAGATTAAGTGATGCATGCTACATTCATACAAGGGACTATTAAAAGTTATGCTCTTAATACAATGGGAATATGCTAATGTTATAATGAGGGAAAATAAGTTGGAAACACTGATGAGGTTGTGAAGGGGACCCTTATACGCTTTTGGTGGGATTGTAAATTGGTGCAGCCACTATGGAAAATGTTATGGAGATTCCTCAAAAAATTAAAAATAGTCCTGGCTGGTATAGCTCAGTGGATTGAGCATAGGCCTGTGAACCAAAGGGTTTCCAGTTCAATTACCATTCAGGGCACATGGCTGGGTTGCAGGCCAGGTCCCCAGTGTGGGGTGCACAAGAGCAAACCACACATTGATGTTTCTCTCCCTTTCTTTCTCCCTCCCTTATCCTCTCAAAAGGAAGGAAGGAAGGAAGGAAAGAAGGAAGGAAGGAAGGAAGGAAGGAAGGAAGGAAGGAAGGAAGGAAAGAAAGAAGAGAAAGAAGACAATCTTATCTTCTAAAAAAATTAAAAATAGAGCTGGCATACAATCCAGCAATACTACTTCTTGGTATTTGCCCAAAGAAAACAAAAACATAAATTTGAATAGATATCTGCACCCCTACGATCACGGAAGCATTCCTTACAATAGCCAAAATATGGAAGCAACCTGTGCCCATTGTTAGACAAGTGGATAAAGATGTGGGACATTTACAAAATGAAATCTTATTCAGCAATAAAAAAGAATGAAATTTTGCCATTTGCAACAGCCTGGATGGACCTAGAGGGTATTATGTTAAGTGAAATAAGTCAGAGAAAGACAAATACCATGTGATTTCACTCATATGCAGAATTAAAAAAAAAACAAATGAACACACAAACCCATAGGTACAAAGAACCAGCTAATGATTGCCAAAGGGGAGGTGTTGGGAAATGGGTGAAAAGGGGGAAAATATATATAATATTGGAAACAAACCTGTACAATTATAATGGTTTTTTAAAATCCATAATAAAAAGACTGGAAGGCAAGACACCAAATAATTCACAGGAATAGTTTCCAAGTGTCGAGATTGCTAACAATTAACTTTTCATCTTTTGAATTGTCTGATTATCCACAATTTATTAAATGAGTATGTATTATTTTTTATTATAAAGATTAAAATAAACCTTTAAAAACAAAATCAATGTTTGAGTTCTAAATATTCAATTTGCACACTTTTCAGAATTGTCACTATTGGGGTGTGCCTGTGGGAGAGGGGGAAAAAATTTCAGAACAACTGTTTAGCAAGTCTTCCTCTAATTCTTTTCTTTGTTTAAGAATGGGTCAGCCCTGGCTGGTGTGGCTCAGTGGATTGAGCATGGGCCTGTGAAGCAAAAGGCTGCTGGTTTGGTTCCAGTCAGGGTACATGCCTGGGTTGTGGGCCAGGTCCCCATTGGGGGACATATGAGAGGCAACCACACATTGATGTTTCTCTCCCACTCTTTCTCCTTCCCTTCCCCTCTCTTTGAAAAATAAATAAGTAAAATATTTTTTTTAAAAAGCCCTGGCTGGTGTAGCTCAGTGGATTGAGCGCGGGCCTGCGAACCAAACGATCGCGGTTCGATTCCCAGTCAGGGCACATGCCTGGGTTGCAGGCCAATTCCCAGCAGGGGACTCATGAGAGGCAACCATACATTGATATTTCTCTCCTTCTCTCCTTCCCTTCTCCTCTAAAGATAAGTAAATAAAATCTGTAAAAAATAAATTAAAAAAAAAGAATGGGTCTATAAGGCCCTGGCTAGGTCACTCAGTTGTTTATAGCAACGTCGCCAGACTCCAAGGTTGGGTCTTCTATCCTGGGTTAGGGCACAAAGATCAACTCGTGAATACATAAATAAATGGAAAAACAAATTGATGTCTCTCTCTCTCTCTGAAATCAATTTAAAAAACGGGTCTATAATAATCTAGAACTAAGGTAGAAGAGTGGAAAAGAACCCTGATGATCCTTTTAACAAAATGTATGGCAGTTGCTTCCTCGGGGAATGAGGGAGGAGACTGTCAAGTGATTATTTAAAGCCCCTATATCATTTTGCGGACTTGAAATGAATTTAACAGGTGGTTTCTTTCTTATTTGTATCAAATGGGAGAATTCTGCTTAAATGTTCAAAACTAGTGGGGAGGGCTATACAAAAAAAGGTGAAGGCGGTGATGACAAACCAATAAATTAAAGGAGACTGAATGGAGAAATCGCTGAGTCATGAGTCCGGCAATCACGTGAAGTTTTTAATAAAAACGAAACTTAACCAGAAGTGGTTAGCTTCCCCTCTCGTTCCCACTCTTTCTTGGTATTGTTACTGGCACCCAGAGCGTCGGTTCAATCTATCGTTTGGATCCAGGACTGGGCGGACCCCGGGCAGGCCACAGCAAATGGGGTGGCAGAAGGAGGGGGAATCTGGGCCAGCTGGTGAGCCATTGAACTTGTGAGTCAGTGTTTCGGAAAAGCAAACACGTCGATCTGGACGAAATGTTAGCTTTTTCTGTCTCCTGAATTTGGTACCTTTGGAGGGTCGGCTGCATCTGTGGGAGACCGTGCTTGCTGCCAGTGGTCAAGGCGACCTTGCTAGGCAAAGCAACTGGTGTACCTTGAGCTAGTGACTTGGAGCTTTTGCAGCTGTCTAGGGATTCCTTCAGGAGCTTTCTCCCCCTGGAGGCCTAGCCTGTAAATGCAGTTTGTTTTTGCATTGGGACGCGGCTTTATTCTTGGTGTTGGTAACAAGAATAGCATGTGATCCTTACCGGTTAATGATGGACTCTCGGAGGAAAGAACAATAAAGTGTTGTCCTTTATGTCTAAAGTGGTGTTTCTGAGTTCACTGGCAGTGGTTTCTTTGAAGTTTCATGGTGTCCTATATGACAGCAAGAACCTTCACTAAAGCTTAGTGCTTTCCTGGGTTGGCTATAGATGACTCAGTTGTAAAGAGACACCACAATCATTTCCTGCATGCACGTATGTTAAAACTTATCGAATCATACAATTTAAATGTGCTGTTTATTGAATGTCAATTGTACCTCAGTAAGGCTTTTTTTTTTACTGTGAATCACTTGCTCGCATCTTCGCCTATTTTTATTATTAATTTGTAGAACCTCTTTATATATTCCAAAAAGAAATAATTCCTCTGTTATAATTGTGGTAAATAGTGTCTTTCAGACTATTATTTTACCTTTTGTTTATGGTGTCTTTTGTAAAAACAGAAGTTTTGAATTTGAAAAAGAATCTGACGACCTTTTTCTTTATAACTTCTGAGCCAAAGAAATAAGTGAAAGTGTAAGGGTTGTCGATCACTATTTATAACACACATTTTCGTTTCCTTTTTCCTCCCATCCCCTACCCCCGCCCCTTTGGCAACCATCAAGTTATTCTAATAATCTGTTTGTGTTTTGTTTGTTGTTTTTTAAGATGCCATGTATAAATGATATCATACAGCATTTATCTTTCTCTATCTGACTTATTTCACTGAGCATAATATCCTGAAGGTCTTACTCATGTTACCACAAGTGGCAAGATTTTGTTCCTTTTTTTGCTGAGTAATATTCCACTGTGTATGTGCATGTGTCACATCTTCTTTACCCATTCATCTATAGAAGGATATCAGTAAGACTATATAAAATGATAATTCAGAGAATGAAGTACTAAATAGTAAGTAACTGATAAACACAAAAATATGTATTTTACATCTATGTCACTGACGAAAAAATATCTATGGGCCTTTTTTGGTTCGTTAACTGCGTTTTATTTTAAAGCCTTATATTTCTATAAATATAGGCACATAGTTTTATGGCAGTTTTTCCTCAGTGAGGATATTTCATTAATATTTTATTTAGTATGGCTGTGACACCTCAGAAAACACACAGGCATCATGCCTCAAAAAAAAAAAGAAAAAGAAAGAAACAAAACATCACAGCCCAGTAAGCGGTAACACAGCACCAGTGTCAGAGGAGCCTGTCTAAAGAGTCAAGCTGGACTAAGTCTAAACTCAAACTCTGTTACTCATTACCTCTAAGAGCAGAACTGAGACTCTTATTTTCTCTGAGCCTCAGCTTCCTCCTAGAGTCCTGAGTGAATCAGGGTCAGCAGAGGAGGAATAGAAGGAGGCATCACTTGGCTAGAGCCTTGAGACTAGGTGGGTCTCACATATGGACTGCTGACTTGTAATAAATTCATGTTGAATTGCTGGGAGAATGATCATTGCAACGTTGATCCTAAGCAAAATTCATGGAACTTTGGCACCAGAGGGTTGGAGGTTGGTGAATGTCTTCAAAATCTGAAATCTTTCCTGGCCTCGAGGACCTTTAAGGAATTAATGAGATAACAGTAAACGGGAAAATTCAGAACAGTACTGGATACATAGTAAGTATTACACTCAGTCATTGGTACTTGTTTTTATTATTATTTTGTTATTACTACTGGTGGTGAAACCATATATGTAATAGTATCTTGAGCAGAGTACCAATGAAATAAAGCAAGTGAAGTTCCTAGCAGAGAGCCCGAGATGTGAGGTGCTCAGTAGGTGTTAGTTCTCTTTCTTCTTCTTGTTCCTTACTTTGAAGTGTTCAGCTCAACTTCAGCCCACTCCATGAAGCTTTCCCTAGTTCATGTTACCCCTAATACATGTGGCTTTTCCTGACCCCATAGGACAGAATACAGGGAAGCATCGTGTGGGAGCTGTGGATTGGGTCACCAGGTACTGACCTGCAGGGAAGCATCTAAGTTTGCACTGAGATTGCCCAGGACTTTGTGGACTTTTTAAAAAGTTTTTCAACTTTATATTTTTAATATAAAAAAGTTTAAAAAAGAGTACAATGAACATCTAAATGATTCCAACTAGATTCAACATCAACAGAAAGTTAACATTAAAAAATTTAAATATTAATACCAAAATAAAATAGTTTTTCAGTATTATTTTGTACTGGTTTTAGGTGTGTAGCATAGTGATTAGAAAATTATGTACAAGTGTTCCCGGTAATATTTCCAGTACCCACCTGGCACCATACATAGTTATTGCAATATTAGTGACTATATGCCCTATGCTGTACGTTACGTCCCGATGACTATTTTGTAACTGCCAATTTGTACTTCTCAGTGCCCTCACCTCTTCACCCATCCCTCCAAATGCCTTCTCTGGCAATAATCAGTCTGGTCCTGTATCTATTAGTCTGTTTGAATTTTGTTTGTTTATTTTATTTTTTAGATTTCATATATAAGTGAAATCATATGGTATTGTCTTTCTCTGACTGATTCACTACACTAAGCACAATATTCTCTAGGTCCATCTATGTCATTGCAAATGGTAAGATTTCATTCCTTTTATGGCAGAGTGATTTTCCAATGTATATATATACCACCACTTTTTTATCCACTCACCTATTTATGGGCCCTTGGGTTGCTTCCATTTCTTGACTACTGTAAATAACACTGCAATCATATATTCTTTTTTGAAATTGTTGTTCAGTCGTAGTTTTCCCCATTTTCCCCCTCAGTAAATGAGTGGATTAAAAAACTGTGGTACATTTACACAATGGAATACTACACAGTAGAAAGAAAGAAGGAGCTCCCACCCTTCATGACAGCTTGGGTGGAACTGGAGAGCATTATGCTAAGTGAAGTAAGCCAGGTAGTGTAAGACAAATATTGCATATTCTTTTTAATTAGTATTTCAGGTTTCTTGAGATAAATACCCAGAAGTGGAATCACTGTGTCACAAGGTAGTTTCATTTTTAATTTTTTAAGAAAGCTGCATAATGTGTTCCACAGTGGCTGCACCAATCTGCATTCTCACCAACAGTGCCTGAGGGTTCCCTTTGCTCCACAGCCTCCCTAACAGTGGTTTGTAGATTAAGTGATAATAGCCATTCTGACTGGTGTTAGATGATATCTCCCTGTGGTTTCAATGTGCGTTTATCTGATGATTAGTTATGTTGAACATCTTTTTATACATATACCGGCCATCTGTGTGTCCTCTTTCAGGAAGTGTCTATTCAGATCTTCTGCCCAGTTCTTAATTAGGTTACTTGTTTTTCTGGTGTTAAATTTATAAATTTAATTTTATAAATTTTGGATATTAACCCCTTATCAGATGTATCATTAGAAAATATCTCCCCCCATTCAATAGATTGGCTTTTTGTTTTTTTCAATGGTTTTCTTTATTGTGCAAAAAATTTTTAGTTTCATGTAGACCCATTTGTTTATTTTTTTCTTTTGTTTCCCTTGCCTAAGGAGATATATCAGAAAAATATTACTAAGAGAAACAGCTGAGATTTTATTCCTTATGTTTTCTTCTAGGAGTTTATGGTTTTAAGTCTTACATTTAAATATTTAATCCATTTTGAGATTATTCTTTTATATAGCGTAAGAAGGTACACTACTTTCATTTTCTTGCACGCATCTGTTCAATTTTTCCAACATCATTTATTAAATAGACCGTCTTTAGCCATCGCATATGTTTACCTCCAGTGTCAAATATTAATTGACCATGCAGACATGGGTTGATTTCTGGACTCTATTTTGTTCCATTGATCTATATGCCTTCTTTTATGCCAATATCATGCTGTTTAGATTACTATAGCATTGTACTATAGTTTGATATCGGGTAGCATGACCTCCAATTTCATTCTTCTTTCTCAAGGTTGCTCTGGCTATTTGGGGCCTTTTGTGGTTTCATGTAAATTTTTTGGATTATTTGTTGTAGTTCTGTAAAAAATGCCATTAGTATTTTGATAGGGATTGCACTGAATCTATAGATTATTTCAGGTAGTATGGATATTTTAACAATGTTAATTCTTCTTATCCATGAGCACAGTATATGCTTTGACTTATTTGTACCTTCTTTAATTTCTTTCTTCAGTATCTTATACTTTTCCAACTACAGGTCTTGACTTCCTTAATTAAATTTATTTCTAGGTATTTTTGATACAATTGTAAATGAGGTTGTTTTCTTTAATAGTTCATTATTGGTGCAGAAAAATTTAACCAATTTCTGAATATTTATTCTATATCCTGCTGTTTTACTGAATTCACTCATCAGTTGTGGTATTTTTTGGTGGGATCCTTAGGGTTCTGTCTATATAGTATCATGTTATCTGCAAATAATTACAGATTTACTTTTTTCCTTACAATTTGAATGCCCTCTATATCTTCTTTCTTGTCTGATTGCTGTTCTAGGACTTCCAGTGATATGTTAAATAAAAATGGTGAAAGTGGACACCTCTATCTTGTTCTTGATAAGTGAAACACTTCTAGTTTTTCCCCATTGGGTATGATATCAGCTGTGGGTTTGTCATATGTAGCCTTTATTATGTTAAGATAGGTTTCTTCTGTTCCCACTTGACTGAACATTTGTATTATAAATGGGTGCTGTATTTTGTCTACTGCTTTTACTACATCTATTGATATGATCATATGGTTTTTATTCTTCATTTTGTTTATGTGGTATATTATATTAATTGATTTGAGGATATTGTACCAATCTTTCATCCTAGAAATAAATCCCAATAGATCATGCCATATTATATTCGTAATGTATTGCTGATTTCAGTTTGCTGATATTTTATTGAAGGTTTTTGCATCTATGTTTGTCAGGGATATTAGCCTATAATTTTCTTTCTTTGTAGTGTCTTTATCTGGTTTTGGAATTAAGATTATGCTATCCTCATAAAATGAACTTGGGAGTCTTACTTCCTATCAAATTTTTTGGAAAAGTTTGGGATGGATAGGTGTTAGTTCTTCTTTGAATATTTGATAAAAATTTACTTGTGAAGCCTTTTGCTTCACAGGTCAAGGACTTTTGCTTGCTGGGATGTCAGTTGTTATTTCTTCTCTTTCATTTATGATTTTATTTCTTTAGGTCCTTCCCCTTTTTTTCCTTTGATCAGTCTAGTTAAAGGTTTATCGATCTTCTTTATGTTTTCTAAGAGCCAGCCCTTGGTAACATTGATCTTTTGTGTTCTTTTTTTATATTCTTTTGTTTATTTTCACTCTGATATTTATTATTTCCTCCTTATATCACTTTGGGCTTTGTTGTTCTTCTTCTAGTTCCTTTATGTGTAAGATTAGATTGTTTATTTGAGTTTTTATTTCTTTTTTTAAAATTTTATTTATTTATTTTTAGAGAGAGGAGAAGGGAAGGAGAAAGAGTGGGAGAGAAACATCAATGTGTGGTTGCCTCTCATGTGTCCCCTACTGGGGACCTGACCTGCAACCCAGACATGTGCCCTGACTGGGAATTGAACCAGTGACCCTTTGCTTCACAAACCTATGTTCAATCCACTGAGCTACACCAGCCAGGGCAGTTTTTCTTATTTCTTGACATAGGCTGTTAGCACTATGAATTTCCCTATTAGGACTGCTTTTGCTGTGTCCCATAGATTTTGTGTTGTTGTGTTTTCATTTGCATTTGTCTTAAGGTATCTTTTGATTTCTTCCTTAATCTCATTCGTTGTTAACCTATTTATTGTTTTGTAACATGTTATTGAGCCTCCATGTCTTTGTGTCCTTTTCAGTTCTTTCTTGTGATTGATTTCTAGTTTCATATGATTGTAGTCAGAGAAGATCTTGATATCAAGCTGCTTATATTTATTGAGACTTGTTTTATATCCTAACATACGGTCCATCGTAGAAAATATTCCAAGTGCACTTGAAAAGAACGTATATTCTGCTGCTTTGGAGTGAAATGCTCTGAAAATATCAATTAAATCCATCTGTATCATTTAAGGCTGCAGTTTTCTTGTTGATTTTCTGTTTCAAAATCTATCCATTGATATCAATGGGGTGTTAAAATCCCCTATTATAACTGTATTACTACCTGTTTCTCCTTTTATGTCTATAAGAATTTGCTTTATATATTTAGGTGCTCCTATGTTGGGTGTGTAAATGTTTATAAATGTTATATCCTCATGTTGGTTTGATACCTTTACCATTATGTAGTGTCCTTCTTTGTCTCTTACTACACTCTTTGTTTTTTAGTGTATTTCTCTGATATAAGTATTGCTACCCCAGCCTATTTTCATTTCCATTTGCATGAAATATCTTTTTCATTCCTTTACTTTCAGGCTGTATGTGTCTTTCATTCTAATGGAAGGGTGGGTCTCTTGTAGACAGTATATATATGGGTCTTGTTTTCTTATTCATTCAGCTATAATGGGTCATTTAAAAAAACACTTAATTTATTTATTTTTAGAGAAAAGGGAAGGGAGGGAGAAAGAGACAGAAAGATCAGTATGTGGTCGCCTCTCATGTGCTCCCTCCTGGGGATCTGGCCCACAACCCAGGCATGTGCCCTGACTGGGAATCGAACCAGTGACCTTTTGCTTTGCAGTCCAGCACTCAATCCCCAAGCCGCACCAGCCAGATCTCCCCTTTGTCTCTTGATTAGAGCATTTAAACTACCATATTTTCCTGTGTATACTGCACACCCACATTTTGGCCCAAACTTTCAGGAAAAAATCTTTTGTTTTAATTTTTCATTCAATTATTTACTTATTTATATTTAGAAACAAAACCAATGATCATACTCCAGGGTATTATTTTGCATACAGATATTCTTATTGCTTTCTAGAGTTACACTTTTTTAAAAGATATAATTTATTTTTTTTTAGAGACAAGGAAAGGAAGGAGAAAAAGAGGAAGAGAAACATCAGTGAGTGGTTGCTTCTCTCAGATGCCCTACTGGGTACCTGGCCTGCAATCCAGGCATGTGCCCTGACTAGGAATCAAATGAGCAACCCTTTGGTTCTCAGGCTGGCACTGAATCCACTGAGCTACACCAGCCAATGCTAGAGTTACACTTTTAATGCATAATCACAAATAAAATAATTAAAACATTTATACAGATATGGAATTAGTACTACCAATGTATAATGTGCACCCTTATCTTTCCCTCAAAAATGTGGGCAAAAAAAGTGCACATTATATATGGCAAAATATAGTATTTACAGTTAAACTGATACTGATAGGTACGCATTTAGTGCCGTTTTATTCTTTTAACTGTGTTCCTCTTTTTGTTGTTGTTCAAGTCTTTTTTTTTCAAGCCTCAGTTTTTCCCATGTTCCCCTTTTTTATTTCTTCTTAAACAAGTCCTCTTAACATTTCTTGTAATACTGGCTTGGTGATATAAACTCCTTTACCTTCCTGTTCTCTAGGAAGCTTTTTATTTCTCCTTCAATTTTAAATAATACCCTTTCTTCGCAGAACAGTCTTGGTTGTAGATCCTTGGTTTACATTACTTTGAATATGTCATGCTAATCCCTTCTGGCCTGAAATGGTTTTGTTAAGAAATCAGCTGCAAGTTTTCTGGGAGTTCTCTTGCAATTAACCAACTCTCTTTCTCTTGCTGCCTTTAAGATTCTTTCTTCATATGTAACATTTGCCACTTTAATTATGATGTGTCTTGGTGCGGGCCTCTTGGGTTAATTTTGTTTGTGGACTCTGTGCTTTATGGACTTCTGTGTCTTTTTCCTTCATCAAGTTAGGGAAGTTGTCATTCATTATTTCCTCAAATAGGTTCTCCATCCCTTCCTCACTCTCTTCTCCTTCTGGTATTCCCATGATGTGGATATCATTACACTTCATGTTGCCCAAAATGTTTCTTAAGCTCTCATCATTTTTTGAAGTTCTTTTACTTTCTGCAGCTCTGCTTGAGTGGATTTATTTATTTCATCTTCCTAATCACTGATTCAATCCTCAGGTTCATTTAACCTACTGCCTATTCCTTCCAGTGTACTATTTATTTCAGGTATTTTGTTCTTTATTTCTGAGTGGTTTTTTTTTATGATTTCTATACATTTTTTCACGCTGTTGAGTATTCTTAGAATCAGTACCCTAAACTCTCTNGATGTAGGTCTTTGGATTTCATGACTTGGAATACTTCTTTCCAGCCCCTTCTTGCCTGTAAGGTCTCTTTTGAGAAATCAGCTGACAGTCTGATGGGAACTCCTTTGTAGGTGACTGTCCCCTTATCTCTTGCTGCTTCTAGGATTCTCTCCTTCATTTTCATCTTGGCTAATGTAATTATGACGTGCCTTGGTGTGTTCCTTCTTGGGTCCAACGTTTTTGGGAGTCTCTGAGCTTCCTGGATTTCTTGGAAGTGTATTTCCTTTGCCAGACTGGGGAAGTTCTCCTTTATTATTTGTTCAAATAAGTTTTCCACTCATGGCTGTTTCTTTCCCCCTTCTGGTACCCCTATAATCTGGATGTTGGAATGTTTAAAGATGTCCTGAAGGTTCCTAAGCCTCTCCTCATTTTTTTGAAATCTTGTTTCTTCCTTCTTTTCTGGTTGGATGTTTCGTTCTTCCTTCTGGTCCATTCCATTGATTTGAGTCCCAGTTTCCTTTCCATCACTATTAGTTTCCTGTTCATCTCCCTTCATTTCAATTAGTTTAGCCTTCCGCCAAGATGGAGACATAGGTGGAAACACTGTGCCTTCTCCCACAACCAAGTTTGAATACAACAAAGGTTTGGAGAACAAAGACACAGCCAAAGAACAGAAAATTGAATTATACTGAAGTCCCACAACAACCGGGATGGCAAGAGGGGCGGAGCCAGAAGCGGAGCTGGGTCAGGCAGGACAGATCCCCAGACCTAGGCGCGCAGGTAGCCAGGAACCAGTTGGGGTGTGGCGCAGACTGACCACGATTGCACATTCGCGCACAGTGAGACGGACCACGCAGGCCCCAGAGGGCAAACCCAGTGGTGGAGGGCTGACAGCGGTGGCACACTCATGTGCAGTGGGACAAAACGCATGGGCCCCAGTGACGGTGGCAGCTGCAGCACCTGTGGCGTCGGCGGCGGGAGGCGGCAGATGGGGAGCCATTGCTCCTCGTTGACCCTGCCCCCACATACAGTCTCACAACCCAGCGACTGAGTTGCCCTGCTCTGGTGAACACCTAGGGCTCCGATCCTGCTATGTAACAGGCACAAACAGCCCAAAAGATGGCGCAAAAAGAACTCAAAGTCCCAGAGCCAATAACTCTAAGTGACCAAGAGATTGCCAGCCTCTCAGATGCACAGTTCAATACACTGTTTATCAGGATGCTCACAGAACTGGTTGATTATAGTCACAAATTAGAGGAACATATAAAGGCTAAACTAATTGAAATCAAATAGGTTCTTAACACCTTGCTCTCTCTCCTCTTTTTGGTACCCCTATGATGCAGATATTATTAAGCTTCATATCACAGAGGTCCCTTAGAATATCTTCATTGTTTATGGGTTTTTTTATAGTAAGAGGGTTTTTTTGTACTTTTCTTTTTTAAATTATTTTTAAAATTATTTTTGAAGAGTTTATTTTAGAGAGGAAGGGAGAGAGAGAAGGAGAGAAACATGAATGTGTGGTTGCCTCCCAAGTGCCCCCCACTGGGGGCCTGGCCCATAACCCATGCATGTGCCCTGATAGGGAACCAAACTGGTGACACTTTGGTTTGCAGGCTGGCACTCGATCCACTGAGCCACACCAGCTAGTGTTTATTCGATCCACTGAGCCACACCAGCTAGTGTTTATTTTAAGCACTAGCTGGTGTGGCTCAGTGGATCGAGTGCCAGCCTGCAAACCAAAGGGTCACCAGTAACAATAACATTTTATTGTTATATCTGTAAAGGAATAACAATAACATTTTATTGTTATTCCTTTACAGATGTCCCAATTTTTCCCCTTTTTCCTCCTCCATCCATCTCACCCCTTGCTCCTACAGTCAATTTCTACACTGTTGTCCATGTTTGTGGGTCATTCATATATGGTCTTTGTCTAGTTCCTTCCCCTTCTTTCCACCATTATCCCCCTCCATTGTGCCCTCTGGTCACTGTCAGTGTGTTCCATGTTTTCCATGCCTGTGGTTCTGTTTTCTTTGTTAGTATATTTTGTTCATTAGATTGCTCTTAGGTGAGGTCATATGGTATTTGTCTCTCACCAACTGGCTATTTCACTTAGCATAATATTCTTCAGTTTCAACCATGCTGTTACAAAAGGTAAGAGTTCTTTCTTCTGCGTAGTATTTCATTTTGTAAATGTACCACAGTTTTTGGATCCACTCGTTTACTGTTGGGCACTTAGGCTATTTCTAGCATTTTCCTATTGTAAGTAATGCTGCTATAAACACAGGGGTGCATAACTTCTTCTGAATTGATGTTTTGGGATTCTTAAGGTATATTAACCAGCAGTGGAATCACTGGGTCAAAAGGCAGTTCCAGCCCTGGCTGATGTAGTCAGTAGATTGAGTTTGGGCTGTGAACCAAAGGGTCCTAAGGTTTGATTCCCAGTCAGGGCACATGCCTGGGCTGTGGGCCAGGTCCTCAGTAGGGATATACAAGAGGCAACCACACATTGATGTTTCTCCCTATCTCTCCCCTTCCTCTCTCTCTAAAAAGAAATATTTTTTTTTTAAAAAAAGCAGTTCCTTGCCCTGGCTGGTGTAGCTCAGTGGATTGAGTGCGGGCCTGCGAACCAGACGATCGGGGTTCGATTCCCAGTCAGGGCACATGCCTGGGTTGCAGGCCAGTTTCCAGCAGGGGCCAGTTCCCTGCAGGGCATGCACGAGAAGCAACCATACATTGATGTTTCCTTCCTCTCTCCTTCCTTTCCCCTCTGAAGATAAATAAATAATAATTTAAAAAATAAAATAAAAATAAAAAAAGCAGTTCCATTTTTAGTTTCTTGAGGAAACTCCATACTGTTTTCCGCAGTGGCTGCACCAGTCTGCATTCTTAACAACACTGCACTAGGGTTCCCATTTCTCCGCTTCCTTGCCATCACTTGTTGTTTGTTGATTTATTAACGATGCCCGTTCTGCTGGTGTGAAGTGGTATCTCATTGTAGTTTTTTTAAAGATTTTATTTATTTATCTTTAGAAGGGAAGGGAAGAAGAGAGGGAAAGAAATACCAATGTATGGTTGCCTCTCATGTGTCCCCTGGTGGGAACTGGTCTGCAACCCAGGCATGTGACCTGACTGGGAATCAAAATGCGGTCCTTTGGTTCACAGGCCCATGCTCAATCCACTGAGCTACACCAGCCAGGGCTCGTTGTGGTATTAATTTGCATCTCTCTGCTGGCTAGTGATGTTGAGAATCTTTTCATATGTCTGTGAGCCCTCTGTATGTCCTCCTTGGAGAGGTGTCTATTTAAGTCCTTTGTCCAATTTTTAATTTGATTGTCTTCCTGGTGTTGAGTCATTTGAGGTCTTTACATATTTTGGAGATCAAACCCTTGTCTGATGTATCATTGGCAAATATATTCTCCAATACAGTCAGTTCCCTTTTCATTTTGATGATGGTTTCTTTAGCTGTGCAGAAGCTTTTTAATTCAATATATCCATTTGTTTTTTTTCCCTTTATTTCCCTTGTCCTAGGAAATACATCAGTAAAAATACTGCTATGTGGGATATATGAAATTTTACTGCCTATATTCTTCTCTAGGACTTTTATGGTGTCATGACTTATATTTAAATTTTATATTCTAGTAACCAGTCTCTACAGGATATTTTGGATGGCGTTGAGTGTCAGAGAAGTGAACAGGTAGGTAGTCATGGAAACAGTGGTTCTGCATGAGAAGATGATATTGTGAACACTACAGAAAACTCTGGTTTTATGTTTTCTGAAGGTCCTTCCAAATGCAAGCCTCAGCCAGAGCAAGTTGATGTGGTCTCCACACTAAAAGAAATAAGACAGAACTTAAGCAACACCACCAGAAACCACTGAAAGAAGCAATATCTTGTGCTTACCCTGAAATTTCCAGTTTTTGAGGGACTGAAAGGCCTGAGCTAAAAATTTAATCTTACTTAGAGAACTACAATTTGAGATTAGTTAGTTGGGTGTATTCTTCAATTATTTCCTTCAAAGCATTTTGTTAACTGAGGAAATCATACCTAGTTGTGACAATGTCATTACCCCTCTTTGATGGTGGCTAATTTCTCACATCCAGCCTGACTTTGAATATATCATTCTTTTAAATGTAAACCATTCTTATGTTCAGGTTCAATTCTATCGAAGCGGTTCTTATGTGCATTTTTTTAAACAATACTTTGAGCCATTTGAGAGGTATTTAACATCAAAACTGATGGGCTTTTTCCTGAGCCATCTCAGATTCTTTCCCTAAAATGGTCTGTCTTCCTGAAGTCTTCAGGTATTTGTCACTTTTCAAAGTCTGGAACCTCTATAAAGACAGAATCAAAATTGAATTTAAAGTGAAAAAAATAAATCTTATATCCATTTTGAGTTTATTTTTTGTATGGTATAAGTTGGTGGTCTAGTTTCACTTTTTTGCATATACCAGCCCAGTTCTCCCAACACCATTTATTGAAGAGAGAATTTTTACTCCATTGTATGCTCATGCCCCCTTTGTCAAATATTAATTGACCATAGAGACATGGGTTGATTTCTGGATTCCCTATTCTGCTTCCTTGATCTATGTGTCGGTTCTTAATGCCAGTACCAGACTGTTTTGATTACAGCGCCCTTGTAGTATAGTTTGATTTCAGGTATTGTGACCCTTCCTATTTTGTTCTTTTTTCTCAAGTTTGCTGAGGCTTTTTTGGTTCCATATAAATTTTTGAAATATTTATTTTAGATCTGTAGTATATGCCATAGGTATTTCAATAGGAATTGCATTGAATTTGTGGATTACTTTGGCTAGTATGGACATTTTAATGATTTTAATTCTTCTAATCTAAGAACATGATAAATGCTTCCATTTATTTGTATCTTCCTTAGTTTCTTTCTTCAGTGCTCTATAGTTTTCCCAATACAGGTCTTTTACCTCCTTAGTTAAAATTATACCTAGGTACTTTATTTAAGTGCTGGAAGTAACCTAGGTGCCCATCAGTAAATGAATGGGTCATAAACCTGTGGCACATTTACACAAAGGAATTCTATGCAGCAGAAAGAAAGAAGGAGCTCCTGCCCTTTACAACAGCATGGATGGAACTGGAAAGCATTATGCTAAGCAAAATAAGCCAGGTGGTGAAAGACAAGTACCATATGATCTCACCTTTAACAGGAACCTAATCAAAAAAAGAAACACTCAAGCAAAATATAACCAAAGACACTGAAATAGAGAACAGGGGAACAGTGACCAGAGGGGAGAGGGGAGGGAATTTCAGGGGGAAAAGGGGAAGGATTCACAGGAACAAGTATAAAGGACACATGGACAAAAAGAAGGGGGGTGTGGAAATGGGAGGGAGGTGGGGAGGGCTGGGGGTAGGCTGGGATGGGAGTAAAGGCAGAAAACTGTACTTGAACAACAATTAAAATTTAAAAAAATAATAAATGGGATTTTATTTCCAGTATCTCTTTCTGTTATTTCAGTGTTATTGTATAAAAATGCCATCCATTTCTGAACATTAACTTTGTATCTTGCTATTTTGCCAAATTCACTTACTAAGTTGAGTAGTTTTGGGTGGAGACTATAGAACTTTATCTTTTTTAGACATTATTTATTTATTTATTTTAGATAGAGGGAAAGGGAGGGAGAGAGGGAAACATCAATGTGTGGCAATCTCTTTCACACCCTCTACCAGGGACCCAGCCCAGCAACCCAGGCATGTGCCCTAGACTAGAAAATGAACCAGCAACCCTTCAGTTTGCAGGCTGGCACTCAATCAACTGAGCCACACCAGGCAGGGCAGATTTTCTAGGTACAGTATCATATCATCTGTGAATAATCACAGTTTTCCTAACTCCTTTCCAGTTTGGATACCTTTTATTTCTTTTCCTTGTCAGATCACTGTGGCTAGAACATCCAGTACTGTATTGAATAAGAGTGGTGAAAGCAGACACTCTTGTCCTGTTCCTGATCTTAAGGGGAGAGGTTTTAGTTTTTGCACATTGAATATAATGTTTGCTAGGTTTCTAGGTTTCTAGGATCTAGGTTTCTCATATAGGGCTTTTATTACATTGAGGAATGCTCTCTCCATTCTCAATTTGCTGAGTGCTTTTATTATAAATGGCTGCTGGATTTTATCAAATGTTTTTCAGCATTTATTGATACGATCATGTGATTTTTTACCTTTATTTTGTTTATGTGATGTGTTACTGTATTTTTTTAACTATAAGGTGCACTCCCTCCCCCCAGTTTGGGAGGAATAATGGTTATTAATGCTGCTGTTGAGTTCTGTTTACATTTACATTGGTGAAATATTATGTTATTTATGTTATTAAATATTTTACCACATTTTTTGCTTCAAAATTTTTTTTCCTATTTTCCTCTAAAACCTAGGTGCATCTTATGGTCCAAAAATATGGTTCATTTATTGATTTTCAAATACTGTACCATATTTGCATCCCTGGGATGAATCCCAGTTGATCATGGTGTATGATCTTCTTAATTTCAGTATTTCTGAATCTGGATTGCCAATATTTTATTGAGAATTTTAGCATCTGTGTGCATCAGAGGTACTGGCCTGTAATTGTCTTTCTTTGTTGTGTCTTTTCCTGGGTTTGGAATTAGGGTGATACTGGCCTTGTAAATAGTTTGAGAGTCTTTTCTCTTTTTGGATTTTTTTGAATTGTCTGAGAATAATAGGGGTTAGTTCTTCCTTAAATGTTTTGTAAAATTCACCTGTGAAGCCATGTGGTCCAGTGCTTTTGTGCGCTGGAAGTTTTTTCATTACTGCTTCAGTTTTGCTAGTTGTTATTGGTCTATTCAGGCTTTCTGCTTCTTCTTGATTCAGTTTTGGAAGATCAATTGCTTCTAGAAATTAATCCACTTTGCCCAGGTTGTCCAATTGCTTGGCTTATAGCTGCTTATAGTAATTCCTTACAATCCTTTGTATTTCTATGGTATTGGTTATAACTTCTCCTCTTTCATTTCTGATTTTATTTATTTGTGTTCTCTATCTTTTTTTATTAATGAGTCTGGTAAAAGATTTGTCAGTTTTGTTTATCTTTTCAAAGAATCATCTCCTAGATTTACTGACTCTTAGAATTGTTCTTTTAGTCTGCATGTCACTTGATTCTGCTCTGATCTTGATTATTTCCTTCCTTCTACTCACTCTTTGCTTTTTTATTGTTCCTCTAGTTCTTTTAGCTGTAGCTTTAGGTTGTTTATGTGAGGTTTTTCTATCTTCTGTAGGTAGACCTGTATTGCTATGAACTTCACTCTCAGGATTGCCTTCGCTGTGTCCCATAGGTTTTGGGTTGTTGTGCATTCATTTTCATTTCTTTCCAGATACTTTTTTGTTGGGAACCACTCTGCCTGGTTTCAGGAGTTGTAACTTCCCCTATGGCTAAGGCTGAGTGGGTGACCTCTGGAATGTGAGCCACTAAGGAGACAAAGCTTGTCCCCTTGCCCCCAATGCATGGTTGGTTAGTCAGAGATGGGTATGACTCCTCAGAGGAGGGGCAACCTAAGACAGACATGATCACTTGGGAGGCCATCATGGAAGGACTCTAGGGGCTACAACAAAGAGGGAGTGATGGACCCTCAGCTCCTGGCTATTCTGACATAGCCCAAGTCCCTATTTTCGTTTGGGAGAAGCACTTCCTGGCTCTAATCCACTTAAGTCTGAAAACCTATGATGGGGAATGTGGTGTAGCCCTGTGCTGGAAAGGGTGGGCTCCCCAGGGTGATCAGGCCTAAGAAAGAATATGTAAAATCCCATGAAACCTGCTTTGTTTAGAATGATCTCATTTAAATGATAAGGGTCCAAGCAAGAAGTTTGTTCCTCAAAGTTTTATGGCTCTTTAGCTGTTTGACCCTGACTGAGAACAAGCCCTTATAGTTCTTTGAATGCTATCTATTGTTTGATCTTTACCTGTATTCTTGTGCAAAGGAACCCAATAGAAGCCCTTTGAGGAAAAGGCTCTTGGCCCTTCTCCTTGGAGGGATTGGCCACCTTTCCTCCCCAAGCAGATCATGTCTTGGTAGTTTCACTTTCATCTGTGGTGCATGGGAGGACTTTGCAGGCAAAGTTGCCCCTACACTTTTTTATTTCTTCCTTGACTGCATTGCTGACAGTACATTCATTATTTGATAACATGTTATTCAGTCTCCATGTATTTAAATGTTTTTGAGTTTATACTTGACATTGGTTTCTACTTTCAATCCATTGTGATCTAAACCCATGCTTGATATGATTTCAGTTTTCTTGAATTTCTGAGGCTTATTTTGTGTCCTACCATGTGGTCTGTCTTTGAAAATGTTTCATGTGCATTTGACAAGAATGTATATTTTGCTTTTTGGGGGTGAAAGGTTTTTTTTATATACTAATTAAGTTCATTTGATCTAGAGTGTTGTTCAGTGCCACAATATCCTTGTTGATTCTTTGTTTGAAAGATATATCCATTGTTGACAGTGGAGTGTTAAAATCCCCTATGATGACTGTGTTGTTGTCAATATCTTACTTGAAGTCCTGCAAGACATTCTTTATATGTTTAGGTCCTCCTATGTTGGGTGCAATATGCTTACAAGGGTTATATCCTCCTGTTAGACTACTCCCTTATGTATTATTTAGAAGGAACTCCCTTCTTTGTATCTTTTTATGGCTTTTGTTTTGGAGTCTGTTTTGTCTGACTTAAGTATTGCTACCCCAACTTTCTTTTTGTGTATGTTTGCTTGGAATATTTTTTCCATGACTTCACTTTCAGTCTGGGTAGGTCTTTTGTTCTGAGGTGGGTCTCTTGTAGGCAGCATATGTGCAGGTTGTGTTTTCTCATCCATTCAGCTACCCTATGTTTTTTGTTGTAGGCTTTAATCTACTCTCATTTAAGGTTGTTATTGATAGATACTTATTCATTGACATTTTTTCTGTACCTGTATCCTTCTCTTTCTCTCCCTCTCTCTCTCCTTTTTATAGCAGTCCCTTTGGCATCTCTTGCAGTGCTGGCTTGGTAGAGATGTACTCTCTTAATGTTCTTTTGTCTGGAAAGCTTTTTATTTCTCCTTCATTTTGTTTTATTTTTAAATATATTTTATTGATTATGCTATTACAGCTGTCCTATTTCCCTCCCTTTATTCTCTTCTGCCCTTTACACCCCCTCCCACTTGCATTTCTTCCCCATCTTAGTTCACGTCCATTCATTTAAGTTCTTGGCTCCTACATTTCTTATACTATTCTTAACCTCCCTCTGTCTATTTTCTACCTACCATTTATGCTTCTTATTCTCTGTACCTTTCCCCCCTCTCTCCTCCCATTTTAAATAAGAGCTTTGCTGGATAGAGTAGATTTGTTTGCAGGTCCTTGCTTTTCATTACCTGGAATATTTGTGCCAGTTCCTTCTTGCTTGTAGTGTTTCCATTAAGAAATCAGTTGATAGGCTTATTAGAGTTTAATTGTATGTTACTTGCTTTTTACCCCTTGCTGCTTTTAAGATTTTCTTTGTCTTTAAAACTTGGCATTTTAATTATGATGTGTCTTGGAGTGGGCCTCTTTGGGTTCATCTTCATTGGGACCCTCTGTGCTCCCTGAACTTGTATCAGTTTTTCTCTCATCAGATTAAGGAAGTTTTCTGTCATTATTTTTTCAAATAGGTTTTTTAAGCCTTGTTCCTTTTCTTCTTTTTGTGATATTCCTATGATGTGAATGTTTTTCTGTTTCATGTGGTCCTAAAGCTTCCTTAAAATACACTCATTCTTTTTGAGGGTTTTCTTGTTGTTGTTGTTGTTGTTGTTGTTGTTACTCTGCATATTTCTTTCTGTCTTGTCTTCCAGCTCACTGATTTGTAACTCTGCTTCATCTAGCCTGTTTTTAATTCCTTCTAGTGTATTTTTCATTTCAGATATTGTATTCCTCATTTATTCCTGGTTCTTATTCATAGTTTCCATGTCCTTTTTCATGCTACTGTATTTCCCACTAAGTTTCTTGTATTTTTCATTGAGTTCCTTGAGCATCCTTACAACCATTATTTTGAATTCTATGTCTGATAGATTGCTTGCTTCAATTTCATTTACATATTTCCCTGGGTGTACCTCCTTTCCTTTTGATTGGGGATTATTTCTTTGTCTCCTCATGTTAGTTTTCTTTTTTTGTTTGTTTCTGCATCCAGGTTGCTCTGCTTTTCCCGCCTGTCTTCATGTGGTGGACTGTAGTGGTAGGAGTTCTGTGGACTCAGTGGTTCAATCTCTTTGATCTCCTGATCTGGATGCTCTAGGTTTGCCCTTTATTTAGTTTATTTGGGCTCTCTTGTTATACTGGGCTTTGATTACTGATGGCTCATTCGCTAGTGGGTTTTCCCCTCCAGCTAGCCGACTGGTAGTCACAACCCTTGCAACATCTTTTATGCTGTTATACAGGTGCTAGTTAACAAAGCAATACTGCTCAGAGAATCCAAACCCATGCTAGCAAAAATACCCCCATACCACATCAGCAATATCAACAGCAATTAAGCAAAGATTAATAAAATGGAGAGAGATTAAGAATATTATAAGATATGAGAAAGGGAATGTGTGATAACTAAAGGAGAGAGAAATGACTTTGGGAAGAAGGAGAAATAATAAGAGTAAGGAATAAAAACAAGGTGAAGAATGGGGGGAAATAAAATTTCAAATGTAAATAAAACAGGGAAGGGTGATGGCAAAATGAAGTAAGAAAAGGAAAGAGTACAATATGAAGTTTGAAGTAAAATTAAAATGGTATTGAGCCAAAGGGAAAAAAATTACAGAAGAACCACAACAGGGTCAATAACAAAGAGCTGAGCAGATTAATAAAGGTGGAAAAAGAATAAGAATATTATATGAGAGAGAAAAGGGACTATGAAATATGTGCAGTAAAAAAATGATTTTGAGAGGATAAGTACAGGAGAAATAATAAGACTAAAGAGGACTTCCACCAAGGTGGAGGTGTAGGTGGAAACACTGAGTCTTCTCCCACAACCAAGTTTGAATACAACAAAGGATTAGTACACAAGACGCAACCAAAGAACAGAAAATTGAACTATATGGAAGGCCAACAACAACAAACCATTTAACCAGACCGGTAAGAGGGGCGGAGCCAGCAGTGGAGCAGTGTCGGGCAGGAAGGATCCCCCAACCACCAGCGCCCAGGCAGCTGGGGTAGCATTGGGTGGACCCAGTGAGGGTGCAGGGTGGCAGGCTGGCCATGGTCACACATTTGCACACAGATAAACCAGCAAAGGAGTGAGCAGTGAGCAGTGAGACAGACCACGCAGGCCCCAGCAGTGGGAAGCAGCAGAGGGGACCGCCATTGCTCCCCTTTGACCCCGCCACCACATACAGTGTCACAACCCAGCGCCTGAGTTGCCCTGCCCTGGTGAACACCTAGGGCTCTGCTCCTCATACATAACAGGCACGAACAGTCCAAAACATGGCTCAAGAAGAACTCAAAGCCCCAGAGCCAATAATTCTAAGCAACCAAGAAATAACAAGCCTCTCAGATGCACAGTTCAAAGCACTGGTGATCAGGATGCTCACAGAACTGGTTGATTTTAGTCACAAATTAGAGGAACATATGAAGGCTAAACTAATTGAAATGAAGGGAAATGCACAGGAAACCAATAGTGATGGAAAGGAAACTGGGACTCAGATCAATGGAGTAGACCAGAAGGAAGAACGAAACATCCAACCAGAAAAGAAGGAAGAAACAAGATTTCAAAAAAATGAGGAGAGGCTTAGGAACCTTCAGGACATCTTTAAACATTCCAACATCCAGATTATAGGGGCACCAGAAGGGGGAAAGAAACAGCCATGAGTGGAAAACTTATTTGAACAAATAATAAAGGAGAACTTCCCCAGTCTGGCAAAGGAAATACACTTCCAGGAAATCCAGGAAGCTCAGAGACTCCCAAAAACGTTGGACCCAAGAAGGAACACACCAAGGCACATCATAATTACATTAGCCAAGATGAAAATGAAGGAGAGAATCCTAGAAGCAGCAAGAGATAAGGGGACAGTGACCTACAAAGGAGTTCCCATCAGACTGTCAGCGGGTTTCTCAAAAGAGACCTTACAGGCAAGAAGGGGCTGGAAAGAAGTATTCCAAGTCATGAAATCCAAAAACCTACAGCCAAGATTGCTGTATCCAACAAAGCTTTCATTTAGAATGGAAGGACAGATAAAGTGCTTCTCAGATAAGATCAAATTGAAGGAGTTCATCATCACCAAGCCCTTATTATATGAAATGTTAAAAGGACTTATCTAAGAAAAAGAAGATACAAAATATGAACAGTGAAAGGACAGCAAACTCATAGTTATTAACAACCACACCAAAAAGAAAAGCAAACTAAGAGGACAGCTAGATCAGGAGCGGAACCATAGAAATGAAGATCACATGGAGGGTTAGCAACAAGGGAGTGGGAGGAGGAGAAGGGGGCAGGAGGTAAAGAGAATAAGTAACATAGATGGTAGGTAGAAAATAGATAGGGGGAGGGCAAGAATAGTAGGGGAAATATAGAATCTAAAGAACTTGAGATACGTGGTCATAAACTAAAGGGGGGAATGGTGGGAGAGGTGGTGTGCAGGGTGGAGGGGAATGAAGGGGCGGAATAGAACAACTGTAATGGTATAATCAGTAAAATATATTTTAAAATAAAAATAAAAAAACAAGAACAACAAAAAGACTAAAGAATAGAATTGAGGCTAAGAAAGAGAGAAAATAAAATCTCAAACGCAAATAAGCAAGGGCAGGTGGAAGGCAAGATGGAGTAAGACCGGGGAAGAGTAACCTCTGACATTTGAAATTAAAAAAATAGTAAACACCCTTGGCTTGTGTGGCTCAGTGGATTGAGTGCCAGCCTTTGAACTAAAGGGTCACTGGCTTGATTCCTGGTTAAGACACGTGCCTACATGGGCCTGTGAACCAAGGGGTCACCTGTTCAGTTCCTAGTCAGGGCACATGCCTGGGTTGCAGGCCAGGTTTCCAGTAAGGTTGCGTAAGAAGTAGCCACTTATTGCTGTTTCTCTCCCTCTCTTTCTCCTTCCCTTCCCCTCTCTCTAAAAATAAATAAATAGGACAGACTTCCGGCCAAGATAGAGGTGTAGGTAGGCCCACTGTACCTCCTCACACAACAAAAAAGGACAACAATAATTTAAAAACAAAAAACAATCAGAACTGACAGAAAACCAAACTGTATGACAATCCAACAACAAAGGAGTTAAAGAAGACACATTCATCCAGACAGGTAGGAGGGGTGGAGACAGGCAGGCAGGCAGAGAGGACTCACAGCAAGGCAGCAGCCGGCAGACCCAGTGAGATGGGTGGATTGCGGACTGGGTGGTCCCACATTCGATAAACCAGGAGAAACAACTGGGAAGCGGGATAGACTGGGAATCCTGGGGCCCCAGTGTGGGGAAATAAAGCCTCAAACCACTGATTAAAAACACTTGTGGGGGTTGAGGCTGTGGGAGAAACTTCCAGCCTCACAGGAGAGTTTGTTGGAGAGACTCACAGGGTCCTAGAATGTACACAAATCCAACCACCTGGGAATCAGCACCAGAAGGGCGCAATTTTCTTGTGGGAAGTGGGGGAAGTGACTGAAATCCGACAGAGAGCAGAGCATGCACCATTGCTCTCTCTCAGACCCCTTCCCCACATGCAGCGTCACAACACAGCCACATGGGTTGCCCTGCCTGGGTGAACACCTAAGCCTCTGCCCCTCACTATGTAAATGGCACGTCAGGACAAAAAAAAATGGTCCAAATGAAAGAACAGATCAAAGCTCCAGAAAAAATACAACTAAGTGATGAAGAGATAGCCAACCTATCAGATGTACAGTTCAAAACACTGCTAATCAGGATGCTCACAGAATTGGTTGAATTTGTTTGCAAACTAGAGGAAAATGAAGGCTATGCTAAGTGAAATAAAGGAAAATGTACAGGGAACCAATAGTGATGGGAAGGAAACTGGGACTGAAATCAATGGTGTGGACCAGAAGGAAGAAAGAAACATCCAGCCAGAAGAGAATGAAGAAACAAGAATTTTAAAAAATGAGGAGAGGCTTAGGAACCTCCAGGATATCTTTAACCATTCCAACATCTGAATTACAGGGGTACCAGAAGGAAAGAGGAACAGCCACGAGTGGAAAACTTATTTGAACAAATAATAAAGGAGAACTTCCCCAGTCTGGCAAAGGAAATACACTTCCAGGAAATCCAGGAAGCTCAGAGACTCCCAAAAACGTTGGACCCAAGAAGGAACACACCAAGGCACATCATAATTACATTAGCCAAGATGAAAATGAAGGAGAGAATCCTAGAAGCAGCAAGAGATAAGGGGACAGTGACCTACAAAGGAGTTCCCATCAGACTGTCAGCTGATTTCTCAAAAGAGACCTTACAGGTGAGAAGGGGCTGGAAAGAAGTATTCCAAGTCATGAAAGGCAAAGACCTACATCCAAAGATTGCTCTATCCAGCAAAGCTTTCATTTAGAATGGAAGGGCAGATAAAGTGCTTCTCTGATAAGGTCAAGTTAAAGGAATTCATCATCACCAAGCCCTTATTATATGAAATGTTGAAGGGACTTATCTAAGAAAAAGAAGATAAAAAACATGAACAGTAAAATGACAAGAAGCTCACAATAATTAACAACCACACCTAAAACAAAAACAAAAGCAAACTAAGCAAACAAGTAAAACAGGAACAGAAACACAGAAATGGAGATCATATGGAGGGCTATCGATGGGAGAGGGAGTGGGAGAGAGAGGGAAAAGGTACAGAGAATAAGTAGCACAGAAGGTAGGTAGAAAATTGAAAGGAGGAGGGTAAGAGTAGTGTAGGAAATGTGGAAGCCAAAGAACTTATACTTATGACCCATGGACATGAACTAAAAGGGGGGAATGTGGGTGGGAGGGCGTCTGCAGGGTGGAGGGGAGTGAAGGGAGAAAATGGGACAACTGTAATAGCATAATCAATAAAATATATTTTAAAAAATACAGAGGCAACATAAATAAAGTATTAATAAATCTGAATTGAAAAAATTATTGGGAACATCATAAATACATACATACATAAAATCTTAAAAACAAAAAGTAAAAAATATAAAATCTAAAATAATAAAAATAAAACACAAAGAATAGTGAATTAGTTGGAATACAATTGAAGCAAAAGAAGAAATATTAAAAGGCTATGCAAAAGAAGGAAAAAAATAACGCAAATTCTGAAGAAGGATGAGGTGGAATTCATCTCAGCAGAGTTTAGTGTTTGTCTTCTGTCTTCTCTTTCTGGATTTGCTTCTGTCTTTTTATCAGCTCAAGGACCCGAGGTGGGTCATCCAACTTCTGGCAGTGTTACCTGTATTACTTTCACCTGCCTCATGAGCAGGCTTCTGTTGCAACTGGGAGGGTGGGACCCCTGAGTCTCCCCCTGGGAGGCACTGTTCAGTATTCTGGGAAAATTGTGTGTGTGTTCCCTCTGCCCCTACACCACTCATCTTGGTCTGTCCCAGCTTATTTCCAATACTGTATAGTTTCTGATGATTAGCTGTCTGTTTCAAGGGAGGGGCCAATCTGTCTAAGAGGGTCAGCTCATTCTTGCTTGGTGCTGATGGGAGCTCTATGTGTGAGCCAAGGCTGGGCAGGGCCCTGATTCCCCTTTGCTGCACTGATTTCTGAGCTCCCTGCCTTGTTGGTTTTAGTGAAATAGGGCCCTAGGAACCAGTGTATTTTGTCTCCCTGTGAGAAGTTCGAAATGAGCCCATTAGGTATTTCTCTTTCTCTTTCCTTCACAGATATTCACCCTGCATGGGGTTCTTGAGTCTGTCCTGTCTGTTTTTCAGATTTTCCCATAAATGTTGCTTGTGATCCTGCAGGAGATGGGGGCCAAGTGCATCCTTCCCTTCATGGAGGTTTGCTCTCTGCTGGGGAAGGGGGCTCTGCCTGGCTGTGAATAATCTCAGGTGCCCAATCTTTGCCCATCCAGTTCCAAGCCCACTGCCCTCACAGCAGACAGAGTCCCAAACTATACACTCTGCACAGCCTCTGCCCTGCCAGCTGCACTGCTAGGCTGGGGCCAAGAAGTCCCCTTGCTTTGCACCTTTCTGATCTCTGCTGTGCTGCACTCAGTGAGAGCAAGCTGCACCCTCAGTCCTTTCCCCTTGCTGGCAGGGCAGCTGCACACGGGGTCCTTGCCCAGCACCTCTCAGCTCCCCTTTTTAAAAGTCTCTCCAGGCACTTCTAGTGCAGCACTGAGTCACTGTCCCACTTTCTGTGCACACCACCTCTCCAAACCCAGCCTGGCCCCAGCCTGCCTCCTCCATCAAACCCAGGTGCAGATAGAATCCATTTCTTTCTCTCTGGCACTCTCCTGGTTGGCATTTGCCACTGCAGCTGTGGGCATGCTGCTTGCTGTGTGCATGTGTAGCCTGGATCTCCCAGACTTTGTGTATCAAAGTGTGTCATGGCCTAGGTCTGGAGTTCCCTGCTCTGGGAAGAAGGGGAGCTGCAAAGCTGCCATCTCTGACCAGGCTGTCCACAGCTTCAGGCACCACGCACTGGGTATTTCCCCTTCAACCTATAAAATCTCCTTGCTGACTGTTGTGAAGCATCTTCTGTTCTCCTTGGCTTCCAAACTTCATATCAGCTAAGATTTCCTTCAATGTTCAGTTTATTTTTCTGAAGATCAGCCAAGTATATGCATTGCGGATAAGAGCAAGTAGAGTCAGTTTCCACCTACTTGGCTGCCATCTTCTCCTCCTTGGCCTTGAATAGGCTGCAACTTCTGAAACATTATTCAGAACAGTGTAGTTGACTGAGGATGAGTCTACCAAGTGTCCAAAAGGTGATTTCAATTTCCGTTGGCTACACTGAAAAGCAGATGCCTTGTTGGCCATTTTATCCTCATTATTTTTAATTTTGTTTCTTTTTTGTTGCTCTGATTGGGTGTTTTCTGCTATATTTACTTCCAATTCAGTAATTTGATCTTCTGCTTCATCTAACCTATTTTTGATACCTTTTAGTGTATTCTTCATTTCAGATAGTGTGTTCATTTCTGATTGTTTTTTTTTTTAGGGTTTCTATGTCCTCTTTTACATTTACTATCTCCTTATTTAAGGTCTCACTGAGTTCATTCATTCTTCCCTTAAGTTCCTTGAACATCCTTATAAACTATTGTTTGGAACTCTGTATCTGTTGATTGCCTGCCTCTATTTCATTTATTTCTTTTTCCAGGGATTTTTTCTATTCTTACAGTTGGGGTATGTTTCTTTGTCTTCCCATTTTGGTTGCCCATTTTTTCTGTATTTGTTTCCATGTATGAGGTAGATTGGTAGATTTTCCATGTCTCCCAATCTTGGTGTGGTGGCTTCATATAGCACAGTCTTTCTTATCACCAGAGCAAGATGCTCCAGGAATGTCCCTTGTGTGGATTATTTGAGCTCTCTAGATGTAGTTGAGTTTTGATTGCTGTTGGCCTTGCCATGCATGGGGTTGACCCTCAGGCTAGGTGATTGTGAGGGTTGACCCCAACCACACTGTATGAGCTGCTGTGTGGGTGCTGAGCACATGAAATGGAATTTACCCCAGAAAGATCTGGTGCCTGCTGAGATCTCCCTTTGGATGTGCCACTTGTGGAGCTAATTAGATCCTGCTCTGGCGTTGTCTGAAGCTTGTCACTGGGTGTGTTGGTTCTGGCGTCTCTTTGGAGGGTTGCTGGTGCAATTCAATGTCAAACACTGCCTGTGACTGGCCCTAGGTTACCTGTTTTGAGCTGCAAAAGGATCCACAATTTGTGGCTTTTCCTGCTGGGCCTTGGTGTGTGTGGGAAGGGCCAAGCTGCACACTGAGCCCCAGGACAGGTGAACAAAAGGCACAAGGCACCCTGAAATCCACCTCCACCTGCTTCTACCTGCCAGCTGCCTGTTATGCTCAGCCACTGAAAGAGCCTTTTGCAGTACACAGGTTGCATGAGGTAGGGGCAAGTGATGTTCACCACAATGATACAGGTTCAACCTTGGTGCCAGTGCCAGGTCTGAGGCTACTCAGCAAATGTCCTGGGGTATACCGAGTCTAGCTGCTGTGGTCTAGGTGGCCACAGACCTTTGTGGTGGGGTGGGGTCTCAGAAGGTTGTTAGGGTGAGGCCAGCAGAGCTTATCAGGCCCAAGCAGACCAAGAGTTGTGGAGGGAAGGCTCTGCACTGGTCAGGCATGTGAGGGAAAATGTCCCCCACCCTAGAGCCACCCAATCAGTCTCTCCAGAATTCTGCCTGGACAACCTGGAAAGCCCAAGCTCAGCTGGGCAGGGTCACTACGAGTTAGAAAGGTGGAGCTAGTGGATCTCCCATGAGGAGGTGATGTAGGTCAGTCTTACAGGAAAGTAGGGGGAATGGCCTCACCCCCAGAGCAATGCAAATCAGTCAATGATATCCTCTGTATCCTCTGTGTCCACCCAGACCTCTACACCTTGAGCCTGGGCAGCTGACTCATCCAGAGGGTGTAAACTCTGCAGGACAGATAACAGGGAGTCTGAATGGGTGGGGTTATTACATTCCTTCCATAGGGATGTAATGATGCCCTATGAAGGAAAGCACTACATCCAAGAAAGATGGTATCTGTAGTATGGGAGAGTGACTCAGTGCAGGGACACTGTCTATTGTCCCTTCGGCTCTCTCCCTGGAGCCACAAACCCCAGGCTCTCTTCACAGGTCTCTAATTTGTTCCAAGTGGCCCTCCCTCTGCCTGAGCCCAGGGTGAGTGGCTGTGAACAAGATGTGTGCATTGGCCCTTTAAGAGAGTGCTGGATTTCTAATAAACTCCATCTCTCTCTGGTGGACAGAATCCCCACTGATCTTTACAACCAGAATGTTATGTGGGTGCCTCTTACCTGCACTGCTGCTCTGGACTGGGGGTTCTGGCATGGGGTTGAGACTCCTCATTTCTCAGAGGAAATCTCCACCACTGAGATATCCTGTCAGAATCTCAGCTGCTGTCCATGGGAACAGGGCCAGCCTTCTTTGTGACTTCACCTTTTCTACTAGTCTCAATGTGGCTTCTTCTGTTAATCTTAATCCTTGGTCATAAGACTTCTGTTCAAGTAGTCTTCAGCTGGCTATTCAGGATGATTGTTCTATAATTTAGTTGTAATTTCAGTTTGGTCCTGGGAGAAGGTGAGTGTAATTTCTACCTACTCTGCCACTATCTTCGATTCCTCAGACTGTGGACTTTAGTTGTAGTTGCTACAGGGCAGGAAATGGGGTGTCACTGGTTGGGTTTTCCAGAAGCATATGCTGGGGTGAAATTTGGGGAACAAAAGGTGTAGATATCAATATCTTTGAAAGGAACAAGTGGGAGGCAAGATTGGGCAAAGGAGTGAAATGGTGATACCAGCCTAACAAAGCCTTGGCTAACCTAGCAGGAAAGTCTGGAGTGAGAATTGCCTATAAGAGTATTCCACAATAAGTTGACAAGGTCAGGCCTACCTCTCTTTTCAATCACTGGAAACTGGCTGCCCCAGGAAGAGCATGGCCTCATGACCAGACATGGAGGCTGGCCCTATAGTGACTGGTAGCAGGTGTGTGAGCACACTCTCCACAGCTGGGCAGCAGGTCATTCCTTGAATGGGGATCAGGATGGTGTATCCTCTGTGTCCACCACTCATGGTGGTAAACCAACGATGATGGTTGGTAAATCAACATACCAAACTGTTGATTGTTCAGAATAGTGAATTCCAATAATATCTCAATACATTAAGGAAGAAAATTGATAATCATCTCCTGATAAAGGATAGTAGGAAAAATGAGCTGAAATGTCTGTGCACCAGAAAATTTTCCATGTGCAGTAAGAGCAGCTTTCACTGAGAAAAGTTTGCTCTGCTCAAGAAGGAAGGAGACCAGGTTATTGTCAAATGAATCATATGCAATAGGTAGGGTTTTATAAAGCAGGAAACAGGGAGAATTTAGGATGAGGAGAGGTGAGGACTAGAGATAGAATAAATCTTAGTCCAGGGCTGTCCCAGAAATCTATATAGCCTCACAACAATGTTCCTCTTCCCTTATGATGCTTGTTAGAGTCCCAGACTCACCACCCCACACCAATCTACACAATTATAATCTCTGGGGTTGGAAGAAATTCAAAACACAAATTTGAAAGAATATATGCACCCCTATGTTTATTTCAGAGTTGTTTAAATAGCCAAGATATAGAAGTAACCTCAGTGCCCATCAATAGATGAGTGGATAAAGAAGTGGTAAATATATACCATGACATATTAGCCACAAAAAATAATCAAGTCTAACCATTTTTGACAGCATAGATTGACCTAGAAGGTATTATACTCAATGAAATAAATCAGTCAGATACAGACAAATACTATATGATTTCACTTATATGTGGAGTCTAAAGAGCAATATAAATGAAAAACAAGGAGAAACAGGTACATAGATACAAAGAACATACTGATGGTTGCTGGGGGCGGGGGGAGTTGGGATACTGGGTGAAAAAGATGAAGGGATTGAGAAGTACAGATTGTTAGCTACAAAATAGTCATGGAGATGTAAAGCACAGCATAGGGAATAGACTTAATAATATTGCAATAACTATATGTGATACCAGGTGGGTACTAGAAATGCAAGGGAACACTTTGTAAAGTATGTGATTGTCTAGCCACTATGTTCTACACCTGAAACTAATACAAAATAATGTTGAATGTAAACAAATCAGTAAGGAAGTAACCAATTAGATCCCATCATCTTCCAAATTTCACTTACTTAAGCTTTATATTAGTTAAAAAATTTTCTGGCATAAACAAAAGAGAAATGTAACATAATAAATATGGCATCTTAAGCAAAAAAAATAATATCGGGTTAGAACTAAGAATCAGCGTGTTTAATAGACATTTCCAGTGCTTCTGCATGTCAGAATTTGAGAACCCTGAAAAGGATGAAAAGGGCGATCAGCTCCATGGAATACACTCCACGAGATTGCACAGAGTACTTTCACTGTTAGAGTCTGTAAGAACAGATGATCCGTCCACATCCTCAATCACAAGACTCTAATGGCAGAAGTGGCAAAATGGGAAAAGAACTAATGGCACAGGCCATGCAGGCATATGTAAGATTCTGTTATTGAACTTATCAACCAATTGCCGTCATAGCATCGTCCATAAATGTTGAAGAGATGTGGTAAAGAAAAAGCAATCTGAATGGAATCCTGAGTTACAGAAATAGTGAAATCTCTCTCTAGTCAGTGTCCTGAATTCCCTGGCTCCAAGGCAGGAGTCCTTAAGCCAGCACCCATAGATAGAGTTCAGAGGGGTTCATGAACTAAGATGGGGAAAAATGTAGCATTGTTATGATAACCAGCCTTTCACTGAAATTCGGAGTTTCCTAAAATCACAGATACAGGCAACAAACCACAGTAGAATCAGCAATACCTATGACTTGGTCACCAATAGAAACCATGGATATGGTTTTATACCACTTTACTATTATTGCAGGTATCACTTAAAATATGACTTGAAACATGGTTTAATCACCAGTACTTCAATACTGTTGCTTTTACATCTCTAGATCTCAATATTTAATGTGTTAATAGGAAAGTGCATGTATTATGCCAAATTTCTTTGAATTATTTTGATAATTTCATTTTAATATAAATGTTTCCTTCGTATTCACATATATACAATTTTGTGCCTTTAAACATTATCCTGTGCCAGGGTCTATAGGCCTAATCAAATTCTTAAAGAGGTGCATAGTACACAAAAATTTATGAATTCCTATAGTTGAAGTCTGTGTAGCTAGTGGTCTCCTACATTAGGTCATTTATACCTCAACCACTTCCCAATCCCATACAACACAGGTGGCAAACACAAGGCCCACGTGCTAAATGTGGCTCTCCACCTTATTTTATCTGGCCCAGCACCTTGTTTCTACCCAGCGACAGTGCCAAGCTACTTGCCCCTAGTTAAGGAGTAGTTACATTTATACAGTCCTAAAGCTACATTCTGCCCTTTGAAGGCAACCGTGAAGCTGATGTGGCTCCTGGTGAAAATGAGTTTGACACCCCTGTGATGCAACACAACTACATCCAACATTTATACCAGTTATTTCCTGGATTAGACACATTAGAAAGGAGAGACAGAAAATGTAGCTTCAGGGTTTTTAATTTGGGCCATTATTATTATTAGTTATTATTTCATTCATTCATTCAATTCAACAAATACTCATTGAACATCTGTTATGAGCCAGGCACTATGGTGGGTACTGAGGATACAGTGATGAACAAGATAGATATTGTCCTTATCCTCAAGGAGTTTACATTCTGGAAAGGGAGACTGGTGAGAAGCAAATAAACAGCAAAATTTCAAGTTTTATTGCTTTATGAAAAAAACAAGTCAGAGGTAATAATAGTCAACATTTATTGAGTGGAATGTTTAATACATGCCAAATATTCTAAGCTTTATACTGACTAGCACAACTCTATATGGTTCCCATAGGTTTAATGTTCCCATTTTAGAGATAAGGAAATTTAGGCACATAGAAGAACCAATGCTGCAACAACTAGTAAATGACAAAGGCAGGATTCAAACCCAGGCAGTAGTTCATTTTTAGGCATGTTAAGTTTGAAATATTTATAAAATATCCAAGTTGGATATGTTGATTAAGTAAGTGGGAATATGAGTGTGGTTATAAAGCAGCCCTAACTGCAGATATAGACTCAAGAGCCATAAGCATAGAATTGGTTTTTAGAGCCATGGAACTGGTCCCCTAGGGAGAGAATATGAGTAGAGAAGAGAGGCAAGCCCAGGATTGAGCCCTGAAGCACTTTAACATTTTGAGCTTGGGTAGAGGAGGGGGAACATCAGAGTAAAGATTAAAAAACTCCCCAGAATCCATGACAGGGAAGGATATTTAAAAGAGGAAAGTGTAATCAACTGGGTGCAGAGTTCTTCAGCATCATGATATTACTGCTCTAGGACACTGGTTAAGACCATGTGGAGTTATTAAAGGCAACACAGTTTAAGAAATGATAATGCAGTGAGTAGTGTAACCAGGATGACTATACATTCTTGGTTTCTGGACAGTCTTAGTTTACACCATTTTCCTGCATCTCATCCAATTTAGCATTTGTCTCACATTTTACAATTTATTTTATTTTTATGTTTTAAAATATTTTCCTTATTTTTAGAGAGGGGGGGAAGGAGAAAGAGAGAGAAACATAGATTTAAGAGAAAAACATTAATTTGTTGCCTTTCATATGTGTCCAGACCGGACACTGAACCTGCAACCTAGGCATGTGCCCTGACCAGGAATTGAACCCATGACGATTCAGATTACAGGACGACACCCAACCAACTGAGTCACACCAGTCAAGACTCACATTTGTTTTTCATTTTTTATTGTTATTCTGTTACAGTTGTCCCAAATTTCCCCCCTTTGCATTCCTCTGCGCATTCCACCCCTGCTCCCACAGTCAATTCCCACCCTCTTGCACATGTCCATGGGTCATTCACACATGTTCTTTGACTAGTTCCTTCCCTTTCTTTCTACCATTTCCCCCTTCTCTCTGCCCCTCTGGTTACTGCCAGTCTATTCCATGTTTCCATGCCTGTGGTTCTATTTTCTTTGTTAATTTATTTTGTTCACTAAGTTCCACTTACAGATGAGATCATATGGTATTTGTCTTTTACTGCCTGGCTTATTTCATTAAGCATAATATTCTCCAGTTCCATCCATGCTGTGGGAAAAGGTAGAACTAACTATTACAATTGACAGTTGTGCTAAAATAATGTTGTTTGGGTTTAATAGGTCTCCTTGAACTTACAGTTTCTACAGAATTTGTTTTCTCTTTGGTTCTTACATGATTAAACCTGAAAGAGAATCAGTGATAATTCTCTTTTCCTAACCCTTTCCCGATATAACATAATTAACCTCCTCATGGTAGAAAGCAGGCAGGGAGCTCACTGATAAAAGGACTAGTGTCCAGATAACAGCAGCTAGGGACAGCTACTAACCTCAGTTCTCAGGTAGTGGTGGAGAAGGAATTTGACATTGTCCAGCTGCCTGCCACTTGGTATATTGGCCAGTTGTTTTTTGGCCTGCAAGTTCCAGATGTAAGTTGCAGAGGTGGTTGCATTGCCAGTTGGCAGGGTTAATGGGAGCTGTGGAGAATTACAGGTTAGATGTACATGAAATGTGTGCAGGCTAAGCAGTCCTGCATACAGTATAGACAGAGAGCATTCTGAACATTCTTGCAAAAGTGGTTGTGTAATTATGCATGTGGTAAATCCACAACTATTTATTTATTGTTTGATAATGCCTTTCTGTTTTGCAATAAATCCTTTTAGCAGTAATGAGCACAAATAAATGAAGACATGTGTTTACAAAAATTTAGATACTAAATTTGATGATGTACATGGAACTCATGAAAATGTCTATTGCTGTCTAACACCCATGAAGACTACAGTGATATAACTGACCACACAAAAATCAGGAGACACCTATTTGCTGAAGAATCATAAGCATCTACTTCAGAAGATGGTATTTTCCTGTGCTCAAGGAACACACATGCAGATACAGAAAGTTTACATATAACTCTATGAAGCATAACTTGTCATATAAATCAAATGGTTGTTCTTCTAAATTTATTTTTCTCAGTTTTATTATCAATTTTCTTGATAATAAAGAAAAGTGAAGCAGTAGCTCTTAAAGTGTTGGCTGAATTAGCCAAACAAATGTCTCCATGACACCAACTTTATATCAGTGTCTTCAAGTGCTTCAAATAGATGAGAAGTGAAATTAATAATGGATTAATTATTATATCCAATGTGGGAAATCAAATAACAACTTTGGAAGTTAATTCAGATGAAGGTGATACAAAAACACTGAGTTCAGTAACAAAAGTCATCATTGAAGATAAAAATATTTGTTTTTTCAAAGATTGTATTTATTTATTTTAGAGAAAAAGAGAAAGGAAAGAGAAGGAGAGAAACATTGATGTGAGAGAGAAACATCAGTTGGTTGCCTCTTGTATGCACCCATACCAGAGACTGAATCCATAACCCAGGCATGTGCTCTGACTGGGAATCGAACCAGTAACCTTTCATTTTACTGGATAGTGCCCAACCAACTGAGCCACACAAGTCAGGGCAATATTTGTCTTTTTTCAGTGATAATAGGAACACAAATTTTAGCAGAAGAAAAATTTTAAAGATTTCATTTATTTATCTTTAGAGGGGAAGGGAAGGAGAGAAGGAGAGAAATATCAATGTATGGTTGCCTCTTATGCGTCCTGTGCTGGGAACTGGCCTGCAACCCAGGCATGTACCCTGACTGGGAATCAAACCGTGATCATGTGGTTCGCAGGCCTGCACTCAATCCACTGAGCTACACCAGCCAGGAGCAGAGGAAATTTTTTATATAAAAATAATGTTCTTGCTCTGGTCAATGTGGCTCAGTTGATTGGAGCATAATCCCATAAACCAAAAGGTCATGGTTTCGATTCCCAGTCTGTGCACATGCTTAGGTTTGGGTTTGGTCCCAGGTCAGGGCACAGTATGAGGCAACCGATGTTTCTCTCTCACAATGATATTTCTCTCCCTCGCTCTTTCCCTTCTTTTCTCTCTAAAATCAATAAGCATTTCCTCAGGTGAGGATTAAAAAATGTTATTACTCAATTAAGAAATCTATACAAAAGGACTATCCTTGAGATTGCTTATAGTGCACATATAATTGATATGTGCATCCAAACCAACTGCAATATTACTCCAATTGCGAGAGGAGCTATAGTGTCAATTTTACAAATATATTTTTCTATAGACACAATTAGTATCTGAACTATATTTTTGGATGTGACAAAGTTCATGTTGAATAGACAAAAAATAAGAAATAAAAACTCAGCATGGCAGCATGTGCTTTCTCTCTTTGCTGTGCATCATCAGATTCTACAAATATTTGAGTTTTTGAAGAACTATTTTTAGTTCACGTAAGTGTCCTACAGTGGTACTGGACTTTTTTTTTAAAGAATTCTCTAAATTTTCGGTTATTCTGTTCAACATCAGTTGGAAATATTTAATCAAAATGTTCAACAAATAGAGTGCTAAAAAATCTCTTTGGCTTTTAAAGCTTTTAGCAAATTGTAGTTAATGAAAACATTAAAATGTTTTCCTTTTAAAAACTCAGGGAGGCATTAAAATGTATCTTTAAAAAAGGTTTGGACAGGGGTGGAAATGGGAGGGAGGTGGGGAGCACTGGGGGGGTGGGCTGGGATGGAAGTAAAAGATAGAAAATTGTACTTGAACAATAATTAAATAAAAACATAAAAAGAAAAAAGGTTTGGAACAAATTATGGTGAATGATGGATGGGATTTAATTGTGAAATTATATAGTTGTGCTTTGGAATATCTTGACTTCTGGGAAAACACTTGACATTTTGATTGAGCTCCTATTTTTTTCTTTTTTATCCTCACCCAATGACATTTTTTCATTGCTTTTAGAGAGAGAGGAAGGAAGAGAGAGGGAGGGAAAGAGAGAAAAATACCAAGGTAGGAAAGAAACATTGATTGGTTGCCTTCTCATAGGTGCCTGCTAGGGATAGAACCTGAAACCTGGGTATGTGCCCTGAGCAGGAATCAAATCCACCATCTTTCAGTCTACGGATAATGCTCCAACCAGCTGAACTATATCAGCCAGGGCCAAGTTCATATTTCTTAATTGGATAAAATTTTAATTGGGTACATTTTTATTCTGTATCCAAGTGGAATAAAATTAAGAAGGCTTATGATTTTCCATATATTTTATTGGTGATACTATTACACTTGTCCCATTCCCCCACTTTATTTCTTTCTGCCCTACACATGCCCTCCCACCCACATTCCCCCACCTCCTTAGTTCATGTCCATGGGTCATACATGTAAGTTCTTTGGCTTCTCCATTTCCTATACTACTCTTAACCACCCCCTGTCTATTTTGTACCTACCATTTATGCTTCTTATTCCCTGTACCTTTTCCCCCAGTCTTCCTCCTCCTGCTCCCCACTATTAACCATGTGATGTCCGTTTCTCTGGTTCTGTTCCTGTCCTAGTTGTTTGCTTAGTTTGTTTTTGTTTTTTAGGTTCAGTATTGATAGTTGTGAATTTGTTGTCATTTTACAGCTCACAGTTTTGATCATCTTTTTCTTAGATAAGTCCCTTTAACATTTCAGATAATAAGGGCTTGGTGATGATGAACTCCTTTAACTTGACCTTATCTGGGAAGCATTTTATCCACCCTTCCATTCTAAATGATAGCTTTGCTGGATAGAGTAATCTTGAATATAAGTCCTTGCCTTTCATGACTTGGAATACTTCTTTCCAGCCCCTTCTTGCCTGTAAGTTTTCTTTTGAGAAATCAGCTGATAGTCTTATGGGAACTCCTCTGTAGGTAACTGTCTCCTTTTCTCTTGCTGCTTTTAAGATTCTCTCCCAATCTTTAATCTTGGGTAACTTAATTATGATGTACCTTGGTGTGTGCTTCCTTGGGTCCTACTTCTTTGGGACTCTCTGAGTTTCTTGGACTTCCTGAAAGTGTATTTCCTTTGAAGATCAGGGAAGTTCTCCTTGATTATTTGTTCAAATAAGTTTTCAATTTCCTGTGCTTCCTCTTCTCCTTCTGGCACCCTTATGGTTCAAATGTTGGAATGTTTAAAGTTGACCCAGAGGTTCCTAAGCCTTTGCTAATTTTTTTGAATTCTTGTTTCTTCATTCTTTTCTGGGTGGATGTTTTTTTCTTCCTTCTGCTCTAAACAATTGATTTGAGTCCTGGTTTCCTTCCCTTCACTGTTGGTTCCCTGTACATTTTCCTTTATTTCACCTTTCACAGCTTTCACTTTTTCCTCTATTTTGCAACCATACTCAACCATTTCTGTGAGCATCCCAATTACCAGTGTTTTGACCTGTACATCTGATAGGTTGGCTATCTCTTCATCTCTTAGTTGTATTTTTTTCAGGATCTTTGATCTGTTCTTTTGTTTGGGCCATATTTTTTTTTTTTGCCTCAGTACACCTGTTATGTAGTAAGGGGCAGAGCCTTAGGTATTCGCCAGGGTGGGGCAATCCTCATTGCTACATTGTGGCACTGTCTGTGAGGGAGGGGTCTGAGAGGGAACAATGCTGCTTGCTCTGCTCTCTGCCAGCTTTCAGTCACTTCCTCTGCTACCCACAAGCAAATTGGACCCTTCTGGTGCTGATTCCCGGCTAGGTAAGTTTGTGCATGTTCTAGGACCCTGGTGGGTGTCTCCAAGGAACTTTCCTGTGAGGCTGGGAGTTTCTCCCACCACCACCACCCCCACATATTTTTTCAGTCAGAGGTTTTGAAGCTTTATTTCACCACACAGGAACCCTGGGTTGCATGGTCTGTCTTGCTCCCCAGTTGTTTCTCATATGCCAGCCACCAACTTTCCTACACCGGTCCTCCAGTCACTGCCCTGCCGCAAGTCCTCTCTGCCTGGCTGCCCATCTCTGCCCCTCCCACCTGTCTGGATGAATGTTTCTTCTTTAACTCCTTGGTTGTCAGACTTCCATGCAGTTCAATTTTTCTGGCCATTCTGGTTGCTTTTATTTTTAAATTTGTTGTTCTTCTTTTGGTAATGTGAGGAGGCACAGTGTATCCACTTATGCCTTCATCTTGGCCAGTACTCTCAAATTCAGTGAAGTTTTTTAAAGAAACAGAGTCTTTTTTTAAATTAAATTGATTTAGGTGACATTAGTTAATAAAATTATATAGCTTTCAAGTGTACAACTCTGTAATACATCACCTGTATATTGCATTGTATGCTCGCCACACAAAGTTAAGTCTCCTTCCATCACCATATATTTGGGTTTTTTTGTTTTTTGTTTTTTGGGGTTTTTTTTGGAATCTACATTTTTAATAAGTACCCAAAGGGATTCTCATACACATACGTCAGGGATACAGGAGCCCCACTGCAAGACCCTGTCTTTTTTTTTCTATTTTCTTTTTTTAAAAATATATTTTATTGATTATACCATTACAGTTGTTCTATTCCCCCCTTCATTCCCCTCCACCCGCACACTCCCGCCCCCACTATTCTCCCCCCCTTAGTTTATAACCACGTGTCTCAATTTCTTTAGATTCTATATTTCCCCCACTATTCTCGCCCTCCCCCCTGCCTATTTTCTACCTACCATCTATGCTATTTTCTATGCCTTCTCCCCCCTTCTCCTCCTCCCACCCCCCTGTTTCTAACCCCCCATGTGTTCTTCATTTCTATGGTTCCACTCCTGATCTAGCTGTCTTCTTGGTTTGCTTTTGTTTTAGGTGTGGTTGTTAATAACTGTGTGTTTGCTGTCCTTCCACTGTTAATATTTTTCATCATCTCTTTCTTATATAAGTCCCTTTAGCATTTCATATAATAAGGGCTTGGTGATGATGAACTCCTTGAACTTGACCTTATCTGAGAAGCACTTTATCTGTCCTTCCATTCTAAATGAAAGCTTTGCTGGATAGAGCAATCTTGGCTGTAGGTCTTTGGATTTCATGACTTGGAATACTTCTTTCCAGCCCCTTCTTGCCTGTAAGGTCTCTTTTGAGAAATCAGCTGACAGTCTGATGGGAACTCCTTTGTAGGTGACTGCCCCCTTATCCCTTGATGCTTCTAGGATTCTCCCCTTCATTTTGGTCTTGGCTACTGTAATTCTGATGTGCCTTGGTGTGTTCCTTCTTGGGTCCAACTTCTTTGGGACTCTCTGAGCTTCCCGGATTTCCTGGAAGTGTATTTCCTTTGCCAGACTGGGGAAGTTCTCCTTTATTATTTGTTCAAATACATTTTCCACTCGTGGCTGTTTCTTTCCCCTTTCTGGTACCCCTATAATCTGGATGTTGGAACGTTTAAAGATGTCCTGGAGGTTCCTAAGCCTCTCCTCATTTTTTTGAATTCTCATTTCTTCATTCCTTTCTGGTCGGATGTTTCCTTCTTCTGGTCCACTCCATTGATTTGAGTCCCAGTTTCCTTTCCATTGCTATTGGTTTCCGGGACATCTCCCTTCATTTCAATTAGTTTAGCCTTCATATGTTCCTCTAATTTGTGACTGTACTCTACCAATTCTGTGAGCATCCTGATAAATAGTGTCTTAAATTGGGCTTCTGAGAGGCTGGCAATCTGTTGGTCGCTTAGAGTTATTGGCTCTGGGGCTTTGAGTTCTTCTTGCGCCATCTTTTGGGCTGTTCGTGCCTGTTAAGTAGCAGGATTGGAGCCCTAGGTTTTCACCAGAGCAGGGCAACTCAGTCACTGAGTTGTGACGTTTTATGTGGGGGCAGGGTCAAAGAGGGACAATGGCTTCCCTCCGTCGCCTGCTGCCGCAACCCCCACCAGCACCGCAGCCACCACCGTCACCAGGCCCACGCGCCTCGCTCCACGGCACACGAGTGTGCCACCGCTGTCAGCCCTCCACCACTGGGTTCGCCCCCTGGGGCCTGCGTGGTCCGTCTCACTGCACGCGAATGTGCGACCTTGGTCAGTCTGCCCCGCACCCTGACTAGTTCTGGGCTGCCTGCGCTCCTAGGTCTGTCCTGCCCGACCCAGCTCCGCTGCTGGCTCCACCTCTCTACCGTCCTTGTCGAACGGTTCGTAGCTGTCGGACTTCCATATAATTCCATTTTCTGGTCTCTGGGTGTGTCTTAGTTCTCCAGAACTTTTGTTGTATCCAAACTTGGTTGTGGGAGAAGGCACAGTGTTTCCACCTATGCCTCCATCTTGGCGGAAGTCCTCCATCACCATATATTTGACTCCCTTTATCCTCCTCATCCTGCCCCCATTCTTTTTCCCTCTGGTAACCACCATACTGTTGCCAGTGTTTATGAGTTTTGTTTTTTGATTTCTGTTTTATATCCCACATAGGAATGAAATCATATGGTTCTTGTGCTTTCACATCTGACTTATTTCACAATGTGATACTCTCAAGATCCATCTGTGATGTCAGAAATGGCAGTATTTAATCTTTTCTTATGCCTGAGAAGTATTTCATTGTATATATGTACCTCATCTTCTCTATCCAATCATTCTTCAAAGGACACAGGTTGTCTCCCTGTCTCAGATACTGTGAATAATGTTGCAATGAACTTAGGGATGCATATATCTTTACAAATATGTTTAAAATTTGGGGGGGTAGATACCCAGAAGAGAGATTGATGCGTCATATGGTAACTATTCTTAATTTTTTAAGGAAACTCCATACCATTTCCCATAGTGGCTGCACCTGTTTATATTCCCACCAGCAGTATATGAGGGTTCCTTTCAGAAACAAGTTTTAAATGAGTTTTGTCTTGTGAAAATATTTGTTGAAGAATGGCACATTAAATAGACAATTTCTGTGAGAAGATCTGAGATTAAATATTTACACATTTCAGTATTTTTAAAAATATTTTATTCATTTATCATTAGAGGGGAAGGGAAGGAGAGAGAGATAAATATCAATGTATGGTTGCCTCTTGTGAGTCCCCCACTGCGTACTGGCCCACAACCCAGGCATGTGCCCTGACTGGGAATTGAACCGTGATCCCTTATTTCACAGGCCAGCGCTCAATCCACTGAGCTAAACCAGCCAGGACACATTTCAGGAATTTTAAATATATAATTGTAAATGTCCTCTATTTAGTAGTCTTGATGATATGCAGGGTACTTCAGCACCTGCAGACATAGTATTTTCTCAGTTGAAAATACTTTGTGATTTACAGATTTGAACCAATTGGAGGTGTGAACAACTTCAAATATATTAGCCCTAAAATGAAAGTTTGAAAATGATTGCCAGCAATTTCATTTAAAAAAATTTAAGAACAATAAAATCATATCGAAAAATACATTTTTTCTTTTTAAATTTATTTAATTATTTTTCAAGTACAGTTTTCTGTCTGTTACTCCCATCCCATTCCACCCACCCTGTGCTCCCCCCTCCCTCCCATTTCCACCCTTCTCAGTTGTTGTCCATGTATCCTTTATATATGTTCCTCTAAATCCCTCCCCTATTTCTTCTGAAATTCCCTCCCCTCTCCCCTCTGGTCACTGTCAGCCTGTTCTCTATTTCAGTGTCTTTGGTTATAATTTGCTTGCTTGTTTGTTTTGTTGTTTACCTTCCTGTTAAAGGTGAGATCATATGGTATTTGTCTTTCACTGCCTGGCTTATTTCACTCAACATAATGCTTTCCAGTTCCATCCATGCTGTTGCAAAGGGCAGGAGCTCCTTCTTTCTTTCTGCTGAATAGATTCCATTGTGTATATGTACCATAGTTTTTTTATCCATTCATTTACTGACAGACACCTAGGTTGCTTCCAACTCTTGGCTATTGTAAATTGTGCTGCTATGAACATTGGGGTGCATATGTTCTTTGGGATTGGTGTTTTAGGGTTCTCAGGATACAATCCTAGCAGTGGAATTGCTGGGTCAAAAGGCAGGTCCAATTTTAGTTTTCTGAGAAAATTCCATTCTGTTTTCCATAATGTGAAAAATACATTGTTTTAAAAATATCAGTGATTATTATAAAAAGAAGGGCTAAGAAATTGATCAGACTATATGAATATATACCAACAATAATTACTTTGCTTATGATATTTTAAAATGTTTAGATAATCAATATATTGTGAATAACTTATCTCTTGCTTAAATATACACAGATGGTTTTTAAATGACAGCTATTACTTTTGACCATGGCTTTTGCACACCAATATAGTAAAACTAATTTTTGGTGGAAAAAATGAATATCTAAAACCATGTAGTATTTTTAAAGCCATCTTCACTCTCAAGTATCTCAGTTTGGATAATTGATAACCCTAATTTTGGCATACTTAGCACATTAGCTTTGGCAGTAGCTGGCCAGAGTTTTAATCCCTGCTCTATGACTAGTAGCTATGTAACCATAAGTACATTGTTCAATCTCTTTCAGACTTGGTTTCTTCATCTTTAAAATGGAGATGATAAAAATAGCAACTTGCTTATTGGGTTGTTGTGAACATGAAATAAGAACATGTATAAAGACACTTAGCACAGCGCCTTGGCATATAGTGTTCCCAATAAACATGAATTATTATTATTGCTATTGTTATTATTATTAAGAAGTTATGGTCATGATTGTTGTTAGATGTTTTTTCTTTTCTGTTTCTTTTCTTTTACAGAAAAACACTCTCAATAAATTTTATGTTCAACTGATCGAGCTTCAGGACCGCTTTTCACTCCCTGTAAAAGTGCTCACGTTGTACGCCCACACACTGGCTATCCCCACTCCCAGTGACCTAGTCCAGGGTCTAGTGACGGGGTGAGGTGGAGGAGATGGGAATAGAACCGGCAAGCATTGACTCTAGGGTCATCCTCAAGGCTGAGCTCAAGTTTCTTTTCCAACTGCAGCATCATGTGAATCACCCCCCAAATGACATTTGAGTACCATGAAAAAGTAACCTCCCACAAATCTGAAATATAAGATTTGGATGAGTCTTGTACCCCTTCTCGCCAAGCATGGTATCTAGAGTACAAACTAGCCATGAGTTTAATTCATAACCAACAACTCTGAATCCTTCCTCTTTGCTATCACAATCCATCTGTCATCACCTCAAATGTCCACCAGAGGTCCTCTTATGCTTCGCAGCATTTTCACATTTTCGATCTGCTTTGCAATTGCCTGTGTAAAAGGCAAACAAATTTTTCAGAGGGCTGGTGTTATAAATGCAGTGGCCATAGGCATACACAGCCACTAGAGTCCCAGCAACAACCCCAGTAAATAAGAAGCCCCAAAAGCTTTTCTTCAAACCACTGGCTTCAAGACTTGTAGGTGGTACTATCCTGACTGACTTTCTTCTTTAAAGTGTTTCTGGAAGTGTACCTCCTCCTCTGGTGTCATATTTTCCTTATCAATGACTTGGTGTCCTAAATAACATAAGCAGAATGGTTTCCTGATCTTGACTTTATCTGGAAAACAAGACTCAGTGATCAGGAAGATTCACCAAATAAAATTATGGAAATTATGGTACTGACCAGCATTTTCAAGAGTATTTTCCCTAATATATTGGCACTGCAATATGCTCTGCCAGCAAAGGGTCTGCAGTCAACCGATACTGGGAAGCCATAGCCATGGCTTGCAAATTCATGATCTTGTATTAGCACTGCCTATGCTCTGCAAAGTCCTGTAGTTAAAAAAAACAATATTTTTATTTTGTTGAACCCTTGCTTTGCAAATTTACATGATAATGCAGCTTCTCCTTTCTCATTTGTGTGTATATGATACCTCAAAATTTTAACAGAGTATTCTACAAAACATATTTTGTGAAACATAGATCTAATCTAACTTTTTCAGTTTAAAAATGGGAGGCCCAAATGGGAAGAGGACTTTCCCAAGACATAGTAATAGTGGATACATAGGCCTTGATTCCAGGCCTTCATATCCTTGTGACTTTTTTTTTTTTAGAAAAGTCTCTCTGTGTGTAATCATCTTTGTGCACAGATACATTTTTGTGGGCTGTATATTAATTAGTATAAGAGTGTGATACATTTGAAAGTTCAAAGAGAAGGACATTTTATAACTGCCAGAATTTTATATTTTGAAGCCTACAGTTTTATGAGCCCCCACCCTCTCCGGAACTGAGGGTTTCTATTCATAGCTAATAGGCAGGGACCACAGACCACAATTAATGGGACATTCTTTTGGAGTGATGAATGTTGAACACCAGAGGGCGCTCATTCCTCAGTATATCAATTAAGATTCAAGAAGCGGGAAGACACCAAAGCAGCACCTTTCAGAAGACTGGATCCTTGGGTCCTAACTCAGTTCCATTTTTAATTTTTTGAGGTAACTCCACTTCTGTAAATATGTACAAAGGAACCCAAAACACTAATTCTAAAAGAACATATGCACTCCTGTGTTTATTGCAGCATTATTTACAATAGCCAAGGTTTAGAAGCAGCCTAAGCGCCCATCAGTAGATGAATGGATAAAAACAAACTATGGTACATTTGCATAATGGCCATAACAAAGAAGGAGCTCCTACCCTTTGCAACATCATGGATGGATCTAGAGAGTATTATGCTGAGTGAATAAGCCAGTCAGAGAAAGACAAGTGCAGTATGATTTCACTTATATGTGGAATCTAATGAACAAAATAAGCTAACAAACAAAATATAAACAGATTCATAGATACAGAGAACAAACTGACAGCTGTCAGGGGGTAGGAGACTTGGGGACTGGGTGGAAAAGGTTAAGGAATTAAGAAAAAACGTATAGACATCGGTAAGGTAATTACGAGAGGGAAAAGGGGGGTAAATGGTAATGGAAGGAGATTTAACTTGGAGTGGGGAACACACAATACAGCATACAGATGATGTGTTATAGAATTATACACCCGAAACCTCTATAATTTTATTAACCAATGTCAGTCCAATAAATTCAATAAAAAATAAACATAACCCTGGCTGGTGTGGCTCAGTGGATTGAGTGCTGAACTGTGGAGCAAAGAGTCGCTGGTTCAATTCCCAATCAGGGCACATACTTGGGTTGCAGGCCAGGTCCCCAGTGAGGGGGGCAAGTGAAAGACAACCACACATTGCTGTTTCTGTCCCTTTTATTCTCCTTCCCTTCCCCTCTTCCTAAAAATAAATATATAAAATCTTTTTTTAGATCAAATAAAATTAAAAACTAAACATAAGACAGAAAAAGAAAAGACACTGTCACTGTGAAGGTAATGATAATGGTATTATAGGCATGGAAGACAAATCAGAAAAAAAAGGAGGCCAAATAAAACTATATTACAGTATAAAGTCTCTGTTTTATAATCAATAAAACTAAGATAAAAATAATGTGAAAAATGTGTGTATGTATGTATATATATATATATATATATATATATATATATATATATATACATACACACATACATACATATGTATATCCTATACAAATCTATGAGACCACCAAATCTCCAAGACCCAAAGTGTATTAAGTTCATATTAGATGAAATAATATACAAATGATGATTGCTAATATTTATTGAGCACCTTCTATGTGTTTGGTATCTTATGTGCCCTACCTCATTAATACTTAAGCCTATGAGGTAGGTATGATTAGAGTACTGTCCTCATTTTAGACATGAGAATGCAAAGGCTTAAAATCTTAGGTAATTGGCCCAAATTCACACTAATAAGCAAAATAAACAGTTGAAATCCTTAAGTGTCACCCTCCAGAGCACTCAACTACTCTTTAGTTCGTTCCCATGGCTGTTAAGGTCCAGTGAAACCTAGGTTCCACTTACCTCTCCAGTCTTCCTCATCACAATTTGTATCCAACAGGATGGAAGTACTTTCAGTTCCTTGAACAGTCTGTGTTCCCTGCATAGGATCTTCTCTCCATCTTTACCTGTTAATTCTACTCATTCTAGTCTCAGCTTAGATATCACTTCCTCCAGAAGCCTCCTCTGCTTTCCAAGTCTGGGTAGATGACCTGCTTCTGTGCTTCTATAGCTCCCCATCATTTCATCACTCTGCATGGCAGGAGCCCATTTCCTGATCTATGCCCTTTGTTACATTGAAAATTTGGGGAGAGTAGGTGTGTCTTGCCCCCCACTGCACTCCTGGACCCTAGCACAGTGCTTGGCATATAGTCATTTCCCTAGATATGCAAAAACTCCTCCACTTGAGACATTTCTTAGAGCTACAAACTTATATGGACGCCAAATGTCATCAACTCTCAGCCACAAGCAGATGATTATTGACTATCATTTCGGTTTCTGGCAATGGTGCTCATCAGGCCTATTTGCAGTGATTTTGCTTAGGTTTGAGCAGTTAAGGGATATTAACATATATCTGTTACATGTAAAAGCAGTGAGAATGTTGAAAGTTCCACTAAGAAGGAACATAGAGTCATAATAGAAATTAAATTAAAATAAATATGTATGAAAATTACCAGTGTTTCACAAAAATATACATGGGTAATTGAAGAGTAGTAAACATTCTAATAGGCACACTGGATCATGCAACATGTGAAGAATGCCGTGCATATGAAGGTAAAAAAAATAAAGACCATGCCCTGACCAGTGTGGCTCGGTGGGTTGAACATCTGCCCACAACTGAAAGGTCGCCCCGTTCAATTCCTGGTCAGGGCACATGCCTCAGTTGTTTTCCAGGTCCCCCATTGGGGCACAGGCAAAAGACAGCTGATTCTCTTGCACATCGATGTTTCTCTCCCTTTCTTTTGTCCTCCCATCCCCTCTCTAAAAATAAATAAATAGAATCTTTAAAAAAGAACCATGTATTTTGATTGAGGAATTGAGAGTCCTAAGCTAATTCCTAAAGAACCTTATTTGCAGGGTGGAGTACAGTGTAGAGCTAGAGGTTTTTGCCCACTTTGCAGACTTCTCTTTTCAACTCTTTTATAGCACACTGCCATCCTGAGCTTCTCTGAAAATTATTATTGTGAAATCTTGAATTTAAAGGTGTAATGGCAAAGAGCCAGGATAATCAGTCCTTATAAAGAAGGGCCACATTCTTTGAAAATAAAAAAAGCAGTGAATTCCTCCCATTGTGCACCCCCTTAGTCTATTTGTACATAATTTTATAAAATATTATCACCTATATTTGGTAATATAATTACCACTGCTTGAGTGACTATTAGAGGCCAGGCACTTCTAAACAGTATGCCATTTAATCCTCACAATGTCCCTGTGAGACTGATATTACTTATACAATCTACAGGTTAAGAAACAAAGGCTCTGAAAAGTTAAGTATCTTCCCCAATGTCACACAACCATGAAGTATTTATGTTGGAATTGGAAGTGTCATTCTGTGGGGTCCAACATGCTTGTTACTCAACACCGTGTGCCTTCCTTATTATTTAATTTCATCTTCGCAACAATCATATGCATGAAAGTAAGAAAATTATTTCCCCCATTTCCAGATAAAAACAGTACAACCCAGAAATGCTCAAGGTCTCACCACTAGATAGTGATGGAGATAGAAATAAACTAAGATCTTGTGTCTCTAAGTCCAGTGCTCTGTCCATGTCATCATACCTCCCACATTGATTTCTTTAAGGATAATGGTTGGATTCTTGGCAAGGGTTGGACATTCTTAATGGCCCAGGTGTATGTGCCTGGGAAAGTGGTAAAGGAAGGGCTTGCTTGCTCTGTTGGTGGGATGAGGAAGAGAAAAAGCAGCATTGGCCGAGCTCTTGGATTTTGTCCCCTAGCTACCGGGCCCTTCCCATTGCTCTGGACTTAGTTAACATTACTAATCTGTCCATGGAAATTGCTCATTGCTGACCTTTAGTCTTGAGATGAAATCCATGGAATGTTATTCAGCCATGATTAAGAAGAAAATCCTGTCATTTGTGACAACAGGGATGGACCTTGAGAGCATTATTCTTTTTTTAAATTGAATTTATCGGGGTGACATAGGTTCACAAAATCATTCAAATTTCAAGTTTAAAACTCAACAAAACATCATCTGCACACTGCATTGTGTGCCCATTGCCCTAAGCAAAGTCTCTTTCTGCCCCCATTTCCCTGTCTTTGCCCACCTCCTCCTCCTCCCACCCCCCTTTTCCTCTGGCTATCATCACTCTGTGTCTATGTGTCATGTGATATATATATATATATATATATATATATATATATATATATATATATGTTTAATCCCTTCACCTTCTTTATCTAGGTCCACAATCATCCCTCCCCTCTGACAGTTGTCAGTCTTTTCCATGTATCCATGTCTCTGTTTCTATTTTGTTGATTTTTTTCATTAGATTCCACATATAAGTGAGATCATATGATATTTGTCTTTCACTGACTGGCTTATTTCACCTAACATAATGCTGTCACAAAAGGTAAGATTTCCTCTTTTTTTAATAGCTGTGTTGTATTCCATTGTACAATTGTACCACCACTTTTTAAAAAAGTTTTGTTCAGTTACACTTGTCCCAAATTTTCCCCTGTTGCTCTCCCCTGCCTTGTCCAACCCCTGCTTCCAAAGACAATTCCTATCCCATGGTCCTTGACCCTGGTTCCTTTTTACATGTTCCTTGACGTGACCATTCCCCTTCTTTCCGCTGTCATCCACCTCACCCCTCCCCTCTGATCACTATCAGTTTGTTCTTTATTTCCATGTCTCTCATTCCATTTTGCTCATTTGTTTATTTTGTTGATTAGGTTCTACTTATAGATGACATCACATGGTATTTGTCTTTCACTGCCTGGCTTATTTCACTTAGCATAATGCTCTCCAGTTCCATCCACACTGTTGGAAAGGATATGAGCTGCTTCTTTCTTTCTGCTGTGTAGTATTGCATTACATAAATTTACCACAGTTTTTTGATCCACTCACTTACAATGAGCACTTAGGCTGTTCCCAGCACTTGGCTATTGTAAATAATGCTGCTATGAACATTGGGGTGCATAGTTTCTTTTGGATTGGTGTTTCAGGGCTCTTAGGGTCTAATTCCAACAGCAGAATTGCTGGGTCAAAAGGCAGTTCCATTTTAAGTTTCCTGAGGAAATTTCTTACTGTTCTCCACATGGCTGCACCAGTCTGCATTCCCACCAGCAGTGCACAAGGGTTCCCTTTTCTCTACAACCTCGTCACCACTTGTTTTTTGATTTGCTAATGATGGCCATTCTTACTGGTATAAAGTGGTGTCTAATTGTGCTTTTTAAAAACACACACATATATATATATATAAATTTTACTTTTTAAGTATATTTTATTGATCATGATATTACAGTTGTCCCAGATTTTTCTCCCCTTTACCCACCTCTACCCTGAACCCCCGACCCACCAGCATTTCACCACGTTAGTTTATGTCCATGGATTGTACATATAAATTCTTTGGCTTCTCCATTTCTTATGCTATTCTTAACCTCCCACTATTTTATGCTTACCGTTTATGCTTCTTATTCCCCATACCTTTCCCCCCATTCTCCCTTCCTCTTCCCCACTGATAAGCCTCCATGTGATCTCCATTTCCATGCTTCTGTTCTTATTCTAGTTGTTTGCTTAATTTTTGCTTTTGTTTTTTAGGTTCAGTTGTTGATAGTTGTGAGTTTGTTGTTTTTTTTACTGTTCATAGTTTTTGATCTCCTATTTCTTAGATAAATCTGTTTAACATTTCATATAATAAGGGATTGCTGATGATGAATTCCTTTATTTTGATCTTATCTGGAAAGCACTTTATCTTCCCTCCCATTCTAAATGATAGCTTTGCTGGATAGAGCAATCTTGAATGTAGGTCCTTGCCTTTCATGACTTCAAATACTTCTTTCCAGCCCCTTCTTGCCTGTAAGTTTTCTTTTGAGAAATCAGCTGATAGTCTTATGGGAACTCCTTTGTAGGTAACTGTCTCCTTTTCTCTTGCTGCTTTTAAAATTCTTTCCTTATCTTTCATCTCGGCTAATGTAATTATGATGTGCCTTGGTGTGTTCCTCCTTGGGTCCACTTTTTTTTGGACTCTCTGGGCTTCTTGGATTTCCTGGAAGTCTATTTCCTTCACCAGACTGGGGAAGTTTACCTTCATTATTTTTTCAAATAAGTTTTCAATTTCTTGATCTTCTTCTTTTCCTTCTGGCACCCCTATGATTCAGATTTTGGAGCACTTAAAGTTGTCCCAGAGGTTCCTAAGCCTCTCCTCATTTTGAAAAATTTTTGTTTTTCATTCTGTTCTGATTGGATATTTCTTCCTTTTGTTCTAAATCTTGATTAGAGTCCTGGTTTCCTTTCCTTCACTGTTGGTTCTCTGTATATTTTACTTTATTTTTCTTTTTGTAGCCTTCATTCCTTCCTTCATTTTGTGACTGAGCTCAATCAATTTTGTGAGCATCTTGATTATCAGTGTTTTGAACTCTGCATCAGATAGGCTTTCTATCTCCTTGTTGCTTAGCTCTTTTTCTGGAGTTTTGGTCTGTTCTTTCATTTTGGCCATATTTCTTTGTTTTGGCACATCTGTTACATTGTAAGGGGTGGAACCTTAGGTATTTGCCAGAGTGGGGCAACCCTCATTGCTGCTCTGTGGCACTGTCTGTGGGGGAGGGGTCAGAAAGGGAACAATGCCACTTGCTAGCTCCCCTCTAGCCCCACTTTCCAATGAACTCTCCTGTGAGAGTGGGAATTTCTCCTGCCTTCACAACCCCCACAGTATTTTACAGCTATAGGTTTTGAGTCTTTAGTGTCCCAGTCAGCCAACCCTGCCTCACCTACATGGTCCACCACCTTGCTGTGGATCCTCTCTGCCCACCTAGCTGCCCATCTCCACCCCTTCTACCAGTCTGGATGAATGTTTCTTTAACTCCTTCGTTGTCAGAGTCCCATGCAGTTTGATTTTTTGGCAGTTATGGTTGTTTATTGTTTTTAAACTGTTTGTTATCCTTCTTTTGGTTGTGTGAGAAAGAAAAGTGTTTCTACCGACACCACCATGTTGGCCAGAACTCTTCCTTGTGATTTTAATTTGCATCTCTCTAATGAGTAGTGATGTTGAATATCCTTCCAGATGCCTATGGACTATCTGTATGTCCTTTTTGGAAAAGTGTCTGTACAGGTTCTTTGCCCATTTTTTAATTGGATTGTTTGTTTTCCTGGAGTGGAGTTGTGTGACTTCTTTATATATTTTGAAGATCAAACCCTTGTCTGAGGTATCACAGGCAAATGTTTTCCCTTGTGGTTGATTCCCTTTTTATTTTCCTGATGTTTTCTTTAGCCATGCAGAAGCTTTTTAATTTGATGTAGTCCCATTTGTTCATTCTTTCTTTTATATTCCTTTCCTTAGGGGATATATTAGTGAAAATATTGCTATGTGGAATATCTGAGATTTTCCTCCCTGTGTTGTCCTCTAGAACTTTTTTGGTGTCACTACTTATATTTAAGTATAAGTTCATCTTGAGTTCATTTTTGTGTATAGAGTAAGTTGGTGGTCAAGTTTCATTTTTTTCGTGTAGCTGTCCAGATCTCCCAACACCATTTATTGAAGATGTTATTTTTACTCCATTTTATGCTCCTACTCATTTGTTGAATATTAATTGACCATAGAGACTTGGGTTTATTTCTGGGCTCTCTGTTCTGTTCCATTGATCTATATGTCTGTTCTTATGCCAGTACCAGGATGTTTTTTTCACAGTGTCCTTGTAGTATAGTTTGATATTAGGTATTGTGATCCCTCCTACTTTGTTCTTCTTTCTTAAAATTTCTGAGGCTATTGGAGGTCATTTATGGTTCCATATAATTTCTTGAAAGATTTGTTCTATATCTGTGAAATTTGTTATTGGTATTTTGATAGAGATTGTGTTGAATCTATAGATTGCTTTTGGTAGTATGAGCATGTTAATGATGTTAATTCTTCCATTAACAGAAAGGGAAATTAAAAAAAAATTATTTACAAGTGCCTCAAAAAGAACAAAATACCTAGGAATAAATCTAAAGAAGGGTGTAAAAGACCTGTACTTGGAAAATTATAAAGCACTGAAGAAAGAAATTGAAGAAGGTACAAATAAGTGGCAGCACATACATGTTCATGAACAGAAAGAGTTAACATAATTAAACTGTCTATACTGCCCTAAGTAATCTATAGATTCAATGCAATCCTTATCAGGATTCTGAAGACATATTTCATAGAACTAGAACAAATATTTCAAAACTTTATATGGAACCACAAAAGGCCTTGTATATCTATAGCAATCTTGAGAAAGAAGAATAAAGTTGGAGGAATAGAAGAAATTCTATTCCACTCTACCTAATATCAAACTATACTATAAGGCCACAGTAGTCAAAACAACATAAAAACTGAGACATAGATCAATGGAACAGAATAGAGAGCCGAGAAATAAACCCACAACTTTATAGTCAATTAATATTTGACAGAGGAAGCAAGCACATACAATGGGCTAAAGATAGTTTATTCTATAAATGGCATTGGCAGAATCAGACAGTTATATGTAGAAAATGAAACTAGACCACCTTTGTACACCACACAGAATAATACATTCAAAATGTATCAAAGAGTTAAATGTTAGACCCAAAACCATAAAAATCATAGAAGAAAATATAGGCAGCAAAATCTCAGATGTAGCCCATAGCAATATTTTATAAGATATATTTCCCTAGGCAAGGGAAACAAAAGAAACAATAAATAAATTGTACTATATCAAATTAAAGCATTTTTGTGCAGCCAAGGAAAACATTAATAAAATAAATACAACCTGAATAATGAGAGAACATATTTACTGATACACCTCATAAGGGGTTAGTATGCAAAGTCTATAAAGAACTTAAAAAACTCAACACCAAAAAACCCAACACCCCAATTTAAAAATGGACAAATGACCTGAATAGACACTTCTACAAAGAAGACATACATATGGCCAATAGACATATGAAAAGATGCTCAATTTCAGTAATCACCAGAGACATGCAAACTAAAACCATAATGAGATATCACCTTACATAGATCAGAATGGCCATCATCAATAAATCAACAAACAACAAGTGCCAGTGAGGATGTGGAGAAAGGGGAGCCCTTTTGCACTCTTGGTGGGAATGCAGACTGGTGCAGCCACTGTGGAAGGCGGTATGGAGATACCTCAAAAAAATAAAAATGGATCTGCTTTTTGATGCAGTGATCCACTTCTGGAAATATATCCGAAGGAACCCAAAACACTAATTCAAAAGAACACAAGCACCCCTGTGTTCATTGCAGTGTTATTTACAGTCACCAAGATATGGAAGCAGCCCAAGTGTCCATCAATAGATGAGTGAATGAAACAACTATGGGACATTTACACAATGGCATACTACTCAGCCATAAAAAAGAGAAAGTTTTCCCCTTAGTGACAGCATGGATGGACCTGGAGAACATTATGCTATGTGAAATAAGCCAGTCAGAGAAAAGAAAAATACATGATTTCCCTCATATGTGGAATCTCATGAACAAACTGAAGTGACAAGCAAAATAAACAGGCTCATAGATAGAGAGCAAGATAACAGCTAAGAGGGGGTGGGTAGGGGGTGGAGGCATTGATCAAAAAACAAAAAGGACTCATAGACATGGACAACAGGGTGTTGATTGTGGGGGAGAGGAGGGTATAAAGGGATTAAAGGGTAATAGACAAATGCAATAAAAATCATTGAAAAGATTAAATCTAAGTAATGATGTATATAATCTTTATGGAAAATCATAAAAATTTATTTTTATTCATAAAAATCTATTAACAGTCATTTGAAAAGGTCTTAGCTTAAAGTACAAAAACAGATGGCTGGCCATACTCGAACTGCAAGTCATAGCTTCTTAATCCCTGTTCCAGAACAGTGGTTTTCAAACTTTAGAGTGTACACTTCAGGTGTACAGGAGTGCTTTTTAGAACACAAATTTCTTAGCTGTACCCTCAGACTTTCAAATTTAGTAGGTTTGAAATGGAGCCTGAAATTTGCATTTCTAATAAATTTCTAGTTGGTACTAATGTCACACTTTGAGAATCAATTCTGTAGAAGAACAGAATGAGAGGATGTGCTTTACCCAAAATCATGATTTACCATATGATTAGTAACTCAGATATTATTTGTTCATAGATAGCAAATATACTAATGAACATGTAGAAATAGACCTACATGTATATGGACACTTGAAATATGCTGAGTTGGCCCTGCAGATTGAGGGAGAAACACAGTTTTTTTCCAATAAATGGTGCTCAAATGGATTTCAATATTGAAAAATATGAAACCTGACCTGAACCTCATTCTATACCTACAAAATCTATTCCAAGTTGATTGATTATAAATCTAAATGTGAAGGTTATAACAATAAATCTTCTGAGAAGAAAATATTCTTCAGATCTTATGGTAAGGAAATATTTCTTAATATACAAAAAGCTCTAACCATCATGGAAAAGATGGATAAATTTGACTGAAGTAAATTAAGAACTTCAAACCCTGGCTGGTGTAGCTCAGTGGATTGAATGCGGGCCTGTGAACCAGATGATCGCGGTTCAATTCCCAGTCAGGGCACATGCTTGGGTTGCAGGCCAGTTTCCGGCAGGGGCCAGTTCCCTGCAGGGGATGCACGAGAAGCAACCATACATTGATTTTCCTTCCTCTCTCCTTCCCTTCCCCTCTAAAGATAAATAAATAAAATGTTTTAAAAAAATTAAAAAAAATAAGAACTTCATCAAAAGATACAATTAAGACTGTGAAAAGGCAAGCTATATGTATAATGCAATTAATACGATAGCCATTAGCCTTATGTGGCTACTGAACACAAGAAATGTGGCACATCCAAATAGAGATGGGCTCTATGTGTAAAATACACTGTTTTTTTCCAGTTTTTAAAAACATGTTTATTGATGAGAGAGAGAGAGAGAGACATTGATCAGTTACCTCCCACACTCATCCCACCTGGGGATCAAACCCACAAATGAGGTTATGTACACTGACTGGGAATGGAACCTCCAACCTTTTGGTGTATGGGATGATGCTCCAACCAACTGAACCATACCAGCCAAGGCTACGCTCTGGATTTTGAGGACCTAGCATAAAAATGTAAAAATATCTCATTAATATTTTATATTAATTATATGTTGAAATGAAAATATTTTGGACACATTGCATATGATGGTTAATTTTATGTGTGAGCTTAACTGGGTAATGGGGTGCCCAGATATTTGGTCAAATATTATTCTGAATAGGTCTGTGAAGGAGTTTTTTTGATGAAACTAACATTTGAATTAGGAGACTGAGTCAAGCAGATTGCTCTTCCTAATGTGGATGGGCTGCATCCAATCAGTTGAAGTCCTGAACTAAAAGGCTGATCCTTCCAAGAGTGAGTTGTAATTTCCTCTTGCCTGACTGCTAGGGTAGGACATCAGCATTTTCCTTCCTTTGGACACTAACTGAAACATCAGCTCTTTTGTAGTCTCACTTCTGCTGGTTTTATGGACTGGAACTACACCATCAGCTCTTGTGAGTCTCCTGTTTGCTAACCGGAGATCTTGGGACTTCTCAGCCTCCATCATCATGTGAGCCAATTTCTCATAATAAACCCTCTCTCTCTCTCTCTTTTGGTCTGTCTGTCTCTTTCTCCATATATATATATTTCTGTCTGTTTCTCTGAAGACTCTGACAAATATTAATACATTTGGTTAAATAAAATATATTAAAATTAATTTTACCTGTTCATATTTGGCTTTTTTAAAATGGCTACCAGAAATTTTAAAATTACACACGTGGCTCACACTTTATTTCTATTGACCAAAGCTAATCTAAAATATATAAAACAGGCCCTGGCTGGTGTAGCTCAGTGGATTGAGCACGGGCCTGCAAACTACATGATCGTGGTTCGATTCCCAGTCAGGGTACATGCCTGGGTTGCAGGCTAGTTCCCAGCAGGGGACGCACCAGAGGCAACCATACATTGATGTTTCTCTCCTTCTCTCCTTCCCTTCCCCTCTAAAGGTAAATAAATAAAAGATATTTTAAAAAAATAAAAAGCCTTTAAAAAATAAAATAAAATATATAAAACAGTAAGAAAAAGACAGATTACCCATAAGATAAATGGCAAAATACTTGAACAGGAACAACACAAAAGAAGAAATCCAAATGGCCAAATAAAATATGAAAAAGATGCTCAATCTTAGTAATCAAGGAAATGGAAATTAAAATGACAATGACAATGACAAAAAATGACAAGCATATAAGGAAACAAACCACCATGAATGGGTGAGCAGAAATAATAAAGAACAAACTAATACCCCCCAAACATTTGGATATTGGAATTATCTGATGCAGGATATAAAGTTATTAATATAAGAAAAATATTTAATTAAAAGAAATAACTACAAAAATGAGCAAGCAACAACAGACAATCAAAATGACCAGGTAGACCCACATAAGAAGCAAATGGGACTTTTAGAAATAAAAATATATATTACTGAAATTTAAAATTCAATAAATTCATTAAATAAATTAATCAGAAAATTGGACACTGAACACAGAATTAGTTTATTGGAAAACAGGTCTAAATTAATGATCCAGAATGCAGCCTTAAAGATGGAAAACATTACAGAGAAATAAGAGAGCCCTGGACAATGTGACTCAGTTGGTTGGGCATCCTCCTGCAAGGCAAAGGGAGGCTTGATTCCTTGGGCAGGGCAGGTGCCTGAGTTGCGGATTCTGTCCCATTCCTAAGTAGGGAGCATAGAAGGAGGTGACCAATTGATGTTTCTCTCTCACACTGATGTTTCTTTTTCTCTCTTCTTTCCTTCCCTTCTCTCTGAAAGTAAATAAATAAAAATCTTTTTTAAAAATTAAAAAGAGAGATAAGAGGCATAGAGGATACATTGAGAAGCTCTAACATGTTAAATTTAGTTTCAAGGGGCAGAGAAGAGAAAGCATGGAGGAGAGTCAATATTTGAAAAACAAATAATGGCCAAGAATTTTCCAGAACTAATGAAAGACATGAATGCTCATGCAAATGAAGTACTATTTACTACCAAGCAGGACAAATAAAAACAAATCCACACCTCTCCATATTGAAACTGCAGAACATCTGCTGCAAAGAGGCATTCTTATATATAAATAAGAGTGGTAAATCAGATCATCTGTAATGAAACAAAAAATAAGCTAACAGCAGATTTTTTGGTGTAATAATGGAAGCTGGAAGACAGTGTATTAATGTTAGCTTAATTTTTGAAGTGTTAAGGAAAAACTAACCAGGCAACTAAGAATTGTGTGACTAAAAAAATACTTTTTTTTAGAATTTGTTTTTTTCTCCACTAAAAAAAATACTTTAAGACAGACAGAGTTAAAACAAAAACATTCTCAGTTATGAAAACAAATTTATACCAATAGACCTACACCAAGTAAATTTCTGAGAGATGTACTTCAGAAGGAAAGTAAGTTAACTGAGGGAGAAGCTCTGAGATGCCAAAAGGAATAGTGAGGAAAAATTTGCAAATATGTAAATTAATCTAGATCTTGTATAAAATAATTTGTTCATTTAGTCAGCATGTATTTACCATTTGCTATAGTAGGCTGACTAATATTCAGCTGAAGATACCAGGTCTCAACCCTTGAAGCCAGTAAAATCCCATTTTATTTTTAGAAAAGAAGCAGGGGTTGCAGATGTGATTAAGGATTTTGAGATGAAATATCTTGGATTATTTGGGTGGGCCCAAATGCTATCACAAGTGTCCTTATAGGAGAAAGGCAGAGAGAGATTAGACAAAAGAGAGGAAAACCATATAATGGAAAGCAGACTCAGAGAGAGTAGATGCTACATTGCTGGCTTCAGAGATGAAGAAAGGAGACAGGAACCAAGAAATGCAAGAAACACAGATCTGGATATTGGAAAAGACAAGGAAACCAGTTCTCCCCTAGAGCTTCTGCAGGGGTGTCCAACCTTTCGGCATCTCTGGATCACACTTGAAAAAGAAGAGTTGTCTTAGGCTATATTAAATACAATGTGACATTGCTTCTTGGCCTTTTGGCTAAGATCAAGTGTAAATACATTGTGACACATAATCACAAAAGTATCTCATAATGTTTTAAGTAAATTTATGATTTTGTGTTGTGCCATATTACAGCCATCCTTGACTGTGTGCGGCCCATGGGTCACAGGTTGGACACCACTACAGGGACTGTGGCCCTGCCAACATATTGATTTCAGCCCTGTGAAACTGATTTCTGACTTCTGGCCGGTAGAACTGTGAGAACATTTCTGCAGTTTTAAGTTACTAAATTTGTGGTAATTTGTTATGGCAGCCACAGGAAAGTAAATGTACCTACAATGGCTGGACATTGATCTAAGTGTTTGAGATATATAAATCAAGAAAACAAAGGTCTCCGCACTAACAGAGCTTAAGCTCCATATAACACAAACAGATTGCATAGTATGCTAAAAGGCAACATGTTATACGTGAAAAAGGAAAAAGAAGAGCAGGGCAAGTGAGGAATCAGGAGTATATATGTCATGGGGTTGGCAAGCAAGTTAGTATTTTATTTATTTATTTTAAGATTTTATTTATTTATTTTTAAAGAGAGGGGAAGGGAGGGAGAAAGAGAGAGAGAAACATCGATGTGTGAGAGATACATCAATAGATTTTCTCTTGTATGCACCCCAACTGGGAACCAAACCCGCAACCCAGGCGTGTTCCCCTACTTGGCATTGAACCAGCAACCTTTTGCTTTTGGGGGACAAGGCCGAACCAACTGAGCCACACACACACTGGTCAGGGCGCAGGTTGATATTTTAAATAGAGTGGCTATGGTAAGCCTCATTGAGAAGGTGGTGTTTGAGCAAACACTAATGTTCTAATTTGACATGCAAAATCTATTCCAAGTTGATTAGGCATTTACATTTTTTAAAAGATTTTATTTATTTATTTTTAGAGAGGGAGAAGAGACAGAGCAAGAGATGGAGAGAAACATCAATGTGTGGTTGCCTCTCACACAACCCCCACTGGGGGCCTGGCCTGCAACCCAGGCATGTGCCCTGACCAGGAATCAAACCGGAGACCCTTTGGTTGGCAAGCCAGCACTCAGTCCACTGAGCCACACCAGCCAGGGCTACATTTTAAAAAGAGGGCAAAATTAAAATGTTGGACAACAATACTGTGTAAGTTGGGAGAGAGGTGATTAGAATAAAAGTGTTCTAACATCTGTATATTAATTGTGAGAACTTAGATATTAATTTTCAACTTTGTTAAACATATATGCTAGCAAATAAAAGATAATCAGTAAAAGAATAGAAATTGAATATATAATTTACAAATAATTAGTGGGGAAATGGAATAAAAAACAAAAAATTCAATTTTTTAAGCTGAGGAAGGAGATAAAAACAAAATTGGAACAGATACAGAGCAACTAGTAAGATGGAAGAAACAAATACAAATAAATATAACCACAATAAATGCAAATGTACTTAACTTGCCAGGTAAAGGACATATTAGTCAGTTAAGGAGAAAAAAGGAAAATCCAGCTAATATGGATGAGACACACCTAAAACATAAGAATACAGATTGCTGACAGTTAAGCAATGAAGAATTATACCAAGCGAACAGTAACCAAAAACAAGCATGGTTATATTAACATAAGACAAAATAGAATTAAAATGCATTATTAGACTGCCGCCAAGATGGAGGTGTAGGTGGAAACACTGTGCCTTCTCCCACAACCAAGTTTAAAGACAACAAAGTTTTAGTAAACAAAAATGCAGCCAAAATGCAGAAAATTGAACTATACGGAAGTCCGACAACAACGAACCATTCAGCAAGACTGGTAAGAGGGGTGGAGCCAGCAGCAGAGCAGGGTCAGGCAGGAAAGATCCCCGGACCCACCTGCACAGGCAGCTGTGGGCTGATCCCAGGTGTGGGATGGCAATGGGCAGACCCAGCAAGGGCGCAAGGTGGCAGGCTGACTGCAGTCCCACATTCGTGCACAGATAAACCACGCAAAGGAGCGGAGCACTGAGATGGACTCTGCAGGCCCCAGTGGCGGGAAGCAGCAGAGGGGACCATCATTGCCCCTCTCTGACCCCGCCCCCACATACAGAGTCACAACCCAGTGACTGAGTTGCCCCCCCTGCTGAACACCTAGGGCTCCACTCCTCATACATAACAGGCATGAACAGACCAAAACATGGCTCAAGAACGCAAAGCCCCAAGCCAATAACTCTAAGCAACCAAGAAATAGCCAACCTCTCAGATGCACAGTTCAAAACACTGGTGATCAGGATGCTCACAGAACTGGTTGATTTTAGTCACAAATTAGAGGAACAAATGAAGGCTAAACTAATTGAAATGAAGGGAAATGCACAGGACACCAATAGTGATGTAAAGAAAACTGGGACTCAAATCAAGGGAGTGGACCAGAAGGAAAAAAGAAACGATCAAACAAAAGAATGAAGAAACAAGAATTCAAAAAAATGAGGAGAGGCTTAGGAACCTTCAGGACATCTTTAACCATTCCAACATCTGAATTATAGGGGTACCAGAAGGGGAAGAGGAACAGCCATGAGTGGAAAACTTATTTGAACAAATAATAAAGGAGAACTTCCCCAGTCTGGCAAAGGAAATACACTTCCAGGAAATCCAGGAAGCTCAGAGAGTCCCAAAGAAGTTGGACCCAAGAAGGAACACACCAAGACACATCATCATTAAATTAGCTAAGATGAAAATGAAGGAGAGAATCCTAGAAGCAGCAAGAGATAAGGGGACAGTTTCATTTAGAATGGAAGGGCAGATAAAGTGCTTCTCAGATAAGGTCAAGCTCAAAGAGTTCATCATCACCAAGCCCTTATTATATGAAATGTTAAAGGGACTTATCTAAGAAAAAGAAGATACAAAATATGAACAGTGAAAGGACAGCCAACTCACAGTGATTAACAACCACACCTAAAACAAAAGCAAACTAAGAGGACAGCTAGATCAGGAGCAGAACCATAGAAATGAAGATCACATGGAGGGTTAGCAACAGGGGAGTGGGAGGAGGAGAAAGGGGGAGAAGGTACAGAGAATAAGTAGCATAGACGATAGGTAGAAAATAGACAGGGGGAGGGCAAGAATAGTATGGGAAATGTAGAATCTAAAGAACTGTGATACATGGACATAAAATAAAGGGGAAATGGTGGGGGAGGGGTGTGCAGGGTGGAGTGGAGTGAAGGGGGGAAATAGGACAACTGTAATGGCATAATCAATAAAATATATTTTTTAAAAAACAAAACAGTTTCAACTTTTTTTTTACTAATTCCTGATATTATAGGGATAAACATTCTTGTATATTTCTCCTTGTACACAATGAGAGAATTTCTCTCAGATATATATCTAAGAATAGAATTGCTCAAATAAGATATGGATACCTTTTTTAAATCAGCTTGGCTATAACCCACAACCTTTGGACCAACTTGGACACCTTTTTTTAAAAGATTATTTATTTTTAGAGAGGGGAAGGAGGGAGAAAGAGAGGAAGAGAAACATCAATGTGTGGTTATCTCTTTCACGCCCCCTACCAGGGATCTGGCCCTCAGCCCAGGCATGTGCCCTGGCTAGGGATCGAACTGGTGACCCTTCAGTTTGCAGGCCTGTGCTCAGTCCACTGAGCCATACCAGCCATGGTGATATGGACACTTTCCACTTTACAAAACATCACCATATTGCTTTTCAAAGTACTTGTGTCAGTTTATATCCTCACCATGGATGAGTTGACATTACTTATCACCACCATCTAGTGCTGTGACTTTCCTATTTATTTTAGTCAACCTGATAAAGTACATATGAAATAGTACTTCATTGTTTTATTTTGCATTCTCCGTTACAGAAATATACGATATGCAGCCTTTTGATTCTAGACATTTGGGTTTCCTCTTCTGTGATTTGCCAGTTCATATTATTTTCTAATTTTGAGTTGCCTGTGTTTCTTACTGACTTTGTAAAAATTAATAAAAGGAAACTTCACTTAATGGTGCCAGGAGGCTAAAAGAGTGACACCCATGTGTCACTCAATGCACACTACTGACCCCAACAGGAAGAGACATCCCTTGTATCTCTCACAGGAGGTGATACTACTTTACAACATCAACATGAGGAAGAAAAGATTTCTCTTTGTTCAGTAACAGGTCAGCCAAAGGGAGACTGCCATAACTCAGGCAATGAAGTCACTTCACTATACTCTGAACTTTCACTTTCCTGCAATGGATAGTCTTTATTTGCCACAGCTCCTACCAAGTCCAAAAAAGAGCCTTCCTCTCCTGTTTCTCTGTGCTTGTGCCTCATTCACCATTAGACCTTATGTCCCAAATTGCAGTTATTTTTTGTTCCTGAATAAACCCATTTTTGCTGCAGAAATCTTTGAGATCAGTAACTTATAAAAGTTACTTATATTTTCTTAATAGTAATCTTGTGTTGGTTATCAGCACTATGAATATCTTCTCCAAGTCTGGATTGTCATTTCCATTGTTTATGGGGCCTTTCAGTTAAATTATATTAGAACTATCTCAACCACATTATTTTGAGCTTTGTATTAACTTTGTTTTTTTCTAAGCTTAATTTCCTGCCCCCTTTCTCTTGACTCTTTTGGACTGATCACATTTCTCCCCTTACTGGTTTGGCTGTTATACATTTTGCTTCTTATTTGGTCACCCTTAAAATGTTAAAAAATTAAATTTATATACTAAAATTGATTTTTTGGTGTACACTTGAAAGTTTTGACAAATGTATAGTGTAATAACCACAAGTAAGAACCAGAGTAGTTCCATTGCTTCCCCAAATTCCCTCTTACTGTCCCGTTTTAGTTAGCCCCTCCCCCATGCCAACCATGCTAATTAGTTGATCTGTTTCCTACTCCTGTTTTTGTCTTTTGCATAATGTAATGTAAATGGAATTGTACTATATGCAGCCTTTTGATTCTGGCTTCTTTTACTTAGCATAATGCACTGGGGATTTATTCATGTTGTTGAATGTATCAATACCCCATTCCTTTAAGTTGCCAAGTAGCAACTTTCCATTGGACAGACATACTACTGTTTAACTATTCACCAGTTGAAGGACATATTGGTTGTTTTAAGTTTTTGGTAATTATAAAAATTTTGTAAATATTTACATAAAGACATCTATATGAACAAGTTTACATTCCTCTTTGGTAAATTAGGAGTGGGATTTCTAGTTATCCTTAAATTTTAATATGCATAGTATCTTTATCCTCCCTCTGCACAAAACAAAGACTGTAATACATTTAAATTCCAAATGCCCTTTCTATTTTCCACAGTAGCTTTATTAGTATTTAAGTGCCAATATTATTTTTACCTTCTCCAACAAAATTATTCTGAAGATGACAATTACTTTGGTCATCATTGCTTCTTGCACCCCACTCCTTTAATCTAAATAGCACATTTTAATGGTCTGCTTTGGATCAATGAATTAGAAATTAAGTGAATAGTATGCTCTAGTATTATACTAAAAATTGATAGGCCCAAAATACACATTCTTAGATGATAGAACCTAATGATCTGTTCTATGTGGGGATTATGTGCATATATGCTGGTTTATATGCACATAATCAAGGAACAAGGAACTTTTCTAGTCCACTTCAGTTGTAAAGGAGATGACCCTCTATTTATTACTGCCTACATAAAAGTATGGTGAGAAGGTTAACACAGGCCCCATGTATTTAAGAGCCTTGAGGCTTTCATGCTACCCTTGCCTTTGGTTAAAACAGCCTACCTATTTACTCCTAATTTCCTCTTAAAATAATCAAATGCAAAACCATGTTAAGCAAGACATGATATTCTTAGACATTTTATAAATACAAAGTATATTAAGAATTTGATATTTTTGAAAGTTATATAAAAGGGGAAAATGTTTGTGCAGTATCTTTCTGCCTCATAATCCGAGCACCGTAACTCATAGAGGAACTAGAAAAACATCTTTGAAAGATGTCAACTCCACAGCCTGTATTGCAGTTAGTGTTTTAGGACAGAAGTCTCATTCACCATGTAGGTCTGATTCTAAGAAAATTTGCCTTTGCTTTTGTGTTGTCTTTAAAAATCTAGCATATTTCATAATTCCCTTTTAGTTATGATGTTAACCATTGTGAAAATTTTTCAGACAACTAAGGATCTTTTTAAAATATTTGTATAAGATATAAACACACCAATGATTTAAAGAAATCAACAATGGAATAGATGTCTTTATACTTAAAAACTTTCTTACTATCTGCAAAATGTTTTAAAAATAACTTATAACATATAGTGATGAAAAATAAGAAAATATTTTATGCATAGCAAGAACATAGTCAAAATAAAATGGTTGAATACCTAAAAACTCACTCTTTGATATTTATATTGTTTTCAATGTAATGCCTCATTGGCTACTTAAGGCTGATCAAGAAACATGAAAAATATTTAGTTTCTATGATAATGAATATACAATGTATAAAGATGTAATTTGTGACCATAACTACATAAAGGAAGCATAGTGGAGATGTATAGGAGCAGACTTTTTAAATGTAATTAAAGCTAAGATGGTATTAATTCATACTATTCATTGTAAATTTAAGATAACATTTGCAATCCCCAGGGTGACCACTAAGAAAACAACTAAAAGATATACAGACAAAGGACTGAAAGGAAATCAAAATGTATACTTCAAAAAAGAAACACACAAAAAAGCAGTAATAAAGGTACTGAGAAACAAAAGACAAGATAGATAGCAAACAGAGAGCAAAATGACAGTTTTTTCTTTTCAGTTATTTTAAATGTAAATGGATTAAAGTCTCAAATTTAAAAAGGCAGAGGTTGAAAGAATGTATTTAAAAAACATTAACTATAGGCCATCCATCAAAGACTCACTTTAGATCCCAAGACACTAATAAGTTGAAAGAGAAAGAATGGAAAGACATTTCATGCAAATAGTACCCAAAAGAAAACTCGTCTGGTTCTACTAATACCATACAAAATAAAGTTTTAAGTAAAAACCTGTATTATTACAAGAGACAAAGAACAATACACAGGGTGAGCAAAAGTAGGTTTATAGTTGTGAGTACTCAAAACAGCTTATTCTTGTACAATTATTTACTATTATATTATTTACCATACTAACAACTATAAACCTATTTTTTAAAATATTTTTTATTGATTATGCCATTACAGTTGTCCTATTTCCCCCCTTCATTCCCCTCCACCCTGTACACCCCCTCCCCCACCATTCCCCCCTTTGGTTTATGTCCATGTGTAACAAGTTCTTTAGCTTCTACATTTCCCCTACTATTCTTGCCCTCCCCCTGCCTATTTTCTACCTACTGTCTATGCTACTTATTTTCTGTACCTTCTCCCCACTTCTCCTCCTCCCACTCCCCTGTTGCTAACCCTTCCTGTGATCTTCATTTCTATGGTTCTGCTCCTGATCTAGCTGTCCTCTTAGTTTGCTTTTGTTTTAGGTGTGGTTGTTAATCACTGTGAGTTGGCTGTCCTTTCACTGTTCATATTTTGTATCTTCTTTTTCTTAGATAAGTCCTTTTAACATTTCATATAATAAGGGCTTGGGGATGATGAACTCCTTCAATTTGATCTTATCTGAGAAGCACTTTATCTGTCCTTCCATTCTAAATGAAAGCTTTGCTGGATAGAGCAATCTTGGCTGTAGGTCTTTGGATTTCATGACTTGGAATACTTCTTTCCAGCCCCTTCTTGCCTGTAAAGTCTCTTTTGAGAAATCCGATGACAGTCTGATGGGAACTCCTTTGTAGGTGACTGTCCCCTTATCTCTTGCTGCTTCTAGGATTCTCTCCTTCATTTTAATCTTGGCTAATGTAATGATGATGTGTCTTGGTGTGTTCCTTCTTGGGTCCAACTTCTTTGGGACTCTCTGAGCTTCCTGGATTTCCTGGAAGTGTATTTCCTTTGCCAGACTGGGGAAGTTCTCCTTTATTATTTGTTCAAATAAGTTTTCCACTCATGGCTGTTCCTCTTTCCTTCTGGTACCCCTATAATTCAGATGTTGGAATGTTTAAAGATGTCCTGGAGGTTCCTAAGCCTCTCCTCATTTTTTTGAATTCTTGTTTCTTCATTCTTTTCTGTTTGGTTGTTTTCTTCCTTCTGGTCCACTCCCTTGATTTGAGTCCCAGTTTTCTTTACATCACTATTGGTTTCCTGTGCATTTCCCTTCATTCCAATTAGTTTAGCCTTCATTTGTTCCTCTAATTTGTGACTAAAATCGACCAGTTCTGTGAGCATCCTGATCACCAGTGTTTTGAACTGTGCATCTGAGAGGTTGGCTATTTCTTGGTTGCTTAGAGTTATTGGCTCTGGGGCTTTGAGTTCTTGAGCCATGTTTTGGTCTGTTCATGCCTGTTATGTATGAGGAGCGGAGCCCTAGGTGTTCAGCAGGGGGCGCAATTCAGTCACTGGGTTGTGACTCTGTATGTGGGGGTGAGGTCAGCTGCTTCCCGCCACTGGGGCCTGCACAGTCCATCTCAGTCCTCACCCCTTTGCCTGGTTTATCTGCACACGACTGTGGGGCTGCAGTCAGCCTGCTGCATTGCACTCTCACTGGGTCTGCTTGTCACTACCCCATGCCTGGGATCTGGCAACCACTGCCCAGAAGGCTAGGTCAGTTTGGCCGAGTTTTCCTGCTTGACCCCGCTCTAACCCAGCTCTGCCAGTTGCTGGCTCCGCCCCTCTTATTGGTCTGGCTAAACAGTTCACTGTTGTCGGACTTTCGTATATTTCAATTTTCTGTGTTTTGGTTGCATTTTTGTTACTAAAACTTTGTTGTCTTTAAACTTGGTTGTGTAAGGAGGCACAGTGTTTTCACCTATGCCTCCATCTTGGCTGTAAGTTCCTCCCAAACCTATTTTTTTTAAAGATTTTATTTATTTTTAGGGAGAAAGGAAGGGAAACATCAATGTGTGGTTGCCTCTCGCACCCCCTACTGGGGACCTGGCCCGCAATGCAGGTGTGTGCCCTAATTGGGGATTGAACTGGTGACCCTTTAGTTCACAGGCTGCCACTCAATGCACTGAGCCATGCCAGCCAGCCTATATGAACCTACTTTTGCTCACCCCTGTAAATTAAAGGCCAATCTGCCAAGAAGAAACAACTCTCATATATATCAGGGGTGTCAAACTCATTTTCACCAGGGGCCACATTAGCCTCACAATTGCTTTCAAAGGGCCGAATGTAATTTTAGGACTGTATAAGTATAACTACTGCTCAACAGTTAAGCAAGAGCTTGCCAGGTAGAAACAAGGTGCTGAGCCAGATAAAACAAGGTAGAGGGCCAGATTTGGCCCACAGGCCTTGTGTTTGCCACATGTGAATATTTATTTATTTTTTAAAGGCATTTACTTTTTCTTTTTAAGATTTTATTTATTTATCTTCTAGAGGGGATGGGAAGGAGACAGGGAGAGAAATATCAATGTATGGTTGCCTCTGGTGTGTCTCCTACCGGGAACTGGCCTGCAACCCAGGCATGTGCCCTGACTGGGAATCGAACTGCGATCATCTGATTTGCAGCCCCGCACTCAACCCACTGAGCTACACCAGCCAGGGCCACATGTGAATATTTACATACCAAACAGAATCCCAATATATATGAAATGAAAGTAGACAGAATTTAAAAGGAAAATAGTTCTACAATAAGAGTTGGAAAATTCAATACTCCACCTTTCAATAATGGATAGAACAACTGGAAAGACTATCAATAAGGAAATAGAGAACTTAACACCATAAGCCTATTTGATTTAGCAAACATATATAGCACACTCCACACAAAATTGCAGAATACACATTATTCTTAAATCCACATCAAACATTCTCCAGGATAAATCATATGTTAGACCACGAAACAAGTCTCAGTAAATTAAAAAAAAATGAAATCATATATAGTACTTTCTCTGACCACAATAGGGCATAATTAGAAATCACTAAGAGAAGAATCTGAAAATTTCACAATATGTGGAAATTAAACAAACAACTCTTAACCAATGAATTAAAGAAAAACAAATCACAGTACAGATTAGAAAAAATAAAAACAACATACCAAAACTTATAGAATGCAGCAAAAGCAGTGCCCAGAGGAAAATGTATAGGTATAAATGCCTACACTAAAAAAGAAAGGATTCCAAATTAACGGACTAACTTTATACCTTAAGAAATGACAAAAAGAGCAAAATAAACCAAGAGCTAGCAAAGGGATGTAATAATAAAGATCAGAATGAAAATAAATGAAATATAGAACAGAAAAAGCAACAAAGTCAAAAGTTGGTTTTTTAAAAAGATCAATAATCTATCATTAAATAAATCCACAAATGGCAAGTGTTGGCAAAGACACAGAGAAAAGGAAACCCTTGTGCACTTTTGGTGGGAATGCAGATATATGTAGAATCTAAAGAACCAAATAAACAAACAAAATTGAAACAGACTCATAGACACAGTGAACAGATTAACAGTTGCCAGAGGGGAGGTAGATTGGGGTACTAGGTGAAAGAGATGAAAGGATTAAGAGTTATAAATTGATAGTTTTGAAATAGTGACAGGGATGTAAAGTAGAGCATAGGGAATATAGTCAATAATATTGTGAGGACTATGTATGGGGCCAGGTAGGTACTGGCAATATAGGGGGAAAATGCTTTGTAAAGTATGTAATTGTCTAACCACTATGTATTACACCTGAAACCAATACAAAATAATATGGAAAGTAAATGGTAATTAAAAAACAAATTTAAAAAAGATCAATGAAACTGACAAAACTTTAGCTAGATTAAGGGAAAAAAAGGTAGCCCCAAATTACTAAAATCCAAAATGAAAGCAGGACACTGCTATCAACCTTAAAGAAATGAAAAAAAGTATAAAAGAATGTGATGAACAACTGTATACCAATACATTAGATAACGATGAAATTGACAAATTTCAAATTGACATTAAAGATGAAATTGACAAATTCCTAGAAATGAAATACTAAAACTTATTGAAGAATAGAATGTCTGAACAGACCTATAAGAGATTGTACCAATAATCACCAACTTCCCCATAAAGCCCAGGACCAGATGGCTTTACTGGTGGCTTCTATTAAATATTTAAAGAAGAATTAACACCAATGCTTCTCAAAATCTTCCAAAAAAAGGGGGGAACAAATACTTTCCAACTCATTCTATGAGGCCAACACTACTGTGATAGCAAAGCCAAAGATGCCACAAGAATACTACATACCAATATTCCTTATGAAAAGAGATGCAAAAATCCTCAATACCAGCAGACCAAAGCCAGCAACATACCAAAAGGGTTACTCACCATGATCAAATCAGACTTATGTGAGGAATGCAAAGATGGTTCAACATGAAAACCAATCAATGTAATAAGGTAGTGCCCCCTTATTCATGGGGAATGTGTTCTAAGACCCCCACTGGATGCCTGAAATCATTAAGTATCAAACCCTGTATGTACTATGCTTTTTTTTCTATAAACAAACCTTTTCACTTTAAAAGGAGCACTTTATGGCTTCTCTTTGGCATATCCAAATTAACAGCATCACTAGTCATGCACTTTGGGTTAATTATTAAGTAAAATAAGGTTTACTTGAACACAAGCACTATGATATCATGACAGTGGTTCTCATAACATGGGCAGCTATTAAGTGACTGAGAGGCAAATAGTGTAGACAAGGGTGGATACACCAGACAAAGGGATGATTTATGTCCTTGGTGGGAGGGAGTGGGATGGTGCAAGATTTCATCATGCTGCTTAGAAAGGTACACAATTTAAAACTTATACATTTTTTCCTGAAATTTTCCAATTAACATTTTCAAACTGTGGTTGACTCTGGATAACTGAAACTGTGGAAAGTGAATCTGTGGATAATGGTGGGGGCTACTGTACACCAATGTAATAGACTTAAGGGGAAAATATATGATCATCTCAATTGGTGCAGAAAAAACATTTGACAAAATGCAATTCTTTAGTTGTAGAAACACTCAGAAAACTACTAATAGAAAGACATCTTCCTCAACATGATAAAGGACATTTACGAAACACCTACAGCTAATATACTAAATTGCAAAAGATTGAAAGCTTTCCCCCTAAGATGAGGAACAAGACAGGAATGCCTGCTTTAGCCATTTCTATTCAATATTGCATTGGAAGCTCCAGCCAGAGAAATAAAACATAACTCAACTGGAAAGGAAGAAGTAAAACTATCTCTATTCATGGACCAGTGATTTTCAACTTTTTTCCCTTAGTAATTGCATGTTTTAAAAATTCTTGTGCCATAGCACACTGATTGAAAATTGCTGTCATAGACAACACAGATGTTTTATATAGAGAACCCTTAAAAATCCACAATAACACATTAGAGCTAGTAAACAGGTTCAGCTAACCTGCAGGGTACAAGATTAACACACCAAAATTGTATACATTACAATGAACACCGTGAAAAGTAGGTGAAAAAAATCCATTTACAATAGCAGCAAAAGAACAAAATACTTAGGAATGTATTCAACCAGAGAAATGTAAGGCATGTACAGTGAAGGCACAAAATATTATTGAAACATCTTTTTTAAAGAGTTAAAACAAATGGTTTAAAAACTGAAAAGACATTTAAAAACATAAAAGTTGATCCTGAAATACATGTGGAATAACAAGGGTCCCGAATAGCTAAAGACAATCTTGAAAAAGAAGTGGAAGACTCACATTTTCTAATTTCAAAACTTACTGAAAGTAAGCAGTAATCAAATCTGTAGTAATGACTTAGCGATAAATATATAAATCAATGGAATAGAATTGAGCGCTCAGGCATAAAACCACAGAAAGATGGTCAATTGATTTCAACAAGGGTGACAAGACCATTCAATGAGGAAAAAAATGGTCTCTTCAACAAATGGTGCTGGAACAACTGGATAGCGACATACAAAGGAATCAATTTGGATGCTTTTATGATACCATATGCAAAAATTAACTCAAGTGAGACTGAAGACCTAAATGTAAAAAATAAAACCAAAAACTCTTACAAGAACATATAGGTGTAAATTATCATGAATTCAGGTGAGGTGATGGTTTCTTAGCTACGACACCAAAAGCACAAGGCACCAAAGAAAATAGGTTAATTGGAATTCATTAAAATGAAAAGCTTTGTTCATTAAGACACTATCAAGTCAACTATAACTAAAAAATAAATTTGAAAAAGGCACTATCACATGAGTGAAAAAACAATCCACAGCAGAAAATATTAGCAAACCATTATATCTGCTAAGGGTCTAGTATCCCTAATTTATAAAGAACTCTTACAACTCAACAACATAAAAACAAACCAACCATTCAAAAAATAGCCAAAAATTTGAACAGATACTTCTCCAAAGAAAATGTACAAATGGTCAACAAGTACATGAAACAAGGTTCAACATCATTAATCATTAAGGAAATGAAATTCAGATAATACTTTATAGCCACTGGGATAGCTGTAATAGGAAAAACAGAAAATAACAAGTGTTATAGAAGGTGTGGAAAAATTGAAACCCTTGTACATTGCTTGTGGGAATGTGAAAATGCTACTGCTCCTGCTCCTGCGGAAAGTTTGGTGGTTCTTCAATAAGTGAAGCACAGAATTACCACATAACCCAAAAATTGCACTCCTGGATGTACACTTCAAACTTGAAAACAGGGAGTTAAATAGATATTTTATACAAATCCTCATAACAGCACTATTCACAATTGTCAAAAGGAGGAAGCAACCCAAATGTCCATCAACAACGGAATGAACAAAACATGGTATATACATACTATTATTCAGCCATAAAATAGCATTAAGTACTGAAACATGCTACATCATGGAGGACACTTGAAAACAACATGCTAGCTAGGCAAAACCAGACACAAAAGGTCATATATTGTATGGTCCCATTGATGTAAAATACCCAGATTAGGCAAACTCACAGGGATAGAAAGCACATTAGTTTTTTCCAGAGGCTGGGTAGAGTGGTAATGGGGAGTTACTGCTTAATGAATAAAAGGTTTCCTTTTAAAATGAAGAAAATATTCTGGAACTAGAGAATGCAGATGGTTGCATGAAATGGTGAGTGTAGTAAATGTCATTGTACATTTTAAAATGGTTAAAATGGTAAAGTTTATATTAGATTTATTTTACAGTAAAAGTTAGTTTTAAATTAAAGAATGGTTTTAAAAGATTTTATTACAAGAATTAGCCCTGGCTGGTGTGGCTCAGTGGATTGAGCATGGGACTGTGAAGCAAAGGGTCACCGATTTGATTCCCAGTCAGGGCACATGCCTGGGTTGTGGGCCAGGTCCCCAGGTTGGGGTGTGAGAGACAAACACACATTGATGTTTCTCTCCCTCTTTTTCCCTCCCCTCCCCTCTCTAAAAATAAATTAAAAATTAAAAAATTTCTTTTAAAAAAGATTTTATTACAAGAATTAGAGGATATGAGGATGTTTTCATAGTTTGCAAACCTGTAAGTTCTAATGTGTCTCTGTAGCACCTTTTTATATCCTACATCAAAAAAGGTTTTACAAAAAAGGTTAGATTTAATTTTTTTACCATGCTAGACAAAAATTCATAGGACTGCTAAATATAAAAGTATATCATATATCTGATCAAAATGAATTATCCGTTTTAATATCAAGGAAAATAATTGAACAAAGTGTTAAATTTGAACCAAGTGTTTCCAGGTGAACAAATCTCTTCATCATTCAAATACAAAGCAAAAATTTTGTAGGAACCTGAAAAATATTACTGCAGCACTAGCATGAATACCATATAAAGCATAACTATCCAAATTCCCATTAGTAATGCATTTTTCTTTTTAATGAGCAATTTGTTTTGGCAATCTTATGTAGACGAGAACAGAACATGTTTTTAACACTCTTGCCATTCACAGCTTTAAACAGAATGGTCTTTAAAACAAACAAAAAACCCTCAGCTACTGTAAAAAAATACTCATGAATGCTAAAATTAAAAAACAAACAACCTCTGAAATCCTTGAAATGCACATGCCAAAATAGAATAAACTGATTTCCTGAAATGAACACACAGGTACAAGATCATAATTTCAAGAGTATGGTGAGACACCATGTTGAAGCCTTTCAGCAGACTCAGGAACTGGGTTCAAAAAGGATTCTTGGTTTGGTAAAATATTTGAGGATCACAATACTGTGAGAGTATATAGCCCAGAACTCATAACAGAAAAGGCCCATCAAGAGCCATAACTAAAACCAAAGTATTTAATCTTTTATTCTCCTCTCAATGTACATTTAGACTAGTTTCATATTGACTTTATGTAACTATTTGACTTAGAGGATTTGAATGAAATAGTGTTTATACTTCTACTTGATTTTTCTAGAATGAAATTTAACAATATATAGCCACCTTGAGGATTTCTGGGAATTTTACTCACCCTTTACCATACCTTCTCCCCTCTCCTACAGTCTTATGGCATTATTACTAGATCACCACAAAAATAAAACAAATTTTAAAAATAACAAAATTGACAGATATGAATCCAGCAAAAAGAAATCACTAGAAAGATTTTAAGGTCTGTGGTTTTATGACTTTCTTCAACATTTGAATTTTAAAGGTCTTCTCTACAAACTTTTTTAAATAAAAGTTTTATTGGAGAAAAATAGAACCACCACGTACACAGGGAAGAGCACAAAAATTCATCTGATACAGAATAACTGAAAAGTCACAATTACTCAATGTTTGTAATTATCTTTCAAGTTCTTAAACAGCCCCCTTCAACTTGTTTTTTAATGTAACCAATTTTTCAGCTGCACTAGCATCAACTTTTCAAAAAATTAAGAGCCCGAGGGAAGGGACCACCTCTCAAGATGATAAAGGTGACGCCAAGAGTCTCCTCCTAACAGGAAAAATTCTACATAAAAATTCCTTAAGAGTTACTACCAAGTCTTCTGGAATGGTCTACCTATCTCAGATACCATCAGAGATGAGTTAGAACACTGACGTAGATGGCCCAGTATGGAGAAAGGCACACAAAATAGTTGCATTTCCTTGTCAGATGAGCTCATATAAGGAAACCAAAAGAGCTGAGAAAATATAGGTAATGGCTATTCAAAAGAAATTAGGAAGGCATTCGAAATACCACATATTGTTACACAACAGTGTGCACGTTGGTGCAATCAGACACAGACAACTTTGTTCAAATAGCTGTTTATGGGTCTTTGAGAACTCAAGAAAACATCAATAGCAGACAGAAAAAACCAAGTCTCTGGCTAGGTTCTAGGTATTCTTCCTCGTGGCTCCAAAGAGTCAGGAAATATATTGGTGCAAAAAGCATTTAAAGCAGTTCTGATTTAAAAAAAACAAATGTTCTGCTTTTCCTTCATGATCAGCTCATTTCAAAGCTTTAAGGAAAAACAAATTAAGAAAAAAAAAAACCCAAAACAAGAAACCTACAAAAAAAACCCCCACTGGTGGTAAAGAGAGGCCTTTTACTTACATTATCAACTTGAAGAACAATACTTTTGCTATTTTCTATGTCTGAGCAACACCCCTGAAAAGTAGGTGTCCAATCATTATGAGAACTCTTCAATTTTGAAAGGAATTAAGATTAACATGACATAGAATTCAAAATTCCAACTAGGGGATGTGTGGAGAAAACGAGGGAGGACCTTTACATGTAGGGCATTAGGAAGTTAGAATAAAAATGATAGGAAAGGCTTATTTACCAACAAAGAATTGGGGTACTTCCAAAAGAACTTTAGTAGAAAAAATAGGAATGCTCTAGCCTGTAACAATCCATAATTGGTCCAAGTTAAAGACAAAACTGTTCAAATAACATTAAAGTCTAAAGGAAGTTGAAAACAAGTTGATGGAATTTTTAGTTGTGTAAAAACTTATAAAATATGTGGATTTTGGTCTCCTTTGCAATGTTTATGTTGTATTCATTTTTAATATGAAGAAAGAGTTGGATTTTTCTCTCCTATTGTGTTATTCTAGTACAAATGATCAGCAATTTTTTATTTCAGCTATTTTTATAAGTACCTGTTAATCAGCACAGTAAACTCAGGGCTAAGTCGTATACACACATCCCATAACCATAAATGGAGCATTTGAGGATGTGTATACACAAGAGATTATATAAACAACTGGCCCTCTACTCAAAAACTTTGTTTTCAAATAAATTTTTTCAAAACATCCCCTTTGAGTGTAACAGAACATTACTTAGTAAAATATCGATAGCTATGACAACTTATTTTTCTTTTCAAGGGAAATCACAAAACAGGTGAACAGCCAAGTCCAGGGTGGTTTTTCTATTTGATAAATACATCCAGAACTCTGTACAGTAAATAAAGCTTGCATGCAGTTTAAGTATCTTTAAATGACATTTTAAGCAAATGAACCTTTGCTTCATAATTAATGGTGTATAAGAATCCCACATTTTTAATAGCCACAGGGACCGCTTCCCCAGTTCCAAAGAGGAATCATGAAGACCGAGTACTTTCTTAAGAGTTTTCTGCATATCATACTAAATAACATGCAAAGAGTTCAACAACATTCTTCTTTAAGTATTACTCTTTTAATGGGCATGTTAACCAATGAAAATGTCCATTCAACTATTTCCATTACACTGCTTCATTTGGTCATTGGTAGTATAAAAGAAGTCAAACAATATAGGATCAACAAGTTAGGTTTATCCACTGGCTACAGCATGAGACACAAAATGCTCCAAGGCCAAAATTTTATGCAATGTAGTTGTACTGATTTGGATTTTCTTTATCTCTCTCCATGTAGTCCCGGTCAATTAAAGATTCTATTCTCTTCTTAAGATCAGCAGGCTGTAAGAGAAGGCAAATTTTCAGTGCAAAGCTCATATGCATTGGCTCAAGTCCATTTACCAATATACCATTAAAAAAAGAACAGTTCTGGCTCACTGTCAATGTATTTAATCTCTTTATTTTTTATTTTTAGTTTTTAATAAAATCAAAGTTTTTAAAAGATAAAGTATAACGAAAATAAACCAGGTTAAGAAATGTTTTAAACTATACACAGAGTGTCACACCTTGTCATATTATTATACAAAACGTTCTATTACTTTTCTATTTTAAAGAGGTCTTCTAAGAACCAGGCTATTCTCTACACAAATACAAAAGATGAACTCATAACTTCACATGAAAAAACACTGTGAGATTAGGGAGACAGAAGGCTATCTAATTTTGCTAAGACAGTTTGTGAAGATAGGTAGACCTTAAATTTGGGCAAGAGCTAGTTCTCAAAGTCAGGTTGCATTTCTATTACATAAAAAATGTATTAAAGAACAAAAAATCACTGCAGAAATCACTATTTATAAGAATACAAATGGTGTGTAAGTATATTCAAATAATTCAGATCTTCATATTCCAGGTTCGATGTAAGATTTAACTGTTACCTACCATAAATAATTTGGATTTCTTAATCCTACTTGTGGTTTAAAAAGATTGAGAAAGCTTATTAAGTTTTTATGATTGTATTCTTAGCTCTTAGATGACAAATTCCATTCTTTTGTATCTAGCCTATAAAAATATAATCTTGCTTGCTATTAGTGAGTTTTTCAGACTGTGTAAAGTGGCCACTTGATCAACAGGGTTAAAAAAGGAAATTTTGATGGGGCAGCCAAAAATTTCAGGCGCAATAAGCACAGTAATTCCAAGGTTTGAAAATCAAAATGACTTTTTCTTAATTATGGTGAGCCTAGAATATCAGCACAACTTCCTCTTACCTTCTCTAGCATCAGTAATCTTTCTGGCTGGAGGTGAAATGGTTGTTAGGCAGACCATGAGGGTGACAGTGTGGTAATGAGGAGGCAGTGTTAGGTTTGAAGAAGAGAGAAAGCCTACCTTATTAGCATTAACAGCTAATGAGCAGCTATTATATGCCAGGCCCAGTGCTAAGTTTTTTACACACGAGGTCTGTCCAGAAAGTATCCAGCCATGTAATATGAAAAATAGAGACATTTATTAAAGATGATAAGATACAACAAAACATTGTACACAGGACAGTGATGCCTTAGTCCCCTTCCAAGCAGGCACCTTGGGACCTCACACAGTTCTCCCAGTCGTCATCAGCTGCCCCGTCACGTTTTTCTGAATCTCATCGACGATCTGAAATCTCTTCCTTTTCAAAGGTGATTTTAGTTTTGGGGAAAACCAGAAGTCGCAGGGCAACAAATTTGGGCTGTAGGGAGGCTGAGTCATCTGGGTGATTTGATATTTCGCAAAAAAACTCTGCACAAGACGTGATGCATGAGCAGGCATGTTGTCATGATGAAGGCCCATAGATGCAGCCTTCTGAATCATCCGAATAGGTTCCAAGGAGGAATGTTGAAGCTTAACACAAAATTTGATGCAGATTCGTTGCTCTACTCAGTCACTTTGAATGCGACGGCCACACAGCACACATGCTCACTCAATGGCGTTACTGCCCTCACTGACTAGTACAGTGAAGTTCTCATTGTTCACGCATGCGCATTCCAGTCCACTCTCCTTGGCTGCCAGGTTACATCAGTGTCGTGCAAACAGTTCTCATTATATTAATAATGGTTGGACTTTTTCCAGACAGATGTCGTATATTATCTCATTTGGAAGTCTTCAAAAACTTGGAAAACAGTGCAGTGCACCACCACATTGTCTAAGCCTCTTTTTTATTGGGAATTAACACTGGAACGCCCATTTAATAACCAATTTCAATTTGCCAGAACTATTGCTAAACTTTTAAAAAGGATGATTAATGATGGCTAGTTATCTGTAGAGTTTCTAATGGCCACTCATAAGCTAACTAAACAAAAGATTTAATTTAAAAATAACAGTTTTGCCCTGGCTGATGTGGCTCAGTGGACTGAGTGTCAGCCTGCAAAACAAGGGATTGCCGGTTCGATTCCCAGTCTAGGGCACATGCCTGGGTTGCAGGTCAGGTCCCCAGAGAGGGGTGCACGAGAAGCAACCACACACTGATATTTCTCTCCCTCTCTCTGTCCCTTTTCCTCTCTCTGAAAATAAATGAATAATATCTTAAAAAAATAAAAGATCTGTCAAATACCAAGCTGTGTGTGTATATGTGTGCATACACACGTGTGTGTATATTTCAATTACAGTTGATATTCATTATTTTACATTAGTTTCAGATGTACAGCATAGTGGTTAGACAATTGTATAATTTACAAAGTGATACCCCTAATAATTCTAATACCCACCTGAGCCATATACAGTTACTACAATATAATTGATTATATTCCCTATGCTGTACTTTTTCAAGGAGGAAAAAAAAACAAAATAGCTCAAAAGAAATATAGTGAATGAATCTGAAAAATTCAAAGACCTGTTTGGCAGCTAAACTTTTAGGTGTAAGACCTTTTATAAATTGTTTTCCCTCTTTGGTCACAGCTGTCCACATGGGGCAACAATTGGTTTTTGGAATTATGTATATGAACATGAGAAATTAAAAAGTTTTGACCCTCTAGCCCTGGCCAGCATGGCTCCGTCAGTTGGGCATCATCCTGAAAACCAAAGGTCACTGGTTTGATTCCCTGTCAGGGCACATGCCTGGGTTAGAGGCTGCAAGCTCCATAGCCTGTCCCCAGTTGGGCACTTGCAGAAGGCAACTGACTGATGTTTCTCTCCTTGTCTTTCTCCCTGCCTTCCCTTCTCTCCAATAAAATAGAATAATTTTAAAACTTTTGACCCTCCACATGATCTTAAGACTTTTAATCTGTGTTTAGAAGATTCATGTTTGAGCCCTGGCTGGTGTGGCTGAGTGGGTTGGGATCGTCCCACAAACGGAAAGGTTGCAGGTTTGATTCTCTGTCAGGGCACATTGCAGGCTGGGTCCCCAGTGAGGGACAGGCGAGAGACAACCACACATTGATGTTCCTCTCCCTTTCTTTCTCCCTCCCTTTCCCTCTGTTTAAAGATAAATAAATGGAATCTTTTAAAAGGGTTTGTATTTGAAAATCTAATGTGTTCTCTTTTATATATAACAAGCTCAATATGAAAACACAGAAGTACCTACCTTTACTGGAAATTTCAACTGGTTGTACACTTCTGAAACCAGGAGATTGTGGCTAAGTGTCTTCCTCATCTTCATAATTCGAACAATTGCAGCATCAATTTGATATTGTCTGTCTTGAAATACTCTTTCTGTAGTGCTTGCTTGTTCCTCAACCTAAAAAAAGTTTTATTAATGAAAGAAACTTTTAAACTTAGGAATTGTATCTGAAGTAAAACTTGATTAATCCTTATACGAATTGTACATTTTAGAAACATGACACACTGCTAATGTGTTAAATACACTGAATTATCTAAAGAAATGTTACAAATACAGAAAATCACAGGAAAAGCCCAACAAACATAACTCCTTTCTGTCCTAATTACATTGCCCTGCACCTATGAAGTAATGACAATTATCAGAAAAGTACCACCTTGGAGTTGCTTTTCTAGAAGTAGAGACCTGTTGATAATGAATTTATCATTTTCTTTTACTCTGCCCCTGAATTCTTCTAAAAGTGTCACAGGGATAGTTGAGTAAATTTCTGTATGACATTAGCTTCTCTGTTAAAATGATTGACCCTGACCTCTGACTCAAAGTATGGCACCAACTAGCTAAGCTCACACAGTCAAATTTTTACAAAAATAATTTTTTAAATATATAAATCAGAAATACACACTGTTAGTGCTTACATTCATGCAGGACTAAAAAATTTTGGAGTTTAGGGGTCAGTTTACCAATGTTATTGCTAAAGCAAAAATGTTTATCTTTAGCACCTAAATCAAAAGAATGGTTTGAGCTTTTTGCCGGCAGTTTCATTCTGATACAGAACTGTTTCAAAAGAACACAGTAACCTTCTAAGGGATACGATAACCTTTGATGTGAATGTGAACAAGACAGGAACTTGTTTGAGATACTGACCTCTGTCCCACACCAAAACCTTTTCTCAAGCCTTGCATTAAACCTGCTGGAACTGAAACCAACTGGTTTCAAGAAATGCTGACCTCTGGCTAAGACAGAGGCATAGGTGGAAACACTGTGCCTCCTCACACAACCAAGTTTAAAGACAACAAAGTTTTAGTAACAAAAATGCAACCAAAACTCAGAAAATTGATCTGTACGGATGTCCGACAACAATGAACCATTCAGCTAGACCAGTAAACCAGGCGAAGGAGTGAGCAGTGAGACAGCGCAAACCAGGGCCCCAGCGATAGGAAATAAAGCCTAAAGGTACTGATTGGAAAAACTTTCGGGGTCAAGGTGCTGGGAGAAGCTCCCAGGCTCACAAAGAGTTAATTGGAAAGACCCACAGGGTCCTGGAGGGTGCACAAGCCCCCACACATGGGAACCAGGACTAAAAGGGCCAATTTGATTGCGGTAAGCAACAGAAGGGACCAAAATCTGAGAGAGAGAACGGAACAAACGCCATTGCCCCTATCTGACCCCGACCCCACATACTGCATCACAACCCAGCAACTGGGTCCCCCCGCCGTGGTGAACACCTAAGGCTCCGCCCCTCATATGTAACAGGCATGAACAGACCAAAACATTACGGCTCAAGAACAACTCAAAGCCCCAGAGCCAATACTTCTAATACTCAGGTGGGTATTTGTGACCAAGAGATAGCCAACCTATCAGATGCACAGTTCAAAACACTGGTGATCAGGATGCTCACAAAACTGGTTGATTTTAGTCACAAATTAGAGGAACAAATGAAGGCTAAACTAATTGAAATAAAGGGAAATGCACAGGAAACCAGTAGTGATGGAAAGGAAACTGGGACTCAAATCAAGGAAGTAGACCAGAAGGAAGAAAAAAATGACCAAACAGAAAAGAATGAAGAAACAAGAATTCAAAAAAATGAGGAGAGGCTTAGGAACCTTCAGGACATCTTTAACCATTCCAGCATCCAAATTATAGGAATACCAGAAGGGGAAGAGGAACAGCCACGAGTGGAAAACTTATTTGAACAAATAATAAAGGAGAACTTCCCCAGTCTGGCAAAGGAAATACACTTCCAGGAAATCCAGGAAGCTCAGAGAGTCCCAAAGAAGTTGGACCCAAGAAGGAACACACCAAGGCACATCATCATTACATTAGCCAAGATTAAAATGAAGGAGAGAATCCTAGAAGCAGCAAGAGATAAGGGGACAGTCACCTACAAAGGAGTTCCCATCAGACTGTCAGCTGACTTCTCAAAAGAGACCTTACAGGCAAGAAGGGGCTGGAAAGAAATACTCCAAGTCATGAAATCCAAAGACCTACATCCAAGATTGCTCTATCTAGCAAAACTTTCATTTAGAATGGAAGGGCAGATAAAGTGCTTCTCAGATAAGGTCAAATTTAAGGAGTTCATCATCCCCAAGCCCTTATCATATGAAATGTTAAAGGGAGTTATCTAAGGAAAAGAAGATACAAAATATGAACAGTGAAAGGACAGCCAACTCACAGTTATTAACAACCACACCTAAAAAAAAAGCAAACCAAGAGGACAGCTAGATCAGGAGCAGAACCATAGAAATGAAGATCACAGGAAGGGTTAGCAACAGGGGAGTGGGAGGAGGAGAAGTGGGGAGAAGGTACAGAGAATAAGTAGCATAGACGACAGGTAGAAAATAGGCAGGGGGGAGGGCAAGAATAGTATGGGAAATGTAGAAGCTAAAGAACTTGTGACACATGGACATAAAGTAAGGGGGGGAATGGTGGGGGGGTGTGCAGGGTGGAGGGGAATGAAGGGGGGAATGGGACAACTGTAATGGCATAATCAATAAAATATATTTTTAAAAAAGAAATGCTGTGGTTGTTGGTTTCCTTAATAAACGTCTGTTACGAATTCAAAAGGCAAACACCGAAATTTTCACTGTTAATCAAAGAAATACTAAATCACTCATATTTTTCACTGAGCAAGTTTGCAAAGATTTAAAAATGAAAATACAATCTTGAGTGCTGATGCAAGGGCACTGTTCAGACAGGCTGTCATACTGCTACACCACAGGTGGCAAACACAAGGCCCGTGGGCTGAATCTGCCCCTCTGCCTTGTTTCTTCCGCCCACACCTTGCTTCTACCTGGCGGCAGCGTGGAGCTCTCTCTTAACTGTTAAAGAGCAGTTACATTTATACAATCCTCAAATTACATTCGGCCCTCCGAAGGTAACTGAGAGGCTGATGTGGCCCTTGGTGAAAATGAGTTTGACACCCCTGTGCTAGACAGAGTGTAAACTGGTGCAGCCTTTCTGGAATACAGTATAACATAATGTATTAAGACCAAAAACATTCATACTCTTTGACCCAAAATATCTATTTCCATGAGTTTATCACAAGGGAAGTCTCAGAGATTAAGATTTTAAGTCTAAAGAGGTTTATTACAGCTTTATTTACAACACTAAAAAGCTATTAATTTAATTGCCCAATAATGTACATTGGTTAAATAAATTATAATAGACATGTAAAAGAATATTTTATGGCCAACTGCCATTTTATAAAGATATTTGATGGCATGGGAAAAGTCTAAAGGTTTTATGTTAAACAAAAAAAGCAGTACAGAAAACTACATTGAGTATTAGGTCCAACTATATGCATCTCTCCATAAAAAAATCACAAAATCAAATACTGAAATACACTGAGCTAGATATAGGCATAGAAAACGTTAATGTTAGTGGTGGTGTTATAAAATTTTCTGTATAAATTTTTATTATGAACACATTTAATCCCAGTGTATTAGGAAAAGGAGAATGCAAAAGAAATACCGTTTCTTTCATCTGAATTTGATTGATCTTTATCCTGAAGAGTTTGTGTTTGAAATCATCATTACAAATGAACTTGTCACCATCTTCAATATCTTTGCCCTTTGGATTTTTTGCCAGAACTCTAGCTTTGCCACAGGCCAAAGACTGCAGTGTTCTCCTTAACTCGCCATCCTCTGAAGAAGAAATAATGGCTTAGTCATTTATTAGTAGCTTATCAACATGAACAGCTACATTCAATCTCAGCCTAGCTTCTACCCCATCCTGCAATTAAAATTGTTTCCTTTTTATCCCAAGGTTACTGACAACTCCCTCTCTGTTCTATCCAATGGGTTTTCTCCTGGTCATCCTTTAAAGACTTCAATCATCATTCCATGAGGGTAACTACCAAATCTTCAAAAATGACACCTCACTTCTTTCCAGTCCCACATTTAAAGGATATCTCCACCGGGCTGTTTGTTTTTACTATCATCAACTCCAGTATATTCAAAATTTTATTAATCTTCCCCATAAAACTGGGTCCTCTTTCCAACTATTAGCTGTGAAGCTACCAATCTATTTAGGAAAGAAATCCTGGAATCACCTTTGACTCTTCCTTCTCCTTTATTCTCCAGTTATCTAGTAAGTTGCTGCTTCCTTAGAGATGCCTCTTCTCCATTCTCAATGGCCTCATCCTAGTCCAAGCCTCTTACCACTTTATGCCCAAATTACCCCACTAGTTTCTGGACTGGAACTTCTTCATCCTCAAGCTGCCCTATTGTCTACTAAGTCCAGGTAAGTTGTCCATATAATTCACTTCCATTACATCAAACACTTGCAAGCCTACATGTAGGTTTCATTTGCTAGATTTGTGAGGTTCTCCATGATCATGCTCCACCCATCTTACCTACATTTTTATCTCTCTATTCTGTGCTGCAGTTAAACACTTCATGACTCCTGCCCACACTGTGCTCATATCTACTTCCAAGCTTTTTCTCACAATATTTCCCCTTGCAGCATGTGCTTTCGTCCCTAACTCAAACTTTAAGGCCCAGCTCAAGTTCCACCCCATTTATGAAAGCTTTCCCAATTGTACCTATCTACAGTGATCTCTTGCTTCACCAAATTCTTAACACTCCTAGTCTGCACCAGATTGGAACTAAATAGTTGTAAATTAGTTCAAGTGTCATTTCCCCCTTTCCCAGTGGTCATATTCTGAGTGCTGAGGAACAGGATTATTCCTTTGCATCCACCCCCTGCCTGAGCTCTGAACCTTGTGGAGTGCACATAGGTGGACACTGAATAATACTTGCTAATCAACTGAGTCAGTACAAACCTATTCCGGTAGCCTGCTTGATCTCTTCTAAACTGAACTCCTCTCCTTCATTAAACATTAGCAGCACCAGTGTTTGAAAAAGAGAGACCTGGAGTTCTTTTTTACCCTGTTGGAGAAATAGCAGTGTTTAGCCATCATTTAAAAAAACACATCAAAAATTAATCAAATAACTAATCTCTTACAGGAAAGCACCTTTTTCAATTAATGGACTTAGACACATGGCTTAACAGTATCCAGAAAAGCCATTATGTTCAGTGCAGCGCTTACATATCATCCTACCTAAAACAGGAGGAAGGATTGGGTGACCTTTCTACAGGTCCTTTTTTAAAGTCTTATCATTAAAACTAAACAATAAAGTAAGGAAAATTAATAACTTAGCCTCCTTATGGGTCATTACAGATATTTATCATGAGCAGCAAGAAATCACTGTTTCAAATGCATTTTTTACTTTTTTGATTCAAGTAATTCGTGAAAAGCTGCAGGAAATCTATTCTCTAGCTCCCAACAACAAGAAAAGAAGTTTCTTGTCAAGAAGTGGCAGTGAATTTTGCATACACAGGTGAGAAGAAGAGAAGAAAGGGTTATTGCTTTTGGTTTTGCGGCAGGGTAAAATCAAATATGGAAAAAAAACCACTCTTATCATACTCACAAAACTGTGATAAGCTATCCTTGACACGCATATTTTAAGGATACATTTATAAACAAATTAAGAGGGATGACCTCAACATCCAAGGGTAAAAACTGAGTTTGGGGAACATTCACTTACTTCTTTAAATTCAGCCTTTAGCACACAGTGTCCTAGGGTTGACTGCCACTGAAGTTTCCTGCCACTATGTTTGCCTAGGTAAAATGTCTTGAAAATCTCCTGAAGTTTTACCATCTACAGAAAATAAAATAAAGTTTATTTAAGCTGTTTCCAATCTCACACATTCTCCACTCTTTAGATTTACCTCATGTATAATAATTTCTGGATGTTTTAGACTATCCAGTAGGTCCACTGCTAACTGATATAAGGCAATGATCCCCCAACTACCAAATCTAATGGCATTTATCAGTCTTCACACTCTTGTTTTCTCTGCAACATTTAATTATCTTCTCTTTTGAAACATTCACCTCTAATGCCTTTTGTGCCTCTATACCATGCTGGCTCCTTTATCTCACTATTGCTTCTTCACTGGTTTCCTTCACAGGTTCCTTTTCTGACCACCTGCCCAATACAAGCCCTTCCCAAAGTTCTGTCTCAGCTTTTTTCTTCCTGTTTCTACATTCTCCTTTGTAATGAGGGAGGTCTACTCCCTGGATGTCCAAGATTACCTCCATGGAGGATTCTCAGTGTCTATTTCTGTTGCCTTAACCCCTTTTCTAATCTACAGCCCTAAGTCAGAAATTTCTCCAAGGAGTTAGGATGGATTTACTCAAGCACCCCGTCACTCAGCAATCCAACCTCCAGGTGACATATGGGCAAGACTTTTTGAGAGCTGGAAAGAGTGGTGAGTGCAATCTGGGGAACTGAAAGAAGAGTTGGGGATATTGGCCCTAAACCCCAAAACTTGGCACCTTTAGCTATGCTCTATTATTAATGTAAGACAGGGTCCCTAGCCCCTGGGCGATGGACTGGTATGGATTTGTGGCCAGTTAGGAACCAGGCAGCACAGCAGGAGGTAAGCAGTGGGTGCGTGAAGCTTCATCTCCATTAATTCTAGATTAAAGTCAAGGTAGAATATCCTGAGACTGCCACAAAAGCACTGAAAAGCCTGCTTCCATTTCCACCTTCCTATCTTTGTGAAGCAGGGTTTTCTGCAGTGACAACAACCAAAACGAGATTACAGAGTAGACTGGACATAAGCAACACACATAGGGTATTCACTGTCTCCCATCACCCCCAGATGGGACCATTTAGTTTCAGGAAAGCAAGCTCAGGGCAGAATCCCACTGATTCTGTACTATGGTGAGTTGTATAATCATCTCATTATATGTTACAATGTGATAATAATATAAGTAAAATGCACAATAAGTGTAATGCACTTGAATCATCCTGAAACCATCCCCTGTCCCATCCATGGAAAAATTGCCTTCCACGAAATGGGTCCCTGGTGCCAAAAAGGTTGGGGAATACTGATATAAAAGTAATATAAACAGAGTGCGGGCCTGCGAACCAGATGATCGCGGTTCAATTCCCAGTCAGGGCACATGCCTGGGTTGCAGGCCAGTTCCCGGCAGGGGCCAGTTCCCAGCAGGGGATGCACAAGAAGCAACCATACATTGATGTTTCTCTTCCTCTCTCCTTCCCTTCCCCTCTAAAGATAAATAAATAATAAAATATTAAAATATATATATAAATAGAGTGAAATATTAAAACAATTAGCACTTGGTATCAGTGTGCTTACTGACACAAACTTTAAAAAAAGTACTTATTTTTCAATAACAAGCAAAATAGAAGTGTCATGTATTTCTATGCTTAAAACTTAAGTCCTAAGCAGCAACTCTTACCTCTGGCGGTAAATGCACTTCCATAGGCACATATGTTGGCCAGTAACCCATTGTCAGGATATTCACAGTTAATTCAATATTCCCAGGTACATTCTGGTTCTGCATATACTACAATTAAGATCAAACACACATACTGAGTTCTTAAAACTGAAAGTTCATACATGTCATGTCATGATAACAACCCACTCCAGAAGTTCCCCATTAAAATTCCATGCAAATACTGACCATCTCTAAAATAAAAGACAACTATTAAAGGATTACAAATGAAGCCTATGTTAAATGCACTACAAAAGTGCATTGGTTAACATTTTGTTACAATGGCACACAAGGATCATGTGACCTCGTTAGAGGCATTATCAACTAAAGCAGTTTTGCACATACAGCTGGGCAGTTATAGACTGTCTCTCCATTGTTTTCCCCATACCGCCAGCAGTCCCCACCTTCGGAGACCCCTATGTGGCTTGGAACACCTTGCAGCAACCCCCATTCCTCACCCCACCAGCCAGCCCAAGTCTCCGGTTTTTCACTTGCTCCACTGCCTGTTTGCAGGGGATGACCTGAAGTGGGGAAGGAAGAAAAAGGGGAAAGGGCAAAGCAGATAAACCCTATTCTGTAGCTACTGTAGGACACATGATCCTACTGACCCTGCTCTTTCTCTTGAGCCTTCAACTCTCACTTCCCACTGTAGTGATATAGTTAGTGGTAAAGACATCATTATTAAAACCCTGAGAGGAAAATCTAGTTTGCTGTCACCATATCTATGCTCTTAAATATTTCAAAACCACTTCTAACAACATGTGAAACTGTGGCTCTAGCTTTTCATTGCCAATGTCCCCAAAGGCCTTACACAAACCCTCTGTCACCTCTCCCTCTCCACTGCCAGCTTTGAACATGAGAGTCTTCAACAGTGATTATTAGATGCTAGAGAAAGTCTTGTTCTCACTATCCAGCTGCAGCTTTTCTAGTCCTGACTTAAGCTCAATACATTTTATTTCTATTTTGGTGTTATCTTGAGTGTACACTGAGAATACTGAAGTAGGTCACATATATTTCATTGGTGATTTTTTTCTCTACCACGAATATCATTTAAATTGCTATGACATATTTACAACAAAACATGTTTCTATTTATTCTTTTCAGTACAAACCACAGCAGATAAGTAACTATATTTAAGTTCAAGGAATTTAGTAAGAGTTTAACTCACTTTTACCTGTTTGAACTGAATCATGATGTCTTTAGAAAGTTCCATGTCTTTAAACATTCCTTCAAGTTTGCTGGTGAAAGCAGCTCCACATTCTATTAAAATGTTTATATATTAGTAATATTTCAAAGTTGTTAAAAGCAAAGAATTTAAAATTGAAAACATGAATATAAAACTCACTTTAGCATGAAACAGGATCTGTAACTATTCATAATAGAAAAATCCCTACCCCAAAGTGTATGCCCACTAACTGAGAATTAAACTCTTTAAACCTGTAGTGACTCTATCTCCTATTTAGGCATAAAACAAATGGGAAATTTTATACAAGTAATAAAAACAAGAACAATGTTTTATTTTTTAAAAATTGCAACAGCTTTGTACCTTTCCAACAACAGACTGGAAAACTCATGAGCTTACTCAATTTACATCTTCATCATATGAACAGAGAATGACAAAACAGTAAAAATTATGCTAACATTTCCCCCTAGAAATCAAAGAAGAAAATGAGCAGAAAAAATGACAAACATACCATGTTTAAGTTTGGACAGCATTGATTTTTCAGCATCTACAGATGCACTCTTCCCAACTAACAGACGTTTGGCTAAATCTTTCTTATAGAAGGCCTCAAAAACATCCTTGCCTATGTTAAATAATAAAATACAACTCTTATAATATTTCAATAAAAAGTTCTGACCAAACTGCTGTGAAGTATTTAATAAATCACACTATTACTCCAAGTTATTTAAATTTATACATTTATTCAAGTTTGTTAAATGCAAGAAACATCAGAGGTAGACATTTGTATCAGACATTTCTAAAGTTCTTTCCTACAAAGAATTAAGACTGCACAAACTTTTTTAAGAATAGCTTTAGTTAATCAGTAAGCTTTAGTATCAATACTCTAAATTTAAAACAAGTACCAAAACTCAAGGCTCCTAATAATGAAAAAGTCAAAACACAGGGAAATTAAATAACATTCCTCAAGTATGCCAATGAATTAAATGCAAGGAACTTCATAAAATTTTAAATATCCCCAACAGAATTTTACATTAATTCCCAAATAATACTTCCTCCAGGCAGATTATACTTGCTAGTTTATCTGTTGAGTGCTTTGCTTTAAAACAAAAATAAACTTACCATAGATAAATCTAAATATGATCATAATTTTATCCAACATTTTTTCAAGTTCTTCATCCGTAGCTTCTTTGTTGCCAGCACGAAGTTTTGAATCTACATATTTAGCTAAAATGGGGGGAAAGTTTGTTGTTTAGTGATCATGGGTATCCATAAGGTACTGGGTATTACAGGAGTATTACAGGATATATTGAGTTTTTCAATGCTTCAGAGGTATACATGCATTTTTAAAAACAATGTCACAGTTCATAAATACCATAGCCTTAATTCAAACTCAAGTGTTCTGGCTCCAGATCTACTGTACTTTCCACTAGAGTGTCTATTTTACAGTGATGGTAAGCAATTTAAACACTATGTTTTTATTAAAACAAACCAGATACATTACAGAGTTGGGGGCAAAATTTGCAAAAATTCTAAGTAAAAGTAGCAGACCAATGAAATTTCATTTTTTTTCACAGAGGACTCCATACCAAATGGGCCCAGATTATGAGGTTTGTTTTTGTCCTGGACATTTTCCTTTTTTCACTGGCAACTATAGTGTCTGCTATCCTTTCTTGTACCCCTAACTGTGGGCCTCTAAAAACAGCCCCACCTCTAAATTGCTGTGGGCTTATGAAACAGATCTCAAGCATATTACAAATAAAAGCAAATAGGGTCCAAAGTACTGTCTTATAATGAAAGAACATTATGTCCTAACAGGTTGTCTCTGAGCCATTCTTTTCCTTCAAGGACTTATTCCTTACATCCAGGTTCTTAGAAACTACCAGCTAAACAACAACAAATGAATGGTGTTAATACACTACAACCTGAAGATTTATGAATAAAAGAAGAACATTAAATGATTGGAAAAATACCTATAAGTTCAGCAGGTTTGTTTGGTCTCTTGTTAATGAATGTTTCAAATGCTTCTTTCATGGCGTTGATAAATTTTTCATTCTTCAGAAAACAGATATCTATTATATGGTCAACCTTATCTTTAAAATCCAGCAATTCCTGAACCATGGTTTTATCTTTTTCAGGATTAATTACAATAGTGCTGCCAAATGCCTAAACAACAAAAATTACCACTTTTTACTAGAACTGAATTATCCACAGTGAAAACAATCCTAAAATCTTATTTTAAGTAGGTATAAACAAAGCTGCTTTTTAAAAAAGATTTTATTTTTCAAAGAGAAGTGAAGGGAGGGAGGGAGAAAGGAAGAGAAACATCAATTGGTTGCTTCTTGCAGGCTCATAAACCAGGGACCTGGCCTGCAACCCAGGCAAGTGACCTGACTGGGAATCGAACTGGCTACCTTTCAGTTTGTAGGCCAGCATTCAATCCACTGAGCCACACACCAGCCAGGGCATAAAGCTGTTTTTGAAGTCAGGAAAAGAAAAAATGAAGTTATAAAACACCCAGACTGACACCATTTGTTTGTATCATGAAATAAGGGATGACCACTGGGTATACAATATCATAATAGGGTATAAAAGAGCCTCCAGGCTCTTTTCCCTACTTTTAATTTTTTTTAAATGATAGTCTGGCTTCAGTGTACAATTTAAGAAAGGTAAGAAATTTGGGGTCCTAAAAAGCCCTTTTCATATTCACTGCCATAATCATTGGAGCTAAGAAATCATGGCAGATATCAAGAAAAGTAAATGTTTTATTGCTGATCTGCCACATGGCTATCATTCTCATGCTGACTGTTCTCAAAACTCCCATTACTTAAAAAAAATTGGCTCTAATAAATAAGAAATGCTTGCTGATATACACTCTAGGTGTATAGATTATAAACCATGACAGAGGAAAAAATCACCGGTTAATTGTTAATACCTTAATGTACTCTATCCACTGTTGCAGGAGAACCTGAACTCCACCTCGAACTCTACTGAAGAGCTGATACAGAAGAGATAAATCTTGAATTCGGTTTTCATCAAGAAGGTTATTTAAACCTGAAATTTGAAACATTTTGAAAAATGTAAACAAAAACATCAGATATCTTATGTTAATATTATATTATCTTCTTAAAAATGTTTTATTTATTTATTTTTAGAGAGAAGGGAAGGGAAAATGAGGGAGAGAGACATTGATGCAAGAGAAAAACATCTATTAGTTGCCTCTCATATGTGCCCCAACCAGGGACCAAACCCACAACCCAGGCATGTGCCCTGACTGGGAATCAAACTGACAACCTTTCACTTTGAGGGACAAAGCCCAACCAACTGATCCCCACCAGTCAGGGAAATGTAAGATATTTTAATGAAAATTAAGTTAAATTATTATTGCAATACTGTTCTGAGCAGACTATGACTAGTCCGTGAACTTTAATACAGACATTTGCTCTGAATTAAATCAAAATAGACAATCTCCTTTCCGAATGAAACTTTAGCCTAAAATAAAAATAAAAATAAAATTAATTGTTTAATGGCTTATAGCATTTAGCATGGTAGATCAGATGTATAAAACAATTTATAAAAACTGGTTTACATAAATGCACATTAAAAATACTTCATATGTGCAGTATACATATTATATCTGGCATTAGTATACAGCTATATTTCAGAGTATTGTATATGGCCTGTAGTGTATCAAAACCATACCTTAATAGGCCAAGTTTAAATGAGGTTCTAATGTATTTGATTTTCAGAATGAAGTAAAGCGTAACTGCATGAAAGTTCTAAAATGTACCCACTTCATACAAAAAAAAAAAAAGATGATCAGAGAGAAAAGTAAGACGTTTGCCTACCTGCGGCACTGCCAAAGCAAATGCTGGGTATGCTCTAAGATAACTTAACAGTGCTTGGTAGAAGTGCTTGGTTTTATACGCTATGAACAAAAACACTTTAATGCAAAAAGGAATGCCTTTCCTTACTCTATGTTATAAATTAAGAATTCACAAATGCCCAGTTTTTTTACCAGTATTGGTGGACCCCTTTCATCTCAGTTCCTGTATCTTTTAAGTTAAGGAAAGAGGCACCTCTTGAAAGTTTACTGTGAGGAATAGGAAAAAAGGGTTGTGTCCATACCTAGAAATGCAGCTACCATATGCTATCAAGCTTTTAAAAGGGCAATCTTTAAATTTGTTTCTGTTTCCTGCTACCACTTTAAAAGTCATCTGATTTACAAATTGCCAATTACCTTTCTGAAGAATTGCTGTTAAGTGTTCACCTAGAAGTTGTTTTTCTACAGTAGCAATTAATGACTTCCTACAAAGAAAAAAAGTTTAGAATTATTGAGTTTTGACTTTGCCAAAAATTTAAAGCCTCTTCTGGGCACGAAAAATCAAATAGCTCATTTTATTTTCATTTTAATATTCCTATCCTATGTATAAATTTATCGCTGCTCAGAGTTACTCTACTTTATGCCTAAAAGAAGGAAAAGACTGATTTTTTTTAAAACCTGATTTTTTAAAAACCTGATTTACATTTTGAAATAAATATTTCCAAGGTCTTGATGTGGCTGGGTTTTTCCAAGTTTCTCTGCTTTTATTTGAAAGGTACAGAAATTATCTATGCTGTTTACAGGAGCTCCTTGTTTGGTAATATTTAAGGAAGCACAGAAACAGTTTGTCCTATGAATACCCACTAAATTTTAATCGGCCTGAAGATTTTAAAGATAACATCTGCTTCAATAATAAGCACACAAATACAACCAATAATCATATCCTTAATCAAATCTAATTAACTAGGGAAGATAACACCTTGAAGTTTGGGTCATGAAAACAACTGTTAAAAAATCACACCTGAAATCAGTTACTAACATGTTCAGGGATGCCTATGCCTAAAGTGCCTTAAGTGAGTCAACAACACAGGTTAAGGCTATCAGGCAGAGCATGTCATACTTACTGGGTGGTCTGATCTAAGTAAGTAATAAGTCTGTCTGCTTCTTCTTCTAGACGTTTGTTAACATGATGAAGATATTCAGGAACCTATAAAGATAGTTTTTTTTATATTATTGTTTTCCTCCCCATAAATCATTCAGAAAATGTCAAGTCCAAAAAATCCTGGGAGCAGCCCTATCAAATGTGACAGGGTTGACTCATATGTAAAATTATAGGTAGAGTTTATGATCCAGAATTTTGGCCTTTAAGAAGAGAGAGAAAAGAAGCACCTACATGAGAGAAAAGTATCACAATGTTGGGAAGATAAATGAAAAGGGCAGTTTATGTTCTATAAGTATGATCTAATTGTGAGGCACAGTGTATTTATTAATCATGATTTTTAAATACCTCTCTTTCCTGCATTAATTTTTGGCCTTCGGCTGCATAAAGCCGGTTAGTTTCTTCCAAAAATCGTTGTTCAAAAGAATCCTGATAAATCTGGGAGGGGAAAACAAGACAAAGGAGCTCATTTATTCATTATTTATTGAATGCCCGCTATGTGAACAGCACTCTGGATTTGGTTTTTACACATCAAACTAGGGACAGCCATCAGCTCTGTAGTAATAAGTGAAAAAGTTAACTTACTTGCAAATCAGATAGCATGCTTAAGAGGCTTCGGAGTAAACTTCTATCAATTGCTTCGCCATTCCTTTCCCTTTCAATCAGCAGAAGAATGCCATCAATGGTCTTATTTTGGACTTTCTGATCACTTATAATGTGGGCCCTAAATAACTCCAGTCCCATGTCCCTAAAATAAAAAAAATTAAAAAGAATATATATATATACACATACACACACATATACACACACACACATATACATACATTTATATAACTTAATGTTAAGTTAATCATTGCTAATTTAGATATATATATATATTCATACATTTATATATATATATTGTTAATACAATGTATATATATTGTTAAGCCCCATGTTAATTAGGGCTTCAGGCTTTGAAGCAGCAACCGTAAATGGATAAAATCCACACATTTAATTTTAAATAACATTATTAAACTAAAATACATGAGAAACTCATTTTGCCTTTAATGAGAACTAAAGCTAAACTCCTGTCTTTTTTCCATAACTGAGTTTTGTGATCTTCTTTGATAAATTTTTTCCTCAGTCAAATTAAGAGACAAAATTAGTTCAAAATTATAATGAGGGCTTAGTTGGTCATTTGGCATCTGGCTTTAGGATTCAAAAATCAGCAAACTCTGAAAATCACTATAGGCAGATGCAACAAGGTACATGACTGGGGGAAGAGCTCATTATACAGCACTATTCTATTTTCATTTATACATGGAATTTTCATAATATTAATGTTAAAAGATAATGAGCAAACACTTGATCAGCAACAAATAATACACATTCATAAATAGTTCAGAGCAACCTTTAATTCCCTTAAAAAATACTTCTTCAGAAGGTATTACAGGCTCGGGGAATTTTAGCTGTTTCCAATATTAGCATAAGTAAAACATAATTAAGAAGGTAAAACGGGTAAAAATACAAGTTTAGAAGCCAAATGTGAGTTTTTAGGAGATTATTCACAGTATCACTTACTCTCTTCAATTAGTGTAAATTAAGATTCAACTATGATTTGTAACAGATCTTTGCGTATTTTTTTCTAGCATCCTTACCAAATGGAGGGTAGCATTGAATTCTGAAGAACGTAAGTTCTATCCAGAAACAAAAAAATGCTCCTGATCATGATCTGCCAATATAAAAAAAAAAGGAAAGCAATTTTTATATTTTGTGAAGTTGAAATATTTGCTCTCAATAAAATAAGAATAAAATTTCAGGATTTGCTTGAATATATCCTAGACAGCTTAGGATCAAACACACAGATAAACAGATCTATCTGAGAACATGCTCACACCATTTTTATTAAACGACTCTATTGTCTTAATCCTTGTAGTTTCCAGAAAAGGGAGACTTAAAATGGCCCTATGACTTCTTTGCAACCTAAGAAGTGACTGAAAATAAAGTCAGGAAATCAAGGGGACATGCATAGAATGCTTCTTCCTCAGCAGCAGTATTCAGGGTAAACCTGTGTTAAATTATACTCATGGGGTTTGGGGAGGGAGGGTGGGTTTTAAGATTTTTAATTTGCAGAACATAAGATATAAAATAACACCAGATTAGGGAAAAAGTAAAAGGTGATGTGAATAAGCTAAAATATAAGACCATTAAGCATATTCACAGGTAATCTACTTTTGCACAGGATATCCATCAAGACTGATAGCAAGTACTGTTTTTATGAGATAAATACTTTTTGGTTAAGTGTGACAAAAATAAAAATGATCCTGAGGTGAGACTCATTCTAAAATGCTTGTGTACTTGTAACTTGCAATTTTAAAACAGAAAACTAAATCAAAATTAGTTTCCAATTCAGAACAAGAGCAGATGTTGAGGTAGGCCCCTATGGCAAAGCCTTTAAAATTAACATTCCTGTATTCAAAGAAATTTATGTCACTACAATATTTAGCTTTTTCCAGCTTACCATTTGTCTACAGTGGTTCTGCCAGCATCTATCAATCTTCTTCAGAAAAAGAACACTATCCAATGAATCCATGGGATGTATGTCAAGGATATTTAAAAGTGCTTAGTACAAGTAATATAGGTATGCAATGTAAGAACACATTTGTCTTAAATATGGAAGACCCTACCTAATAAATGAAACTAAATAGCACTTAATTATAGGACAAATGCCATTTCTTAAATTACAAAGAAATTAGATCTCACTAAAAATACCCTTAAAAACAAGTCTTAGACATAACTGTGTCTTCAGTTTATGATTTCCTTAGATTATCTTTCCTCAAATGGAAATTTGTTAGTGCAAAAAGGATAAAGATGTAAGGACAGTTTATTTATACTAATACCACAAAGTAGATTTAGGCCCCACTTAAAGCTGAAAAATCAAAAATTTGTTTCTTTTTTCTCTAGAAGCAAAATAAACTAAAATAACAAATCTAAAAACACAGGTATTCCATTTCAAATTTGATTAAATAGTGAGGGATAGGAAGAGAGATGAAGATAAAATACAACATGTTTTGTTTTTAAAAGGATATTCTCTGAACTGATGAATTTGCGCTTTGATGTGATCTTCACAAATCTGTCTCAGCTGTTTGTATAAATTTGCAGATATCTTGTAAGAACAGAGATTTTCTACAGCCTGTAAGATTAAACACATACTTGATTAAGAAAAGAATGGGGGGAAGGTTCTCATTTATTTACCTAAAGTTCTCATTATTTTGATATTTCTCCACATAAGCTTATTAGAAAGGATTGTGCATCTATTCTAAAAAAAAGTAAAACAACAATATAAATGTGGTGGTGAATTTTTCATAATCAGTGTATTGTACCTAAAAACACAAATAAATATATTGATTATGGCTGTAAAGCTTAAAAATAGGGGGAATCAAGCCAAGTTCCGCCCATGAAGACATTTGACTTAAAACAACTGCTACATACAAATGCTGTTTTATTCTTTAAAATATCCATTGATTTCACAACCATTTTGAGTTTAAAAAATAATTTCACCAATTGCTTATTAGAAGGGTTGGAGCAGTCTGACTACCATTTAATAAAAATTTATTTATACTTTGGTTTGCCTGAATAGAACAATGCAGAAATTACTGCTAGCAGTATTATGTAAGTATACTAAAAATTTTCTCCAACATTTTAATTTTAAAATATTTCAACAAATGTAGGTTTTTAAATTTGAACAACTAGGCCCTGACTGGTGTGGCTCAGTGGATTGAGCACTGGCCTGCGAACCAAAGGGTCACTGGTTTGATTCCCATTCAGGGCACATGCCTGGGTTGTGGGCTCGGTTCTCAGTGGAGGGGCACATGAAAGATAACCACACATTGATATTTCTCTCCCTCTCTTTCTCTCTCTCTTCCCTTCTCTCTCAAAAACAAGTAAATGAAATCTTTAAAAAAATAAAATTTGAGCAACTGAATAAACATTAATTACAAAAGAAATGGCTCTATTTTTACTTCATTCTAATAATTAAATTGGTCTTCTTTTATACTCAGATACTAAAAGGACAAAGTTCAGATTTCAGTGAGTTTCTTGTTATGTATATAAAAAGACTCTCAAGTTTAAAACAATACCCATGGTAAAACTCTTTAGATGAGCTCTAATATAATCTACAATTCCAATAATGACTTAAGTATAACACCAGGATTCCTTTCTTACCACAACAGAAGGCAAAAATTCCATTAAAATTGACTCTAAGGGAGCATCCAAGTTCTGTTGGTTGGAGTGGAATTTTATAAATATGTGGTTGCAAGTCATATTGCCAGCATGCATGTCCAATAAATGCATTAGCAAATGAAAAGAAAGCTTAAAGAAAACCACTTACATCATTGGGGGAAAGGAGTTACTACACATCACCAGGAAACACCAGATCCTGCAGCTAAGGAGGAATAAGGAGACTGAGTCTCCACTGGCTACTTTCCATGCGGCCTTGGGTTAGGCTACAAATGCCTAAAGGATGTCTTATTTATTCATGTTCCTTTATGTTCATATTGGTCCTCTGTGGACTCTCCCCTTCCTCCTATAGTAGTCTTCTCATTGTATCTAGATGTTCCTTTTGAACGACACATTTTCTCAGCACTTCTTTCTCATTTCCCTGCTTAGATTCAGCTCTCTTCCTACTTCATCTTCTCCACATTTCCCACTTCCAGTACTTCCGCTATTCCCTCATGATGTGTTCCTCTTTTTCCCATATAGTAGTTCAACACAAATATCTATTTACCTTCCCACACAAGATACCATATTCCCTTAACACTTATCTAGGTGCTACTTCTCCTAATAAAACTTTCCTTAATTGCCTCACCAACAAGTGACTCACCTGGCCCTATCACCAATCATACCATACCGACTTGTCACTAAGCCAATACTATATGCTTTTATGTATATATATCCTGTCTCTCAATTCTCCTCAGTGACAGAAAGAGACCATGTGCTCCAATCTCTTTATGTTCTTTAATACTTTTGGGGCTTTGAACCTGGTGAATATAGTAAATACTAAAAAAAAAAAAAAGAAACCCACATGCACACAAAAAACACCTAACACATGTGTAAGTAGCAACATGTCCTGCATATAGAAGAAGAGGCTTTTATAGTGTAAGGAGAAAACTGGCCAGAAAATACACAACTATAATACACTGTGCTAAGTGCTGTGATGGGGATAAGCACAGAGGTGAGGCCCCTAATCCAGTTTTTAGGGGAGGGGCAGGTTAGAAAACGCTTCCTGAGCAGAGGTAAAGAAGTGAATTCCCAAAGACCAAGAAGGAAATGGATAGAGAACTGGTGAGATTAGTGAAAAACAGAGAAGTAAGCAGGGCCTTATATGCATACTGCCTCACCTGTATTTAGCTGGAAGATGGTTTAAGATGTTAGAGGCAAGTAAGGTAGGAAAATCTAAACTGAAATTTGAAAGTCAATTTGAAAGAGAACACTTTGCTTCTCTAATTTAGCCTTGAATGCCTAACATATAGATGAGATCTAGTAATTCCCTTTCTCAACAACCTTCCATCAATCTCTTCAAGTACCATATGGAGAAATTCCCTAATAGGTATAAAAAATACAAAGAACTGAACTTTGTAGTATGGTTCATGGCCTACTATCATTTACGTAAAAAAAAAAAGAAAATTAATAAAAACACACACAGCCCTGGCTGGTGTAGCTCAGTGGATTGAGCGCAGGCCTGCGAACCGAAGGGTCGCGGTTTGATTCCCAGTCGGGGCACATGCCTGGGTTGCAGGCCAGTTCCCAGCAGGGGACACACAAGAGGCAACCATGCACTGGTGTTTCTCTCCCTCTCTCCTTCCCTTCCCCTCTAAAGATAAATAAATAAAAAGTTTTAAAAAATAAAAAATAAATAAAAACACACACAGTTGATTTCACATACATAAAGCATCTCTGGAAAGATACCCTCCATCTAGTAATGTTTGTGGAGAGGGAAACTAGGTGGGAGTTGGAGGATGGGGTAGAAGTGGAACTTTCCACTATACATTCTATAATACTTTTTGGTCTTTGAACCAGGTAAACGTATTAAGTATTCAAAATGCTTAAAAACTTACCTTGCCCAATAAAGCCCTTTTAATTTCCCTTCACACACCACATTTTTTACTTTAGCCTGACATTCAAGGCCTAAATCTTACCATTTTAGTTTCATGTCTGTTTATTACCTTCTATATACCCTGTGACCTACACTCTCCTCACTTTTAAGCAAGGTTTGTTTGGGGCAGTCATGTGTTCCTGAAACACTGGCTTCTAAATATTTTTGAGGAGCCACAGGAAAAAATACATTTTGTGTCATAATCCATTGTACATAAAGTAAATGTATGTAATTCAAAAAAATTTTCATGAAATTACACTTAATCATTTCTATGTGTGATGTACTCTGATATTTTCTATTTTATTTCTTCAAAAACTGCTAGTCACAAACTACTAATTAATTTCATGAACCTACTACAATATAAGCACCTTAGGGATAAGAACTAAGTGATTTCTATATGCCCATGGCTTCTGTCCAGCTTTGCATACAATAAGCAGTCACTGATTCAACAAGGATTGAATGTTTACTATGTACTCTGCATCCTGTTGGGTGCTGGGATAGAAATATGAATAAGCAAGGTAAACCACTACTTAGAAGTTTGAGATGAGTTCTATTTTACTTCAAGACCTTTGAGACTTCCGGCCAAGATGGAGGCGTAGGTAGGTAGATAAACATTGCCTCCTTGCACAACCAAAAAGAAGGACAACAAATTCAAAAACAAAAACCAACCAGAACTGCCAGAAAATTGGAACTGTATGGAAGTCCAACAACCAAGGAGTTAAAGAAGAAATATTCATCCAGACTGGTGTGCCAAGACAAATAAATATTACCCAAATGAATGGACAGATCAAAACTCGAGAAAAAGAACTAAGTGACAAAGAGATAGCCAACCTATCAGATGCAGAGTTCAAAACACTGGTAATCAGGATGCTCACAGAAATGGCTGAGTATAGTCACAAAATACAGGAAAAGGCGAAGGCTATGAAAAGTGAAATAAAGAAAAATACACGGGGAACCAACAATGAAGGGAAGGAAACTGGGACTCAAATCAACAATTTGGGGCAGAAGGAAGAAGTAAACATTTAACCAGAACAGAATGAAGAAACAATTCAAAAAATAAGGAGAAGCTCAGGAACCTCCAAGACAACTTTAAACATTCCAAGACCTGAATCATAGGGGTGCCAGAAGAGAAAGAGCAAGAAATCAAAATTTTTCAACTTACTTGAAAAAATAATGATGGTAAACTTCCCCGATCTGGCAAAGGAAATAGACGTTCAGGGAATACAGGAAGCTCAGAGTCCCAAAGAAGATGGGCCCAAGGAAGCACACACCAAGGCACATCATAATTACATTAGCCAAGATGAAAGATTAGGACAGAATTTTAAAGCAGAAAGAGAAAAGGAGACAGTTACCTACAGAGGACTTCCCATCAGACTATCAGATGATTTCTCCAAAGAAACCTTGTAGGCAAGAAGGGGCTGGAAAGAAGTATTCAAAATCATGAAAGGCAAAGATGTACAGCCAAGATGACTCTATCCAGCAAAGCTATTATTTAGAATGGAAGGGCAGATGAAGTGCTTCTCAGATAAAGTCAAGTTAAAGGAGTTTATCATCACCAAACCCTTATTATATGAAATGTTAAAGGGACTTATCTAAGAAAAAGGAGATGATCAAAACTATGAACAATAAAATGAGAACAAACTCACAACTATCAACAACTGAACATAAAAACAAAAACAAAAACTAAGCAAACTACTAGAACAAGAACAGAATCACAGAAATGGAGATCACATGGAAGGTTATCAGTGGGGAGGGCAAGGGGGTAATGAGGGAAAAGGTACAGGGAATAAGAAGTATAATTGGTATGTACGAAATAGACAGGGGGAGGTTAAGAACAGTATAGGAAATGGAAAAGCCAAAGAACTTATAAGTAGGACCCATGGACATGAACTGAGGGGACAGGGAATGCTGGTGGGTAGGAGGGCGGAAGGGAACAAAGGGGAAAAATGGGACAGCTATAATAGCATAATCAATAAAATATACTTTACAAAAAAACCTTTGAAATGCCCTTTTAGAAGTTTACTAATTATTTTACATTTCACTAAAACTATGGAAATCCTTGGGAGTTTGATCTAGTATAATTATTACAAAACTAACCTCAGTTCACCAGCAACTATTTATATTAAACAGATTATAGAGTTATAAAAGTCCCTTAAAAATTATCTTTTCACTTAAGCTCACAATGATTACTGGTAAAAATGTTATCTTAAGTCCTTTTTGAAGGTAATCAAGTATAAAAGAAGAGTACTGTAACAAGGTTTTGACCCTTATTCCTCCAAATTCTAGTCCCGCTCCTCCAAAATCCACACGTCACACCAAAAACATGTTTGCTTGGAAAAGAAAATACCGAGTTGGCCAAAAAATTAATTTGGTTTTAAAGTAAAAATAAAAGATACATTTTTTAAAGATTTTTAATTTATTTATCTTTAGAGAGGAAGGGAAGGAGAGAAGGAGAGAAATAACAATGTATGGTTGCCTCTCATGAGTCCCCCACTGGGAACTGGCCTGCAACCCAGGCATGTGCCCTGACTGGGAATCGAACCGTGATCGTGTGGTTCGCAGGCCTGCACTCAATCCACTGAGCTACACCAGCCAGGGCAAAGATACATTTTTTTAAAAATGAACTCTGAACTTTTTATTGGCTTTCTGCCCTGCCAAGGGATGCCCCACTTCTGCTGCCTTTAATGCCTCAAAACTGGTGTCGTTGACCTCAGACACCATTCTGCTGTCCAGTCTTGTAGGTCATGGTCTTCTGGATGGTTTGTAAAGAGTGGTTCTTGTCCAGGGCATCGGCAAGATTGAAGTCTTCCCCTTCTTCCAGTAGGCTGTGGTAGGTGGCAACCTCAGCCTCCAGCTTGACCTTGATGTTCAGCAGGGCCTCATACTCCTGGGCCTGGAACTGCCCCTCTGCCCAGGTCTGGGCCAGCTCTGACTCCAGATGCAGCAGGATCTCATTGAGTCGTTCCATCTCCATGGCATAGTGCTTTTCCACCTCCCTCAGGCTGTTCTCCATTCTGACCTTCAGATTTATCATTGAATCCAGGTCAATCTCCAAAGAATGGATCATATGTTTTAGGTCCATGAGTGTCATCTCAGCAGTGCCTATCTCAGTGGTCTGTGAGGTGACCACTATGGTGCTCTCCTCAGTCTGATGGGACCAGTACTTGTCTAGCTCCTTGAAGTTCTTCTGAGTCAGCTCATCATACTGGGCCTGGATGCCCACCATAATTTTGCTGAGGTCCTGAGATTTGGGGGCATCCAACTACATAGTCAACCCAGAGCTGGCAATTTGATTTTGTGGACCATTTACTTCCTTTCTTTTTTCTTCTTCATGAAAAGCAGCTCCTCCTTGAGAGCCTTGATCTCTGCCTCCGGCTGCAGCCAAGTGATACTGGCGTCATCAATGACCTTTTGAAGCCCATTGATGTCATCCTCCAGACTGGCCCACAGCCAACTCCATCTCGTACTTGACTCTGAGGTCATCAGCAGCAGGACAGGCATTGTCAATCAGCAGAATGATGCGGGCACTGTCCATGGAATTTGCAAAGATCTGAGCCCTCAGGACCATGATGATCTTGAAATAATGCCCCTATTCTCTGACCTGGAGAATAGGTCAGAGAATGACCTGAGAATGACCTGACCTTCTTCTCTAGATGTTTCAAGATTTTACTCTCTGGTCTCTGATTATCGGCCTCCATACTTCTCACTCTCTCCAGGTAAGAGGCCAGGCAGTCATTTAGGCATTGCATGGTCTCCTTCTCACTCTGGATGCCCCCTATGCCCATCAGACCCCTGGCCATCCCTGCAGCCAGGCCCCCAGATCCCCACCTGCCCTGCACACTGGTGGAGTGGGACACTGAGATATGGGAGCCTGAGACCCTGGTGCCTGCATAGATGCTAGACACACTGCTGGTCGGCCAGACATGATGGCTGGGCAAGTGCAGCAAGCCCAGGGTCTGGTAGCTTGTGGAGAAGCTGGAGTATGTGCTGAAGCTCATGTTGTTCAGAGAGGAAGGCAAGAAGCTGAGACTCATGTTGAAATCGCAGTGAAAAGGTACATTTTTCACTTTCATCAATAACTTCATTTAACAGCATATTCACCATTTTGTTCCACTACCTTCTGTCATCTTTCAGGCAACTTCATAATTCCACCTTCCCAAAACTTTTTATCTTTTTGAGCAAAGAACTGTTCCAGGTACCTTTTGAAGTTCTCCAGGAAACTAAAATTTTTTCATTGAAAGAATTTTGTAAAGACGAAATAAATGGAAATCTGAAGGTGCAATGCCTGGGGAATATGGCAGATGAATCACAACTTCCCAGCCACCTCTAACAGTTTTTGCCTGACCACCAAAGAAACACACGGTCTTGCATTATCCTGATAAAAGATTATTTTCTGTTGACTAATTCTGGGTGCTTTTCATGGAGTGCTGCTTTTAACTGGTCTAATTGGGAACAGTACTTGTTGGAATTCATTTGATTTTCTGGAAGGATCTCATAATAGAGGGGATGAAGCCAAGAATCAAATCAATGATTTGAGACATAAAGAAGCCAAGAACAACCAATCAGAACAAGAAGAGAAAAGAATCCAAGAATACAAGGATAGTGTAAGCAGCCTGTGGGATGGGATGACTTCAGGCATTCCAACATCTGCATCATAGGGGTGCCAGAAGGAAAATAGAAAGGGTAAAAAATTGGAAAACTATTTGAAAACATAATGAAGGAAAACTTCCCTAATTGGTGAAGGAAATCGACATGCAAGTCCAGGAAGCACAGAGAGAGTTCCAAACAGGATGGATGCAAAGAGGCCCACTCCAAGACACATTAATGTGCCAAAGGTTAAAGATAAAGAATCTAAAGGCAGCATGAGAAAAGCACTTAGTTACCTTCAGGGGAATCCCTGTAAGACTGTCAGTGATTTCTCAAAAGAAACTTTGCAGGCTAGACAAAGATTGGCAAGAAATACTCAAAGTCTTGAAAAGCAGGGAACCACAGGCAATATTGCTTTACCCAGCAAAGCTATCATCTAAAATTGAAGGGCACATAAAGAGACCCCAGAGAAGAAAAAACTAAAGGAGTTCATCATCACCTCACCAAGCCATTATTATATGAAATGTTAAGACATATTTAAAGGACTTATTTAAGAAAAAGATCACAACTATGAACAGAAAGATGGCAATAAATACATACCTATCAACAACTGCATCTAAAAAACAAAGCAAACAAGAACAGACACAAAATCACTGATATGAAGAGCATTTTGATGGCTGTCAGATGGGGTATAGGGGAATAGGTAAAGAGACCAGGGGATTAAGAAGTACAAATGGGTAGTTACAGAAAAGGGTGGGGGGAATAGGGACAACTGTAATAGCAACAATCAATAAAATATAATTTTAAAATATTGAAAAATAAAATTTTTTTAATAAAAAGATTACTTAGTAAAAAAGTCACATGCCAATACCAAAATTTTAATTATTAAGCTACCACATGTAAAAACAAGATCCATTTTTATCCTCACCCAAGGACATTTACATTAATTTTAGAGAGAGAGAAAGAAACATTCATGCCCGAGAGAAATATCAATCAGTTGCTTCCTGCACATGCTCTGATGGAGAACAAACATGCTACCTAAACTTGCAACCTATCAGTGCACAAGACAGTGCTCCAACCAACCAAGCCACCCTGCCATGGCCAAGATATGTTCTTCAGAAAGTGCAGAGGGGACACTGTTCCTAGAGAGCTCCTCTCCTTTCCTATTATTTTTCCAATTTGGCTAATGGTGTCCACCAATACATATTTATAATGTAAGCTATGTAGCAGCCAGCTGTTCTGCCTCAGCGTGGATTTAGAATTTGAAAACATGTGTGGCTTTAGAATTGCATCATAAAATGCAATCTAAGATAAAGTTATATTTAAAACAGACTTATATATTTATCATCATCATCATCAATGATACCAGTATATATAGCAGGCACTGTAGTAAGTACTTTTTTTCAGTATTTATTATTAAACAACCCTTGCATATAGGCTCTTTTAGTTTTCCCCCTTTTTCAAATATGGAAACCAAGGCTCAGGGAAGTATGAGTGTCATATCTGTAATCTAAAGTAGGCTTATCACCTCAAAAGCAGTGCATTTAACCATACTCCTATCTGTAGATGATTAAAAACAAACAAAGAAAAAAATCCAAACCAAAACAATATTAACCACTGCCTCATTCTTGCAGGGTTCAAGGTTGTCAGTGAAAGATAATTTTTATACTCAGGTAGAATTCTCATTTAAAAACCACTTTTAAAAGACAATCTTTGCTTACTGCAAATGCACTCATAAGAGCATATTCTTTTCCAGAAATTAAAAACTCAGGAAGCAGTGCGTGCAATCCACACTAAGGACTTTCATGCATAAGCTTTAAAGTAAAATGGTTTTGCATACACAGAAAAAAAGTTCTGCGTAAATATATGCCAAATAAGTGGCTACATTAGGGACAAAGAGAGGCTCAGATGGAAAATGAGAGGTTTAAAGAACTTTTTTTTGGTATACTACATACTTGTATAGTGTTTCAATTTTAGGAGAGTATTATTAAATTACATTTCAGCCAGTCAAAATCACACACCTGAAATCCAGATGGTATGAAGTAATTTTACCCCCTTTATCCTTTTATCCTTGTTTTTGAACTTGAACATCTCAAACTAATCTTTCTGAGAATCCAAAAAGAGTATTTATAAATTATGATAAAAAACAACAAAAGAGCTAGACACAAATGCTTTTGAATTTATTATTGCAGAAGTAGTAAATTACTATGTAAAATGCAAATGTTGAAAAGTTATAATGCTGATTTTAGGCTACATAAATGCAATTAAGCAACAGCAGGTAATATTTCTAAAATACAAAAAAGAAAAACTAGGAAAAAAGATAAGTTATGAGCACTTGAAACATAAATGGATTTGACAGAATCAATTTATCAGGAAAAATATTTTTAATCCTGAAGCTCTAAGAAAATATTCAAGGTAAAACAACCACCACAATCCATACATCATAAATATGAACTACACAAAGCAATGCATTATTAAAATTAAAGATACTGTACACAATCCTGGCTGGTGTGGCTCAGTGGATTGAGCATTGGCCTGGGAACCAAAGGGTGATCCATTTGATTCCCAGTCAGGGAGGGCACATGCCTGGGTTGCAGGCCAGGTCCCCAGTAGTGGGCACGTGAGAGGCAACCACACATTGATGTTTCTCTCCCTCTCTTTCTCTCTCACTTCCCCCCTCTCTAAAAATAAATAAAAACTTTTAGAAAAGATACTATACACAGTATATTCAAATAAACATTCTATGTATGCACAAATAAAAAATAACCTTCTTTGATGACGTTTTTTTCTCCTTAAGCAAAACTATTTCCTTTAAACACTGTGCTACAGAAGCATTTGAAGTGCTGTGGTATATTAGTGAGGCAGCATGGTAGAGAAAAAGCACTGAATTAGAAACTTGGGCATCTTAGTTTGAGTTCACTACTCTGGTGATATATGCCTCTAGGCACATTATTTAACTTCCTTGCAATTCAGTTTCATCACTGGTAGAATATGGATAATAATTACTACCCTATCTACTTCAAAAAGAGTTTCTATAATGCTTAAATTAGATAATATAAAATGAATTTTTGTAGGCTGCCATGCACACAATACAAAGATATTGGACCACGTGATCTCTTAAGGCCTTTCCAAGTCTAATTCTGTAATTCTACTTTTATTATTGTACAACTTGGGAGCCATGTAATATACCAACGTAGCCAAGTGAGGTGTGTTTATCCTGAAGTAATAGCTTAGGTACTACTTCTACCTGACACAGCATTATACTTATGATATCATTAACATTGTAATGCTTGTGGTATTACACAGCAATATTACCATGTTGGGCATTGTTCTGAGTGTTTTGTGTGCATTGACTCATTTAATTTTTACAGCAACAGAAACTGGTGACCTCAATTAACAAATTACAAATGAAAAAGCCACACTGTGGTTTATGACAAAGTGACTTATATTTCTGTATCACAGTGCATCAAGGTGTTTTTCACATTTTATCTTATTCTCATAAGCAACCCCATGAGGTAAATGGGACAGGGATCCTCTCCTCTATTTTACAGAGGAGAAATCTGAAGCTGAGGAAGGTTTCGTTCCTTGCCCAAGATCCAAAGGGTAAGAGTAGTCAAAACTAGATCACAAACCTCTGTCTTCTTACTTCTAATTCAAGGTATGTCCATCACCATACTACCTCACAACTAAAACAGATGAAAACTACGAATTCTGATAAAGTGAACAACATAAATTCTTACAAGGTACTTATTAATACGAAAACTCAAGCTACTGCCCTGGCAGGGTGGTTCAGCTGACTGGAGCATTGTCCTCATGTACCAAAGGGTTGAAGGTTCAATTCCTGGCCAGGGCACATACCTAGGTCGCAGGTTCCATCCCCAGTAGGGGAGCATATGGGAGGCAACTGATTGATGTTTCTCTCTCACTCTCTCCTCCCTTCCTCTCTCTCTAAAACCAATAAACATATCCTTGGTTTTGGTAAGGACTTAAAAAAAAGCATCCTACCGGACTCCGAGATATTTTTTTATGTGAAACTGCAGATGCAATAAAGGAAAGTAACTTCTTGAATTGCTTGTGTCAAAAATACAGTAAGATAGACCTGGCTGGATTGGCTCAGTGGTTGAGTGTCTGCCTGCCAATCAAAGGGTCACTGGTTTGATTCCCAATCTAGGGCACATGCCTGGGTTGTGGGCCAGGTCCCCAGTAGGGGGCACGCAAGAGGCAACCACATATTGATGTTTCTCTCCCTCTCTCCCTTCCCTTCTCTAAAAATTAAATAAATAAAGTCTTTAAAAATATATAGTAGGGTAAAATATACTTCTTGGTAGCAAGAAGTGTAAATCAGTAATTGTCCTTAATAGTATATTTAAATTAAACAGTTTAAGTATAGGCCCATTTGTTAAGCAAAAGAAACAAAACTGAACCTCACACCAAGTTGCTGGGTTACAACCTGCAGCTCATTTTTTGGCTAAGGTGTGTCTCGTAGCCCAGGAGGTAAGATGAACATAAAAAGAAAAAGAAGTGGCAAAAGGCTAATAGTCACAAGACTATTAGTCCCATTTCTAAATAGTTGCATTTCTTGAGGCCTTTCTTGTAGGTAAGTAACACAACTTAGCAAGAAGTACCACAACAGAATACGTCATCCAAAATCATCTTTGGGATTGAGGCATAGGTAAAACCCCTATTATGCCAAAGTACTCCAAATTGTAAATCCTAATCAGAAGGATCCAAGATAAGCCCAATTTATACCAATATGACTGTACCCATAGTTTATTAAAGTGTGCATAAATGAATCAAGAAATTGTAATTAGAGAACCAAAAGACGACATAAGAACCCTGATCCGGGATCATCTTGTAAAGTATATGACAGCCTAACCACTATGTATATACCTGAAACTAATACAAAATAATATTAAGTGTAGACTGTAATTGAAAAATATTTAAAAATGTAAAAAATGTTAAAGAAGAAAGTAAAAACCATATATATCCACCTCCATTTATGCAGACCAAATCTGGTTATCCACATTAGTACATACCTGATAGAGTTCTTCTAAATTGTACTTAATTGAAGTACTATTCTGGATAGCTTCCACTGCTTCCTTCAGTTTCTGCCATGTCTCATCTGTGTAGTTTTCTGGTAATTTAGGCTTATCTACATAGGATGTAAAAGGTCGATATCAGAATAATATGTAGAACAGAGCAACAGAAGGGTCCAAAAATACAATAATAATATTACTACTTTTTAAGGGTAAATTATGATCTTTATAATTGTTCTCCTTAAATATTAAAGTAACTACTTTATTTAGGCATAATAGAGAGGGTAAAATTAAAATGCCAGAATACTGTATTAGTCATTTTGACTCACCTATTAAAATGGAAGGTAAGGGTTTTTTTCCTCTCCTATTGATTTTATTGCTTCAAAAAATAAAAATTCAAGAATGGAAGATGAAAAATAGCAATTCTGATCTTATTCCATCATGTGTAAAACTCAAGTCAGTCAACATGAATTTTGTACCTGAGATTTAAAATAATATTAAGTACCTATTATGTACAAGGTACTTTACAAACATCTTAATTTTCTTAATAGTGCCCTGAGCAAGTTATTATTATCCCTATTTGGCAACTGAGAAAACTGAGGCTGGAAGATTCATTTAGTAAAGTTTGCCCAAGGTCACCACAGCCAGTCAGTGGCAAAATCAGGATTCTAACCCAAGTCTCTTTGACTCCCACAGTTATGCAGCATCTATAGAAATGGAGAGAACCATTTTTAATTCAGGTTTGAATTTAAACTACATCTATGAGCACAGGGAATTTTTTTAAATATTAAAACACCCAAATGACTCCAGAACCTATGTAATACTTTCAGAATGGCTTTAAATTTCCTTTACCAGCAATGAGTATTCTGTTTAATTAAAACATCCAAATGCCTTAATAATGACTGTTTAGTTTATGAGGGAGACAAAAAATCCTAACAAAATCTCCAAAACCAGTATGCAAATGCAATTAGGATCATAGAGCATCTGTTTAAAAATTCTCAGATATCAAATTTATATATTTTAAGTGAAATAGTGAACACATTAGTCAATTACAACTTATATTTACTTCAGAAAGGTCTACTATTAAATCAAGAAGATTACAACACTCTTGAGTGCCTGGGAATGGGAAAAGAGTAATAGAGAAAAGAAAAGGTTAAAAATAAGCAACACTATAACCCTCTGCTTGAGACAAAATAAAGCATATTCCTGGTTTCCACACTTATATCGAAAACACAAGCATGGAAAAGCTAATTTTCTCATTACTGACATTTAGTCACAAGGCACTTAATCTGGTAAATGTTACTTCAGTTCATTCATTTACTTCCCCACTTAACAAACAGTTTAGCATCTATTACCTGCCAGTTAAGAGTGTTGAAAAAGTCAGTCAGAAAACTGGAAACACAGTCAACAGACATAAAGTAATTCAGCTCAAGTTGACATTTTTTAAATTGCTCATTTTATATTTGTATCAATGTAAAATGTTGCATCCATAGTTCTCTCAATCACATATCTCAAACACAAGAACGAACAAATTTTCTGAAAAGATGTAGTCAGTACTTTAAAACCCATTTTAATGGTAAAATATAGATGTAGTAATCTTTACACTAGTGCCACACAGAGTTACTACTTCTGTGTATACACAGTATTTTTCACTTCCAAACCCTACCTTTGGAAAGAAATGCAGAGCTCATAAATATTTTTCTCCAAATATTGTTTTCACAATGAGTTTCAAGAACATAGTATTCAACATTATACATCTTTGAGCATGAAAAGATCATCACTGCTACCTGCATTTTTAGGGATTGGAGAATGTGGCCTACTGGAGCACAAAAATAAAAATCCCAGCAGTGCCAAGACTAACTATGCACCTGAAATAAATAAAGCTCTTTAGAATAGAAATTTCTCACCTGTAAAATCCGGGTCACTCATACCGATTGTCAATGTTGTAAAGAGTAACAGATTAGATACAATAGGCTGAGACAGACCTCAAAAGCCTGCATAGAAACACCCGCTGTATGCTTCAGCACAAGGATACCAACCACCCCCGGAAAATGAACCCTCCACCCCAAAAAGGACCTCCCTCCACCTCATTGATTATGCATAACACATTAGGCCACCTCTATACTGTTTAATAAATTAACATAAATAGAGCACGTGACTGCTCAAGTGTCAAATCCTTAGTAGGTGATTATGGATTTTGGCTTTGGTTACCTTTAAAGTTCTTGATCACTAACTTCTTAGCAGAGCCAGGCTTGCTGTTTGCAAAGCTAGAGACGGTGGTAGAAGATTTAGCCAGGCCGTTTGCGTGATGCACCGAAGCCACAGAAGAGATTAGTATACTCTTATTTTTAAGTTGCTGCTGCTGAGATGTTGCAGCAGTTGGTGAAGATGAGGAGGAGGAAGAGGAGGATTCCTCAGCCATCTTCGCATCAAACCCTACAAACTCCAGGGTGTCTTCAAAACGCAGCTTCTTCTGTATCGGTACGTGGCTGGAAGCAGCCAACGAAACCCCCACGCAGAAAGACGAGGTTGAAGGGGATGCCGAATCCCTAGGTTGTAAAGGAGGAGTGGAAGTGGAGGGAGAGGTGGAATCAAAGTCTTCTCTCTCGTTACTACTGTTACTGCTGCTACTGCTGCTGCTGTTTAACTTTCTCTTCTTGGCAGAGGTGGGCGGAGTGGTGCTGGTATTACCATCAGTGGCAGATCTGACCTCCTGAGCAGCAGCAGCAGCTGAGGGATTGGGGGAAGAAAAACCTGTTGGAAACATGAAAATAGCGGGGTCAACAGGCAGAGGAGCATCAAAAACCTACGTTTATATGTCTGCGTGTGTGTAGGAGAGAAGGTGGCAATGCTCGAAGGGGAAGGGAAGAAAGAGAGGAGAAACACAGAGGACGAGAAGGAAAGTGAAGGGGGGGCTACACCGGGGGAATGGGAGGGTTTGGGAAGGCGGATAGGCTAACACCAGGAGTGAGCAGAACAAGGGGGGAGAACGAATGAGAAGGCAGACAGGTAAACGGCCGTGCCGTCCCCCTTTCCTGCTTTTCGGTCTCTCTCCCCCCTTTCAGCTGGAGCGACTCAGTGAGTCTGTGAGGCTGCGGCTCCTCCTCCTTTTCTCCCTCTGTTTGGGAGGGGAGAAGCCGTGGCTGGGGGGAGGGGGGAAGAGAGCCAAGGCTTGTTATTGTCAATAGCACAAGAAGCTAAAGATGGCGCCACTTCCGGTCACGCGGCAGCGAGGGCGGGGCGGTATCTGACGGGGGTGGGAGGGGGGTGGAGAAAAGCACTGCGGGATCCAGGGGGGCGGGGAGCTGGTTGACTGCGAGGCGGCGGGAAAGCGGCGGCAGAGGCGCCTGAGATGGTCTGGCTCTGGGGCTCCCGCTTGCTCTCTGCTCTTGGTCTGGCGCCCCCTTCTCAGGCAGTGCTGTCCTCCCCCATCCCATGGATAACTCCCACCCCCTCCTTTACGGTCCCGCGGGAAGCTTCGCGCCGCAGGTCCCTTACCGGAAGTGACTGAGGAGACACTTTTCATAGCGCCCAGATCCTGAAGCCCCCAGGTCCGCAGGACTGGGGGGGAGGGGGGAAAAGGGGGTAAGAGAAGTGGACCGGGAGGAGGGACGGGCCTCCGAGACACCTTCGGAGCCCCTGATTGGAGCTTTCTGAACGCGAGGCCAGCGGGGGCGGGGGGGGGGAGGATAGAGGGGGGGGGGGTGGGGGGGAAAGGTGGTGAGAGATGGAGCGGGAAGGAGCCTGAAGGGGAGGGAAGGTGGTGACGGTGAGGGGTGGGGTGAGCTAGCTGGGAAAATAGGGGAGGAGGGAGAGAGGGATGGAGGAAGGGAGGAAGTAAAAAGTAAGGGAGAATAGAAACTTTGAAAGATAAAGGAATAAGGAGGGGTAGCAAGGCCAAGGAGGGAGTAACCCCCCAAGTGGAGAAAAACATAATCATGCCATTCTGTGTACTGCTAGGGAGGAATATCATGAGGTTAAGATAGGAAAGGAAAAGAAACAGTTTATATAGAAAGAAAAAACAGTTTTTGATTCGGTTGAGCTATAAATTGCTTCTCTTTTATGTCAAGGACACCAATGACCCAAGACTGAATAGGGCCTGAATTTTGATCCCTTCCTCAGTAATGCAGATACAGACCCTTTTAATTTCCTACCAGGAGCATTTTCTAAGATAGCTAGAGTTAAGGGTGCATTCTAAGGCCAAGAAACAGGAAGGTAACACCCCCCCCCCAACACACACACACCTACAACACAATTCCCAGGACCAACCCCCCACCCCATCAGTCATTAACCTAGTAGTTTATATACTAAACGCCACTTATTTTACCAAATCTCGGCTCATACACTGTCTCAAAGAATAAATTTCAGGAGGATATTGCCAAAAGTCAATGTTTTCTACCAACATATTACATGAGCCAAAATTTTAAAATGGATTTCTCATGAGAACAAACCTAAATCTGGTTAAATTAGCAACAATAAACCTTGTAAACTTCCTGTTGGGAGTTTGTATTTAACTCGAGGTCATTGGAAGGGGGTGCAGGGAACACTGGCAGGGCAGAGCAATGGGAAAAAGAGGGACAACTGTAATTGAACAACAATAAAAAAAACCTAAATTTGCCAACCTGTTGACCATTCTAACCATAGAAACATTGAACGAGGATGTATTGAAAGACATATGCCACAAACTACCCCAGGTCCCCGCCATTGAAAAGCCAGTGGGGGAAGATAGTTTCAAAACTAACTTCCATAACAGTACTATTAACAGATGTACAAAGTGCTGTGGAAAGAGGTGAAACAAGAAATTTGGGAGAATTTTGTAATAGAGTTTCACAGAGGAATTGAAGTTTATGCTGGGTCTCAAAGGGAGAATAACCAAAAAGAGGAGAGGGGGTAAAAGGCATTCTGAGCAGTGGAAACAGAGAGTTTTGAAAGGGCTTGGCCTGTTTATAGAAATTTGGAAGGTGCAGTGGGCCTTTCCATAGGAAAAGTAGGATGTCTTGTTGAAAATACGGAAGATGAGGTTCAAGAGTATCTGGCACAAAAAGCCAAGATTTTTAGTCTACCTTGTAGGCTAGGGTAGGCGACATGGAAACCAGCAAGTAAGCTGAACTTTTCAAAGTGGGGGTGTGAAAGGCAAAAGATTTGTACAGTCTGATGAGAAACCAGAGTATAAATGGTGATGTACGGAACCTTGACTTGGGGTGGTGAACACACCGTACAGTGTACAGATGACGCATTGTGGAATTGTGCGCTTGAAACCTGTATAATTTTGTTAAATAGTATCACCCCAATAAATTTAGTAAAAAAGGAAATAAAATAAAAGCAAGGGAATGACAGGATTGTAGGTGGAGTAAAAGCAGTTTGTATCCTACCTTGACATATACCAGTTAGAACCCTAAGAATAAACCAATTTTCTAACTTTATTTACACAGGCTCACTTTGTTTTTTTTGTCTTGAAAGTTCCTTGGTTAAAGTGCAAATCCTCCTAGAGGAGGTGCCATCTTAGGACTCTATCAGCTTTGTGCTGTTTGATGAGCCTGCTGAGAGCAAGGCTGTAGTGGTACTTAGGCTCCAGGGACACAAAAAATGGAGATAGAGACCTGAAAAGGGGGCAGATGGATTCCTGCCTGTTTGGTTGTAGCGTATTATCCTTGCTGCCTAATATGAGTCTGTAAGCTCGTAAGACCAAGGAAGGTATCCTAAAACATTAAACCCTCTTTTATTGTGTCTCACATTTTCACAAGATGCTGAACAACTGTGTAAATGCAGAGTAAATACTGAGTTGAATATTTCATTGAATAAGAATAAAATAATGCCATATCTTTATAAAGAAGGATTAACTGGCCAATTTTTCAGGGTTATGAACAAGGTTGTTCTAATGCATGTAGTTATATTCCTAAGAAGGGTGTATGGATGGGCCAGCTGATAATGGTACCTCTTCTAGGAGGATTTGCACTTTAACCAAGGACTTTTCAAAAGAAAATGTGGGCCCAATTCTAATTCATGAATTATATTCTTTAGAATGATGTATGGGAATGCTAGCTATTTTTGGAATTACAAATATTAGTGTAACAGGATGGTGATGCTTTGCCATAAAAAGATAAACTTTTGTAAGTAACATAAGGGATAGCCAAGTCCTGTTAATATTCAACTACATTCTAGTAATAATAGCCCCAAATCTGATGACATGGTTATCTAAACCCTTCATTCTACTGAGACTTGTTAGTTCTAAAAGACCCTTGGTTCTTGGGCTCTAGCTCACTTTTGATGGCCCAGTACAATCTACGATTTAAGTTTTCTACAAAACATCCTCAAGTGAGTTTTGTGGAAATATGTATATATGTGTATAAATGTTTAATGATCTTCCTTTTGATATTTTACAACCCCATTTTACTTTGTGCCAGGTCAGTCCTCACTAAATAGCATATCTTAATATGAATATATGATTTTAATAGTGATTTTTAAAATTTAACATTTACATTTTGTGGCACACACCAGCTTAAATATCATATGACATGTGAGGACCATAACTGTGTGACTTCTTGGCCCCTTGGGCCAATTTACAAGATGAAAAACCTCCCATATTGCTTTGTAAAATGTCATTTACATCAAGAAGCAACCAATTGGGACTAGCTAGAACATAAACATATTTTTATACACGCAAACATTAAACACATTCTCAACATAAAAATACATTTTTCAAGGTCGAAGTCACTGAAACCACAATAATCAAGACATGCAGTGTAGGACACTATAGAATTATGGCCATTATTAGACTAAATCAGATTGGATACTTAACACATACTCTATATACTGTATTAGAATCTTTCATCTTGTGATTTCAATTCATACATTAGAAACACTAAACTTTACAATGTTTCCAAGTGAGGTATAGTTATGATTGGCCTTTTAATCAAGTAAATAAATGAATCTGTAGGTATTTATAAGGGTAAATATATGCATAAAGGAAGAAATACAAACAATGAGGACTAGTGTTTCTAAATTCCACTCCCTTATTTCTGTAGGCATTTCTCTAAAGGGGAAGAATGTAACTTGTTTCCCTTTTTTTGATCAAAGGGTTTCCCCTACGCTTGATTTTTCTCCAGACATCCCAGAGCAGAGGCTTGTCAATAGATAGACACCCCCCAAGTCTTGTTATCTGTGGGTGCAATTTTCCCTAAAAATAGGAGACACTGCTTGCTCAAAATACCAAAGATGTTTCTGCAGCACACTTTGTTTTAAGAATGTGTCAAGAAAAAATAAAAACTGCTGGATAAAATGTGGCCCATGTTCTCTATCCACTTTCCTGAAAGACCACCTTTGAAGCAGGGAAATACAGCAAAGGCAAACCTAGCAGTGATTTGAAATGTTATATCATAATGATCGCTTTGTTATCAATAGCAAGGTGCTGCTATGGGATCACTGAGGAGGCCAGAGCTTAAGCAAAGATTATCCAGCTGTACAATGTGAACTCACGCTTTGCCCATCCTGGAGTTGTTCTATAAAACAAGCAAGTTAGTCACAAATGCTGAACCCACAGTGCTCAGTAAAATGCAAATAACAGATCTCATTTGTAACAAAGTCATTTATCTTCTATGTAAAATTATCTTATCTACTGAAGAATTACTGACTCAGGTATATCAACAACCATTTGGACATAGCTCTGTCGCTCAGAGATTTTATCTACTGTCATACCCTGAACCATCTGGAAAGCAGATTTAAAGACTAACAGGGCCAGGCCATTTGCCTTGGGGGGTTGGGTGTGGGGAACTGAATCAGCCCCGTATATTACTTCTTTTGGTGCTGCCAAGCACTTGCTTATTATGGAATTGCTGGGCCTATTTTTATCCTTCTGTTCACTTTATCAATGACTCTCACAGTCCTTCCACCCTCACCATGCTTTTGGGTTTATTCTTCAAATGGCATATTCAGCTTTTCTTTTTCTCAAGAGCAAGACCATTGTAGGTTTGTTTTTTATTTAGTTTTAGAGAGAAGGGAAGGGAGAGAGAAAAAAAGGGAGAGAATCATCGATGTGAGAAGCATTGATTGGTTGTCTCTTGTAAGCACCCCAACCTGAGACTGAGCCTGCAATCCTGGCATGTGCTTTGTGGGAGGAAGCCCAACCAAGCCACACCAGTCAGGGAAGGGCCAATGTAGGGTTAAATCCATGGTTCCCCACTCTGACTGCACAACAGAATTGTCTGGGTAGCTTTTACAAAAAAACCCCTTTGCTCAGGTTTGAACCTAGTCCAACTAAAGCAGAATCTCTGTGAGTTAGGGTCTCAGCTTTCAGTATTCTTAAGTTCTCTGGATGTTTCTACATACCTCCAGGGTTGAGACCACAACTGTAGGTGAAGTAGGTACCATTGTGATTTGAATGGGGCTGATAAGCCTTTGTACTCCTTTTAGTGCCTGAAATTGCAATTGTTAATTCCTTTTGATTAAAAAATAGCTTCCTTGAACCATAAAAAAGAGAGGAAAAAAATAAAATAGCCCTTTTCTCTAGGAATTCTTTTTTTCAAGTGCACATTAGCCAGACTGTCTTTAAAGTGAATGGTTCTTGGGAACTAAGAATAATAAAATACAAAGTGCATGGAGGTAAACAGAACAGGAATAGGCTTTGCAATGGGGGGGGGTGCATTTGGGGGTGTAAAGTTACCATCAAAGGAGGAAAGGTTTCACAGAGGACATTTTTGCTGACCTCCCAGTATTGCCTGGGGCCGGGCCGGCTTTGTGAACTAAATATTTAAAGTATAGCCAAATTTAACTACTTATTTTATCTAAGAAATCATGTTAAAAACTTAAATAATTTTAATAAGCAAAAAAGAGCAGACATTAGGAATGTAGGTTTAGTTGGAACTATTCATAAATGCCCAACTTCTGAATTATCATTCACCATATGGATGTTTCTATTGCCAAGTCATCTGTGTTTCCTGATTTCATTAAATGTTCTTTATTCCCACCAATAGCATTATTTCTCTTGCCAGTTCATTTGGTCATTCAACAAAAATGTATTGAGCAACTAACTACTTGGGGCAAGGCATGGCGGTGCTAGAATACAAAGCTAACACAAAATTCCATTTGCAATTGATTTTATAGCTTTTCAGGGCACTTTTACATGCAATCTTATTCTGTCCTCATAGCCACAGTGTGAGATACGTCAGAGCCATCCCCATTTCACAGATGAGAAACAGGCTCAGGGAAGGAGATCAAAATGACTTGTCAAAATCACAAAGTCCACAGAGTTAAACCAAACCTACTTTTTTTCTAATTCCAAATACAGTAATTTCCCATAGTTTACAATGTAGTAAAGAGACATGCTATAACATAATCTCAAGTAATAGACAAGTTATGAAAAGACATTCAGAGTCCCACTTACCAGAAGAAAATATGAGAAATAGTAAAACTAACTTCTTTATTGAGGTTAGCCAAATCACAGTGTCCAGAAGGAGGCCAAGCTTGGATTTGGTTCAGGCTATCATTAAGCAGACAGGACACAGCAGCAAGCAGGGTACATTCAAGGAGACAATGGCAATTTGGCTCTAGTGAATCCGTTTGTTCTCTGGCTGGACCCTCAGCCAGTAGCTGATCTTCACCGGAAGTAGAAACCAGCTCCTGCTAGCCAAATCCAGGCAAACACTGAATAAACCTTGCCATAGGGCCCGTTATGATCCAGTCACTGAGTATACAAAGACAACCTTTGCCCTCAAACAGTTCTCAACTGGCCTAGTTGGTGAGGAAGACAATTATAGGACCGAGATAAAAGGTTGCTAGAGGAACACAGAGAGATACCTGAACAGCCCAGGAGGATAAGGTGCTGTAGGAAGGAAGGGTGGAGGAAGGGCGAGGGTGGGAAGTTAAGAAGAGCTTCCAGAAAGAGTGATTCAACTTAAATTCCTGAGTGTAAGTGAGAATTAGCCATGTAAAGGGAGTAGGAGGGAGCAGGGGGCACAAAGAGGAGGAAAAAGGAGCACATTTAAATCCTTAAGGTGAGAGAGAATAAAGCATATTCAGGAAATTGCAAGACTAGTTCTCAGGGAATAGTTTTATTCCTAACCAGAAACTCTGGAGTGCTAAGGAAGGAAATCAAGACAGCATCCCAATCTCAAATCCCGTAAAGCAGCGATTTTCAACATTTTTTTGTCTCATGGCACACATAAACTAATTACTAAAATTCTGCAGCACACAAAAATTATATTATTTTGCTAATCTACAAAGAACAGGTATAATTTTGTTTGATTTACAAAAAGCAGTAATAATAGTTATTACCTACTCTTTTTGCTCTAAAGTGACTTAAAAAAATCAGGTGCCTATACTTGTATATAAAGACTTCTGGTGCCAAGAATTAACCAATCAGATGCAACCTTATGTAACATGACCAATAAAGTGCAACTCTATTATATGACCTGTATATTTATGGTTCAAGACGGAGCATTCATACTAGATGGCTATGGTTGTATTGGCTGTTGTCATTTTTTTTTTAAATTTGATAATCTAAGGGAAAACAGGTCAGTGCTCTGACTAAATAGGTACTACATGTTTTAAGAATTCTTGCGGCACACAGGTTGAAAATCACTGCCATAAAGCACTTCCTAGGCCTCATAACATGAGGCCTTACTCCTATACCTTACTTGCTGTTGGAGCTGTGGCTACTGGTAGTAATTCTTGCTTCGATCCACATTAGTTCAGGAATTAGACTTACAGTTGGGCTTATCCTTGTATATAGGAGCTCAGAATCACAAAGGTGGGAGGGCCTGATGAAGCATTGGAAATAAGACAATGGGGAAAAAATGGGATAATAGAAATACTCCTGCCCTGGCTGGTGTAGCTCAGTGGATTGAGCATGGGCCTGCGAACCAGACGATCATGGTTCGATTCCCAGTCAGGGCATAGGCCTGGGTTGCAGGCAAGTTCCCCACAGGGGCCAGTTCCCGGTGGGGGATGCATAAGAGGCAACCATACATTGATATTTCTCTCCTTCCCTTCCCCTCTAAAGATAAATAAATAAAATCTTTAAAAAAATGTGTGGCCACTTTCAAAGAGAATTTTTCTCCAACACCATTCTTCTTTCTCTGTATAAAAAAAAAAGAGAAATACTCCTATGATCACAAGATTGAACAATGCTATAGGAATGCAGATGAATGACAGCAGGTTTTGGAAAATGATGGCCACTAGACTAAATCCAGCCAGTTGCCTGTTTTGATAAAGGATATTTTACTGGAACACTGCCATCCTCATTCATCCATATATTGTCTGTGGCTGTTTTTGTGCTAAAACAACAGAGTTCAGTAGTTGCCAGAGACCTGAAGGCACAAGGCCAAAAATATTTCCTATCTAGTCCTTTATAGAAACAAAAAGGCTGACCCTTGCCCTTGAACATAGTAAGAGGTAAAAATAGAGATATGGAGAATGTCTAGTGGTGGTACAAATAAAGAATATTTAAATTATTAAAAATATAACGAAACACAAAGGAGAAAAAATTCAAAACATGCTAAGAATTTTCTGTTCCTAGACTGCATCACCTTTGATTCTACAAAGAATGACAAGAGAATATTCTTTGATAGAATGCCTAAATAAATCATGATAAATTCACACAACAAAATATTACCCAGCATTAAAAAATGAATTCCAGAAGATGGAGACATAGTTAAACATGCCTTCCCTCCTCACACAACTATAGCAAGACTACAAAACAAATATCACCCAGATTTGTCAGAAAATTGAGCTGTATGGAATTCCGACAACTAAGAATTTAAGCCACATTCATCCAGACAGGTAGGAAGGGTGGAGGCATGGAGAGGTGCAGAGGGTGGAGGGGTATGGAGATGTGGAGCAGGCTGTCCCACATCTAAATTGGGAGGGATAGCTCAGGGGTGCAGGATCCCAGCCCCAGACCAGATCACACAGCCTAGGGTTCCAGCACCAGGAAGGTAAGTCCACATAACTTCTGGCTATAAAAATCAATGGGGGTTGGGGTAGCAGAAGAAACTTTGGAATTCTCAAGGGATTCCTCTTAAAGGGCCCAAAGTGGACTTAGGACTCACACAGATGCATCCCCTCTGTGATTTAGCACCAGGGCAACAGCTGGAAGGACACCAGTGGCATACAGAGAGAAAGTGATGTGACTGGCAATGGGGACAGTGCCAGGAGACAGCTTCCTCCTAGATAAAACTCCAGAGGCCAGGCAGTGGCATTGTCCCCTGTCTAAGCCCTCCCCCACGCAGAGTCACAGAGCCGCAACATGGGTTGCTCTGCCCTGGTGATTACCTAAGGCTCCACCCCATACAACTTACAGGTGCACTTTTCTACAATAGGCAGTGCTACTAAGGGAGTCAAAGCAGCTCTACTTAATACATAGAAACAAACATGGGGAGGCTGCCAAAATGAGGAGAAAAGAAATATGGCCCAAATGAAAGAACAGAAAAAACTCCAGATAAAGGAGTAAACAAAATGGAGATAAGCAGCCTATCAGGTGTAGTGTTCAAAAGACTGGTTATTAGGATGCTCCAGAAAATCATTGGGTACTGCAGCAGAAAAAAAAAAATCTATAGGAAACTAACAGTAGAGGAAATGAAACTGGGAATCAAATCAATGATTTGGAACAAAAAGAAGAAAAAAAGCATTCAATCAGAACAGCAAGAAGAAAAATAATTAAAAAAAACACAAGGACAGGTGAATGAGCTTCAGGGACATCTTTAAATGCACCAACATCGGAATCATAGGGATGCCAGGAGAAGAGGAAGAGCAAGAACTTGAACACTTACCTGAAAAAATAATGAAAGAAAACTTCCCTGATTTAGTGAATGAAATAGGCATAGAAGTTCAGGAAGGACAAAAAGTCCCAAACAAGAGGGACACAAACAGGCCCACACCAAGACACATCATGATTAAAATGGCAAAGGTTATAGATAAAGAGAGAATCTTAAAAACAACAAGAGAAAAGCAGATAGCTGCCTACAAAGGAGTTCCCATAAAACTTTCAGCTGATTTCTCAAAAGAAACTGTGGGCAAGAAGGGACTGGCAAGAAGTATCCAAAGTGACGAAAATCAAGGGCCTAAAGCCTAGATTACTCTATCCAGCAAAGCTTTCATTTAGAATGGAAGGACAGATCAAGTGCTTCTCAAATAAGGTCAAGTTAAAGGAGTTCATCATCACCAAGCCCTTACTATATGAAATGATAAAGGGAATTATATAAGAAAAAGAAGACCAAAATGATGAACATTAAAATGGCAATAAATTCACAACTATCAATAATTGAATCCAAATAACAAACTACGCAAATAAGCAGAACAGGAAAGAATCATAGATATGGAGGTCATTTGGAGGGTCATCAGCTGGGAGGAGGGAGGAGGAGACTGGGGGAAAAGGTACAAGGAATATGAAGCATAGATGGTGGCTACAAAATAAACAGGGCAGTGTTAAAAACAGTATAGGAAATGGAGTAGCCAAAAAACTTATATGCATGACCCATAGACATGAACTAAGTGGGAGACTGCTGGAGGGAATGGTAGTACTGTGTGGAAGAGGGTAAAGGGAGAAAAATTGGGACAACTGTAAGCATAATCAATAAATTATATTTAAAAAACAGAATTCCAGCTACATGCATAAATCACAGAAATAATATAACATGAAGTAAATCATGGGAGGACACATACAATTTAATAACTCTCTCATAAAGCTCAAATATAAGGAAAGTTTATGGCCGTATATGGTAAAAATATTAAAATTAAGAAGGGAAGCCCTGGCTGGTGTGGCTCAGTGGATTGAGTGCCAGCTTGTGAACCAAAGGGTTGCCGGTTCAATTCGCAGTCAGGGCACATGCCTGGGTTGTGGGCCAGGTCCCCATTTGGGGGCACATGAATGCAAGCACAAGTTGGTGTTTCTTGTCCTCTCTTTCTCCCTCCCCCTCTCTAAAAATAAATACATAAATCTTTTTAAAAATTAAGAAGGTAAATAGTAACACAAAATCCAGGATAGGGGATTGCTCTGGAGGAAGCAAAGGGGGAGAATTTAGGTAGATTCAAAAGCATTGATAGTGTTCTAGCTCTTAAGCTGATGGTGTGTTCATGGATATTTGTTTTATTATTATACTCCATAAATGACGTCACAAATATTCTTTTGTGTGTATTAAAATTATATAATAAAAAGTTTTAAAAAGTTTAAAAAGCCAGTTGTGACCTGTTAAACCCTGGATCATAGCAGTTTGGAGGAAGAATGGCTGGCAGGGATGGCAAAGACAACTAGGACTGATTTTTGGAACATTTAAGAATTGGTTATGGGTTCCTTGAGATTACTAGTGAGCTGGGGGAAGCACTGTCCAACCTGGTGGAATAGACTTGCCTTGGTCCACAAGATGGGGGCTTAAAGTTATAATTTGCATATATATTTGCATAATAATACAAATCTGAACTTAGTGTATAGTATTATCAAGATGTGTGATTGGGAGATCTATGGGTTACTTGAAAAAGGAAACGGTGTGTACAAAGACATGAGGGTATGAGAAAAATCACATACCATTTAAGCAAATGCAGTATTATGCTGTGTGACTGATGTGTGGTGTAACTGCCTTGTGGTATGCCTCTGGGGGTTGCGATGGGAGATAAGACAGAAGGGTAGGTAGGGTTCAGGTCCAGGTAAAAATTGTAAGCAGTGCTTCCGTTTGGACTCAATCCAGGATTAAGGGCTTCAAGCAGGAAAAGGAATAATATGATCAGCTGTACATTTAAATATGTCCAGGTCTCCACAAGCTTTGACTACAGAATAAGATGGCATCTCCACCACTCATTGCCCCCCCAAAACCCATTCCCCAAAGGTAATCTCACAGCTAACAACTTAGCAATTAAAGGCCTTTTTCATTACAGTTAGCAAGATACAGAGTTTTGGTTTAAAAAATAGATCATATTATATGAATTGTTCTGTGATTTTATTTACTTTTTTAAATGGCATAGTATGGACAGCTTTCCCAGTCTGTATACTCATGTATAGATCTACCTCACCATTTTTAAGGGCAACATAGCATACTATGTATAGATGTACATATTCCTGTCAGTTCTTTAAAAATTCTAATCATCACACTTGATTGTGGTTTCTTTTTTCCCTTTCCTTACTTTTGCTAGACTGACTGAATTTCTTTTTTCCCCTTTTTTCAACTATTAGCAGAAGTTCTATACACTATTTACATTCTATTGATGGTTATCTTTCCATTTTATTCACTTATATAAATGACACACATACACATTCTTCTATAAAAACAATATAGAGGAATATAGGATAAAACATAGATGTGTCCCTTCACTGTTAAGTTTTGTGCATCATCTTCCTTAGTATATATGTACATATATATTTTGTATATATACTAATAGGAAGCATTGGTATTTTAAAAAAGATTTTATGTATTTATTTATTTTTACAGAGATGGGAAGGGAGGAAAGAAGAGATGAAGAGAAACATCAATGTGTGGTTGCCTGTCACATGCCCCCACCAGGGACTTGGCCTGCAACCCTGGCACATGCCCTGACTGGGAATTGAACCAGAAACCCTTTGGTTTGCAGGCTGGCGCTCAGTCCACTGAGCCACCCCAGCCAGGACAGAAAGCTTTGGTATTTTTAATGCTGTCATTACTGTACACATAGCTCCATCATTTACTTTTTAAACTTAATATGCTCTGGAGGTCTTTGGAGATCTTTCTATGACAGTACACAGAAATCTATTTCATTCTGTTTAAGAGCTGCATAATATTTTATGGTAAATATATACCACATTTTCTTTAACCATTTCCCTATTTTTGGATATTTGGTTATTTCCATTTTTCTCTTACAATAATCATGAAGCAATAAACATCCTGTAACACAGATCTTTGTGAATGTGTAAAAATATTTCTGAGGATATATTTGGAGAAGTAGTATTGGGTCGACAGGAAGATATTTAAAATTTTGATAGATTACCATATTACTCTTCAGAAATGTACATACACTCCTACTTTCAGAAAGACTGCTTATTGCCCACACCATTAGCAACATTAAATATTATCAACTTTTAAAGTTTTTTGCCAAAATGTTACACAAATTCATTCTCACTATAAAACAACCACAGCAAAGAAAAGAAGAAGTGCCCTCTTGACCACCATCACCTGATGATAATCCTCTCTCAAGAAATTTATTTCTACATTGCTATTAATTTTTCTATTAATTGTTTTGTTATGCTTTATCTTCTTAGGAATAGTTTCTTAATAATTTACTCAAGCGTCCTAGACATGTCCTTAAAATTAGTTGTACTTAAAAAAATTAGTTGTACTTAACTCTAAGTTTTATTAGTTCATTGACTCACCATTGTCTTCTGACATAGCCTCAACATCAGTCTCATCCCCTGATCCAGATGACTGTGACATCATCTGTCTTTGGGAGTCTATGTTAGAAAACAGAGAATTCACTTTTACAAGCAGCCCTTTCCCAAATCAGTATGGTGTCAAAGACTCATTGACTCGGGTTTCTTAACCAATTTTATCCTATTTCTTTCAGATCTTCAAGAAAATCCTCACAATTTTGGCTTACTAATCACACCCTTCCCTGTTATTCCTTATGGTCATGGCTCTAATATTTTTCTTGTTTCCTTTAAAGTGAATTTGGGGGGAAACACATTTGTTCAGTCCAACATCTTAAACTGGAAGTATGGCATGTCCTTTTTTTTAATTTTTGACGCAGTTTTAAAAAAAAGATTTTATTTACTTTTAGAGAGGGGAAGGGAGGGAAAACAAGAGGGAGAGAAACATCAATGTGTGGTTGCCTCTCATGCACCCCCTACTGGGGACTCAGCCAGCAACTCAGCATGTGCCCTCACTGGGAATCTAACTGGTAGCTCTTTTAGTCTTGAATGCCTAAAAATAGTGTCCCTTCAAAGTGTCCTCCAGTTTATTTGGAGGGTTCTCCAAAGTACAATCTCACTTCTGATCTGAACCAGGTCTCTAATTGTCTTCTATTTTGGCCTTTTCATCAGGCTACAATGCTGTGGTTGTTGAGGGTCCTCTTGTGGTCACCACCTTGTTTGGGAGGGTTTTGTGTACAGATCACTATGGCTCTAGCATGCTTTTCTCTAAATCCTCCATATTTCAGGTGAATAAAGGCCGTAACTTCTAATATACCTTTTCTAAATGTTTGGGAATAATGAGTGTAACTACATTGCCCAAAGATGTGACATCACTTGGAGTCGGCCCAAAGCAGATCAATAAGTACCTAAAGGATACCCTCCCTGTATATTACCATCCCTAATGGGGTCCTAACTCACCGTCCCAGGAGGAGGAATAGGATTTATTGCTGTCTGTTCTTCTACTTCCAGTCAGCTCTATAGCCCAAGGGCTTAGAATAAGAGCTTCAGTAAACAATAATCACCATAGCAACGCTTGGGCCCTTTCTTCACGTGAAGTTCTACTCATGATTTTCTGTATATTTAATCCTTTCAAGGATGATTGACAGTAGATCTGACCAATCCCTTCAGGGGAAACTCCACCAGCTTAACAGGGGGCCTGGTTGGCCTCAAAAGCAAAAGATAAATCTTAAAATGACCTGAAATAGGTACATTTTCCAAAGTCTGGTTTATTCTAGCTTTAATAAGACCACTTATGGGACATAGGCAGGTCAGTCGAGGTTGTTCTGTACAAAGACTGGCTCAATTCCTACCTGACACCACTGCGGAGTCCCTCCCTCTGTGACACCACGTGAGCCCGGAGGGGTGGGGTTTCAGGCCTTCCCCCCCACCATCCAGTCTCAGCTGAGGGACGAGGGGGAAGGAAATTGGGGGATGGGAATGAAGATGGAAGACTGCCAGGGGTGTAAGTCTAGGCTTCCCACTTGGCTATTTCTGGCGTCAGTAGGGATGGGGCCACATTTTTTTCCATGGTGAGTGGCTAGAGTAAATCAGTTACCTAAAATTTTCTGTCTTCCTGGGCTGCTGTTTTCCTGATCTTTTGTCTACTGAGCGCAGAATTTTATGGGAGCTTTAGATGTCTCACTGGTTAGTGTTTTACACATATCATGTTCCACTGTTGTGAATGGGATATAGTTTTTTCTTGCTTCTATTTGTTATTGCTAGAAGAAAGCTATTGGAATATAATAACAGAATGTTAACTGTAAAATCTAACTGGTGGGTATATTGGTGTTCGCTATAAATTTCTTTAAACTTTTATGTTTGAATTTTTTATAATAAATGTTGGAAAATAAAATAAAAGGAAGTTACTCTATAATCTTTTTTAAAAAGAGAAGGCTATGAGATTCAGTATATTTATCTTACATCCAGTTTATATCAGTTAGGACTCTTGTTTGCAGGTGACAGAAACCTAACTTGAACAAGCTTAAGAAGAAAATGGAGATTATTCATTTATATAAGTGGGAAGGACCAAGCAGATTTCAATCAGACCAGAATCCAGAGACTCAAACAGTAATTAGGCTTTCACTCATCTCTTTATTTCTCTTCTTGACTTCTCTCTTTTCTACTTTGCTTCATTCTCTAAGATTCTTCCGCATGGTAGAGACAGGATTACCAAGAGTTCTGGAGTCATGTCCTTACATTTCAAGATCCAAAGAGAAGAGAAAGCTACTTCTTTATCTGTGATTTGGAATATTCTAAGGAAGGTCTGGGTCACATGTCTCCCCCTCTAAGCGGCCATGGTGTTTACCAGGCATCTTAACATTATGACATTATGATTAGCCTATCATGGGGTTAGGTGTCCAGCCATGTATGTGTGTGTGCTTGTGTGTGTGTGTACACATGGCGAATAGGGCAGGGTAGTCTCATTGCCCATCCTACAAGTACTACATTGAAAGGAAAGTGAAGAAGGAGCAGACCTCCAAGGGAAGAAGAGTGCAATAACCAGAAGCAGGAAGAAAGGAATACTTTGTAAACTAAAACAGCAGATGTCCATTACATATATTTTTGTTTTAATAATTTTTAAATTGCATTTCTTGGATTCTCAATGCATATAATCATACCATCTGCAAATAATTATACTTTTTCCTCATTTCATCTTTCTTCCTTTTAGATTTATACATCTTATTTCATTTTCTTGGTTTATTACATTTCAGAACCTTTAAAACACTATGAAGGACATTTGTGCCTTTTTTCTGAATTCCATGGGAAATAACTTGTTTATGATACTTGCTCATAGCTTTTTGATACTCTTTAGAAAGTTTTCTTTATTCCATTGTACTTACGGTTTCATAAGGAATGAATGCTGATTTTAGTTAATTAATTATTTAGGTAACACTGTTTAATAACAAATTTCAGGTGTACACATAATAATTCAATATCTGTATATCCCAGTGATTTTCAACGTTTTTCACCTTATGACACATGTAAACAAATTACTAAAGTTTTGTGGCACACCAAAAATATATATTTTTTGCCGATCTGACAAAAATAGGTATAATTTTGATTCATTCACACTGGACACCTATTGTTGTGTTGGCTGTTGTCATTTTTTATTCAACAATCTAAGGGAAAAGAGGTCAGTGCCCTTGACTAAATAGTCAGGTAGTGCATGTTCTAAAAATTCTTGAGGCACACTGGCTGAAAATGAAATGGTATGCTCTATTGCTGCTCACCACCAAGTTTACTTTCCATCCATTAGCATATACAGTGTTACCTTCATACTCATCATTAATTCATTTCAGAACTCATGACAAGTGCTGAGACCAATGACTACTGAGCTGTTTGCAACCTACCATGAAACTGAACCATCAACCTCTGTTTTATCAGGAGAGAGGGGTGCCAAGTAGTGAGCAAACAATGAGTGCTGAAACATTTTCTCATCAAAATGCAATGAATACAGGGTTTGATGGGTTCTGAAGCTGACAATTAACAACACATAACTGTATTTGGTCTCCTTTACACATTTCACCCATCCCCACCCCCATTCCCTTCTGGTAACCACCATTCTGTATGTATCTGTGAATTTGCTTTTGTTGTATTACATTTGTTCCTTTTTTACTTTTTAGTATTATATTCCAGGTATGAGTAAAATCATATTGTTTTTGTCCTTGTCTGTCCTGGCTTCTTTCATAGCTGCTGATTTCTATCCAGTGCCTTTTGGCCATCTGTTGACAGATAAGGCTAAATTAAAATTAAAAACTTTGGTCCTGGCTGGTATAGCTTAGTGGATTGAGCGCGGGTCTGAGAAGCAGAGGATCACAGTTCAATTCCCAGTCAGGGCACATGCCTGGGTTGCAGGCCAGTTCCCAGTGGGGGCCAGTTCCAGGGGACACAGGAGAAGCAACCATACATTGATATTTCTCTCCCTTCTCCTTCCCTTCCCTTCTAAAGATAAATAAATAAAATCTTTAAAAAAAGAAAGGAAATGTAATCATAATATACTACCTGGCTCACCAGGAAATTATTTATACATAATCATAACAATGTTGAAGGAAGGAAACTTGGCCCGAAGTAGTGAACACACAGAGAAAAATAAAACAAAAATTATCACAGTAATGTAAACAATTAGATCCCTTTATCCAAAAGCTGCTATAATTCTACTGAGAATATGGAGAGAGAATAGGGAAAAGGCAAGAGGGCTAAATAACCTGTAAACCTACTAGCCTGAACAAGCCAACTCCTGTCTAATCTTTTTTTTCAAGATTTTATTTATTTATCTTTATAGAGGAAGGGAAGGAGAGAAAGAGAGAAATATCAATGTATAGTTGCCTCTTGTGTGTCCCCTGCTGGGAACTGGCCTGCAACCCAGGCATGTGCCCTGACTAGGAATTGAACTGCGATTGTGTGGTTCGCAGGCTCGAGCTCAATCCACTGAGCTACGCCAGCCAGGGCAGTCTAATCTTGAAAGCTAAGTGGGGTTGGGACTGGTTAGTCTTGGATGAGAGTGTTAAGTTAATCATGCTACTGTGCATTGGAACACTATGCAGCCATTAAAAAGAAAGTTATGGAATTGTACATCTGAAAGGTGTGTATGATGCATTAAGTGTGAAATAAGTTGTAGCCCAATATGTATTGAATAATTCCCATTTTGGTTTTAAAATTATGAATAGATATATTTGCCTTATATATTCATGTAAACATAGTAACAAGTCAAGAAGACAATGAAGCAAACTATTGATATAGGGACTTTCTGGGAGATGGTATTAGAGAAGGGCACATATATTTCTATATCTACATTCATATCTATATATCTATATGTGTATCTATCATCTGCTATAGGGTTGGCAGAAGAATAACCTCTGGTAGATATGCTGATGACTCAGGTTAGGTGAGTGGGAGTAGATTGTTGGGGCTGGAAGGGGAGGTCAGTAGTCTGTCCCTAGTTCCTGTATATGAATGTTGGAGAGACCTAGTGATGGTTAATGGTCTCAGAGCAGGCTGTTGGTGGTATTTGCATTAAAGACCTTTCCTCTTGGTGCTGAGAGTGGCTCTATTAGAAGTGAGGAGGGCCTAGTATTTAAAACAACAGTTTGCCAGTTGCTGTAGGCAAGATCTCTGGGCTGGTCTATAATGTTGGCTCTGCAAGGGTTCAGGGAGGTCAGAGATCTATCTCTCGGGGGGGTGGGTGGCAAGGAGCAAAAACTGCTGTCATAGGAGGCTCACTTGAGCAAAGTTTCTCTGAGCTTGAAAGCATGACCTCTTAGGCCTGTGTGTGGAATTGGGAGAAGCCCCAGAGGGTGGAGGCTTATCTCAGGCATTGTAATTGACACTGGCAGAGGCTATTGTTTACTGTATATGGTTCTTCAGGATATGTCCTGCACAAGGGTGTATGGACTGAAGGGGTCTGTCTGTGTGTTGGGGTGGATTAAATCTAGTCTATATTTTGCTTGTCAACAAGCTTTGTACCCTAATGCAGGAATGCCACTGTCATCAGAGAAAGGTGAATGTTTTTATACTTGGACTACCCAAAGGGGTGCCTTTTTCTAATTAATTTACCCCAAGAGGGTACTTTTTCTTTCACAGTTTTTTTCTGCTCCAGGGTGGTGCCTGCTAGTTGCTGCCTTGACTCTCTCAGAGGCACAGGTATGCAGATACTAGATTTCTGAATCCTAAAGGTCCTGCTTTGGAAGTTCTGAGTAATCAGAAGCCATCCCTGGAAGAAGCCCTTTCCACTTGCCTCCCAGAGCAAGCTCTGGCCATTCTCCCTGCCTCAGGCAAATTGACGTAAGAAAATGACTTTGGTCAGATTAGATCAAAATGACAGCCTAAATGCTTGTTACTTTGTTCCCATCCTCAATGACTTTGGTCAGATTAGATCAAAATGACAGCCTAAATGCTTGTTACTTTGTTCCCATCCTCCCCTCCCTGAATTCCTTAAAACATCAGAATAGGGTGGGGGGAAGTGGTGGGGAGAAAATGGAGACAATTATACTGGAACAACAATAAAAATATGTGGGGAAAAAACAAAAAATAAGAAAAAAACATCAGAATAGCAAAAGGACCCAGAGTAGTATTAATTAATTAAAGAAAAATGTACTATCAGTAGTTCAGAAATTGAGATGAATTCCTTAAGGATCCCTGGCTGGTGTGGCTCAGTGGATTGAGCGCCGGCCTCTGAACTGAAAGGTTGCCCTTTTGATTCCCAGTCAGGGCACATGCCTGGGTTGCAGGCCAGGTCCCTGGTTGGGAGTGTGTGAGAAGCAACCAGCTGACATTTCTCTTGCACATTGGTGATTCTCTCCCCTCTTTCTCCCTCCCTTATCCTCTCTCTGAAAATAAATAAATAAAAATAGTTTTTAAAAAGTTAATTCCTTGAGTATAGAAATCAGATACCATCATATTGATAAGAGAGGAGAAGTCATCCAGCCCAAAACCTGAAAGAGAAAAGTACTAGAGAAAATCAAACCCCAGAATGAATAAATACAAAGAGTAGGGGTGGAAGGGGCTCCCTCTGGTCAAATGAAGAATCATATTCAGAAAAGAACCAGTTGGACCCCACTGTGATTAGCTCTCTCATCCTTCCCCCAACCCACCCTAAGGTTAAAGACAAAAATTTCATCGAAAGAAAGTGAGCTATTGCTACCAAATATTTCCTAGTCTGAGTATAGGATCCTAGAAAACAAAAGAGCAGACCTTGGTGTAATTTGGCCTTCCCCATGATATATGAAAAAACCAAAGAAGAGAAGGAACTTTGGTCAGGAGAGAAATACACCGGAGTCCTTCACTGCGACAGTAAAACTGTTTTGGCAAGTTGCAGGGAGTGGAAGGAAATGGCCTTTCCATCTCCTGCATACCCATCCACTTTAAAGTGAAGCCTGACAGGTGAACACGTGCAACCCATGTACACAAAGCTCTCCCGCTCAGGAAGCAGGCCATCTCGGGACACATAATTACAGAATAAACTCACACAAGCTATCTTTGTTGATGTATCTTGTCCCTTATTCACTCACATGCATAGACAAAAAATGATAACCAGGAATATTTGGATAAAATATACAACATAAAAGAGAAGAACCAAAAAGAACAAAGAGAACAATTGACTGCGACTGGGGAAGGGGGTGAGTGAAATAATACCCAGAACAAAACTCTGATTTTCAGATTCTAACTTTCCTGCAATTCAGAACACATTGCAGACATATTCAGAACCTCTTTAAATTACTCAGGTAGGTATTATACCAGAGTAAAATATGAAACTTAAAAAGAGGAACATGTGGAATATAAGAAATACTGGTAAGCAAAGAAATAGTAAAACTTTGAGTTGTCTAAATGCTACCCCAAAAAACCCCACCATTTGAATCAGACAAAAACAGAATTCAGAGCTAAAAATATTAAAAGAGACAAAGGGATACTAAATATTGATAGAAGGTGCAGTCCACTAAGAACGTAATAATCATGGCCCTTTATGCATATAACAACATGAATTACAGAATATATATATATATATATATATATATATATATATGAAGCAAAGTCTGTTAGAAATACAAACAGAATAAACATTTATAAATAACTAATCATGGAGGAAGGAGATTCCTCCTCCTCCTCTTCTTTTTCTCCTTCCTCTCTTCTCTCCTTTTCCCATTCTTTCCTTCTCCCCTACTTTGCTCCAAAAACATATATTTAGTACCTAATATGTGCTAGGCATTGTGTTAGGTAGAGTACAATAGCAAGCAAAACAACCCTGGTGCCTGCATCCTGAAGTTTACAGTCTAGTCAGGGTGACAAACATTTAAATATTTGTTCTAATACATGAAAAATTGCAACTATAATGAGTGCTCTGTAAGAGTGGTACACAAAGGTATGAGAGGTCAAGGAAGTTCCCTGAGCAAATGAAACCTCCCCAGAAATCTGAAGAATGCATTGGAGTTAACTAGGTGAAGAGGGAGAAAAGACATTCCAAGCAGGGGAAAAGCATGTCCAAAGGTCCTGTGGCAGGAGGAAGCTCAGTACACATGAGGGATGAAAGGGAGCTGGTGCAGCTGTAGCTCAGTCAGCAAGTGGAGAGTTTTATGAGATGAAGCTGATGTAGATACAGGCCAGGTTATGCAGGGCCTCAAAAGCTATATTAATGATTCATGTCCCTATCCTAAATACAATAGGAGTTAGTGAAAAGATTAAAAGTGAAAAGACTGTAAAAAATATTGGATGAGCTTTGGCTGGTGTAGCTCAGTGGATTGAGCGTGGGCCTGTGAACCAAAGGATCGTGGTTCGATTCCCAGTCAGGGCACATGCCTGGGTTGCAGGCCAGTTCCCAGCAGGGGACTCACGAGAGGCAACCATACATTGATGTTTCTCTCTCTCTCTCCTTCCCTTCCCCTCTAAAAATAAATAAATAAAATCTTAAAAAAATAGTGGATGAGGGGCAAAAATCAAAGCAGGGAGTTCAATTATATGGCTGTAACTACATGCTTGGTGAGAAAAGAAGATATCATAGAGGTGGTGAGAGTGGTAGACATAGAGATAGAGGAAAACTTTAACAGAGATCTACTTGACAAAATTGATACAGCTTCAGGATGGCTTGTGTATGATGTGAGAACTTAGCAAGAATGCCTGCCTGGTCTCGGGCTTTTGTAAGTGGATGGGTGATGGTGCCATTCATTGAGAGAGAGAGAATGTTGCAAGAGGACCAATTTATTGTTTAGGGTTTTATGAGGAAGAGGAAAAGAAGAGTTTTGTTTTGAATATGTTAAATATGAGGGGCTTTTGAGACATCCAAAAGGAAACGTATAGCTGGCATTTGGATAAAAAAGTGTTTGGAACTCAGAAAAAAGCTGGAGATATAAATTTGTGAGCTATATCAAGAGGCGATAATTGAAGCCCCAGATACGAATGAAACCACTTAAAGAGAGATTATAAAGTGAGAGAAGAGTCTACAACTAAGTTGAATGTTAACATTTAGTGGTTGAATTAAAGGAGCGTAAGAAGTATTCAGAGAGGTCTGGGAAAAGCCAGGAGAGTCATGTGTCAGATAAACAAAGAGAAGAGAATGTTTCAAAAGTAGGGAATGATTACTTGTGACAAGAGCGCAGCTGACAGGTTAAATAGTGATGAGAATGTGTTTATTACATTTGGCAACATGAAGGCTCTTTTTAATGTCCAATTATTTATTTCTATATAGTACACAATCTCCCAAATTTAATGACTTCAAACTATACTATTATTGTTACTGTTATTATTTTTATTATCATCAGCAGCATCACGTCTCATGATTATTTGGGTCAGAAATTCAGATAAGGAACATCAAGGATAGCTTGTTTCTCCTTCATGACATCTGGGTCCTTAGGATGACCTGAATTACTATGAAATAGAAAATTGGGAACAGGTTGGGCATCTTTCTCTCCAGATAGTCTCGCCACATGGCTAGCTTAGGTCTCCTCACAGAAAGATAGACTCAGAGTAGGCAGACTTACATGGTGCCTCAAAAGTCCAAGAGTGAGTGCTCCAAAAGGCCCAGGTGGGCTGCAAGGCATTAAAACTAACCCAGTTTCAAAGAGAAGGGAATTAAAGTTCACCTCTTGAGAGAGATACAGATAAAGATCAGGAGGTAAAATGGGATGGTAGTGCTGGGTGGGGGGAGAAAGAGAGAGAGAAATTTATAAGGCCATGTTTCTGAGAAAGTGGAAAAGGGTGTGCTCTCCCTCCTTGGAGCACTTACTCTCCTTTCCCTTCCTCTCTTCCTCCTCCACAGGCACGCATCTCCTAAACTCTAAGGGACCCCACAAGGCTTGCAACCAGGAGAGCAATTGGCACTGCCAGCTGGTCCCAGGCTAACCCCCTGAACCTGTCTCCAAGGCCCCCTTTTCTCTGACTTCTCAGTGAGCCAAAGCAACCCCACCTAGGCTCTCTTGTTGCTTCTTGTATTCTAAGCCCTTCCTTGTTTCACTGTCCCCAGCTTTGATAAATGTATCCTCAAAATTAAAAAAAAGAAAGTGAAAGTTGTGGAATTGAAAAGTCAGGTGGGGAGATCAGTTTCAGAAAGAGGGAGAGCTATACAAATAAGAAAAGTTGAATGGGATGGGGTAGACAGTTTTAAGTTGTATGTTTGGTAGCAGGCAGATGAGGCCAATCCAATCTTCTCTTCTATGTATAAAGTAGGATATGATGGAGCAGGGGAGGGTTGTGGAAGTTTGGGAAAAGTGGAAAAGGAGTTCAGAACAAATTGGCAAGAGGTAAGTATTAGGATTGCTAGCAGACTTTCGGGCATATTTGAGGTGAAATATTTCTCTCAGAAATCAACAGATTAAGTGAATAAGTAAGGATATAGAGAAGTTCATAACACTAATTAATAAGGTTGATTACATATAAGAAATTACCCTGTACAAACATGGAATATATTTTCTTCACAAATGCAGAAATCAGATAAGTAACATTCTCTGATCACAGGGGAATAGCATTAAAAAATTAACAATGGAAAAACAAGCTCTGGCTGGTGTGGCTCAGTGGATTGAGCACGGGCCTGTGAAGTGGGGGTTTGCTGGTTCGATTCCCAGTCAGGGCACATGCCTGGGTTGCAGGCCAGGTCCCCGGGTGGGGGACACATGGGAGGCAACCACACATTGATATTTCTCTCCCACTCTTTCTAAAAATAAATAAAAAAATAGCAAACTTTAGTTTGATGTAGACTTAAGGTCCAGGTGACAGTTCAAGGAAAATATTAGGGATAGAGGAAAATGCATTACACAATGCTTATGCAACATAGTCATTGTGTTCTTCATCAAGTAAACTTTAATAAAAACAATGGGTTACAAGGGGATCATCTAAAACTAGATTAAGAGAAATTTTAAATATAACAAATTTTGTAAAAGTACACACAGCTTTAAATAAATGCAAGGAAAAGGTTACTATAAAACCAAGATAGAAGTTATTTTAGAAAGGAAAGTGAGAAATTTTTGACCAGCTAGTGAAAGTGAAATGGTTTCTGAGGTGGCTGGTACAATTTTCTCTCCCACTCTTTCTCCTTCCCTTCCTCTCTCTGTAATAAATAAATAATATATTTTTAAAAATTAACAACAGAAAAACAACCCAAAATATCAACATACAGGATTTTTTTTCTGGTTAAATTCCCTTAATAACAGATTTCTTCAGATATAATTGACAGAAATTACTTTTCAATAGTAATGTGCATACTATGAAGTTCACCCTTTGAAAGCATACAATTCAATGGTTTTAGCACATTCACAGAGTTATGGAACCATTGTCATATTCTAATTTTAGAACATTTTTTCCACCTACAGAAGAAACTCTGTATTCCTTAGCCGTTACATCCCCTGGCAACCACTAATCTACTTTCTGTCCCTATGTATTTGCCTATTCTGGACATTCCATATAAATGGATTCATACAATATAGCTCTTTTATGTCTGGCTCCTTTTATTTCACCTGACATTTCAAGGCTCATCCACGTTGTAACATGCAGTAGTACTTTATTCCTTTTTTATGGCTGAATAATATTTCACTGTATTGATATGCCAATTTGTTTACCAATTTACCTTCAGTTGAAGGCCATTTGAGTTGTTTTTATTTAATGTTTTTTATTCATTGATTTTAAAGAGAGAGAAAGGGAGAGAGAGTGTGAAACATTGATTGATGTATGTCATGACAATAATCCAACCGACTAAGCCAACTAAACCACCTGGCCAGGGCCGGCTGTAGTTTTTAAAAAATATTTTATTTATTTATTTATTTATTTATTTATTTATTTATTTATAGAGGGAGTAGGAAGGAGAAAGGGGGGAGAAACATCAATGTGTGGTTACCTCTCAGTGCCCCTACTGGGGACCTGGCCTGCAACCCAAGCATGTATACTGACTGGCAACTGAACTAGTGACCCTTTGGTTCGCAGGCGGGCACCCAATCTACTAAGCTACACCAGCAAGGGCTGATTGCTTATACTTTTTAACTACCATAAATAATGCTGTTATAAACATTCATGGGCATTTACTTTTATTTCTCGGGTATATACTGAGGAGTGGAATTGCTGAGTCATATGATAATTCTATGTTTAATATTGCATAGAACTGCCAAACTATTTTTTAAATAATTTTTTATTGTTGTTCAAGTACAATTGTCTCCATTTTCCCACCCCCACTTTCCCCCACCCCACCCACCCCCACCTCTCACCCTCCATCCTTTCCTGCTTTGGTTTGTCCATGGGTCCTTTATACATGTTCCTTGATGACCCTTCCCCTTCTTTTCCCCATTATGTCCCCTCCCTCCTCTCCTCTGGTTACTGTCAGTTTGTTCTTTATTTCAATGTCTCTGGTTATATTTTGCTAAGAATCCTGAAACACCAATTCAAAAGTACCTATGCACCCCAATGTTCATGGCAGCACAATTTACAATAGCCAAGTGCTGGAAGCAGCCTAGATGCCTATCAGTAAATGAGTGGATCAAAAAACTGTGATACATTTACACAATGGAATACTACACAGCAGAAAGAAAGAAGGAGCTCCTACCCTTTTTTACAGCATGGATGGAACTGGAGAGCATTATGCTAAGTGAAATAAGCCAGGAAATGAAATACAAATACCATATGATCTTACCTATAAGTGGAACCTAATCAATAAAACAAACAAGCAAAATATAACCAAATTGTTTTTCAAAGAGATTGTATCATTTTATTTTCCCACCAGCAATTTATGAGGGTTCCAGTGTCTCTATATCCTCTCCAGTACATATTGTTATTGTCTCTTTTAACAGATACATTTTATAGTATGCTATGAAAAAATTGAACTGAGTAAAGTGATAGGTGGAGATGGTATTTTTAAATGGGGTGAGTAGGGCAATATCTTATCAAGAGGGTAACCTTTAAGCAAAGGCCTGAAGGAGGTGAGGGAAATGGTCATGTGGAGATTTGGGGTAAAGCTTTCTAGGTAGAACAACCAGTAGAAAGAAGCTAAGGTGTGTGCATGCCTGATGTTTTATAAAAAGAACAAGGAGGTCAGTGTGACTGGAGAAGAGTAAGAAATGGCAAGGAGGGGGAGTAGGAAGTGAAGTCCAAGGAGTAACAGTGATCTAGACAAAGATCATGTAAACTATTATACAGATAATGGTTTTACTCTGGTTGACATGGGGAGCCATCAAAAAGGTTTGAGCAGAGAAGACTTTAATTTGATTTTCATTTTTAATAGGAAAATCTGGCATGTGTTGAGAATGGATTGTGGTGGGAGGAAGAGGTAAAAGACCAGCTTGGAGGTATTGAAATAATTCAGGCAAGAGATGATGATGGCTTGAACCAGGATGGTAGCTGTGGAGGTAATTAGAAGTGGTTGAATTATTTATATATGTTAAAGGGTCAATAAGATTTGCCAATATCTTGTTTGTGGAGTGTGAAAGAAAGAGATGAGTCAAGAAAATTCTTACAATTTTGGACTTGAGCACATGAATGGATGGAGTTATCAATAACTGAGGACCATGACAGAAACATTGGTCAGTTGCCTCTTGTATACGCCACAACAGGGGACTGAATCCACAACCTTCTGGTATACAAGATGACACTTCAATTACTTTAACCACCAGACCAGGGCTCTTTTATTTTTCAATTACAGTTGCATTCAATATTTTGTGTTGGTTTCAGGCACACAGCATAGTGGTTCGACAATCATACACTTTACAAGGTATTCCCACCAATATTTCCAGTATATATTTATTATATTATTGAGTATAATCCCAATGCTATACTTTATGTTTCCATAATTTCCCATTGTATTCTTAATTCCTTCACCCTTTTCACCCAGTCCCCGAACCTCCCTACAATTTGGCAACTATCATTCTGTTCTCTGTGTCCATAAGTCTGTTTCCATTGTGTTTGCTTATTTATATTGTTCTTTAGATTCCACATACAAGTGAAATCATATGCTATTTGTCTTTCTGTGACTGACTTATTTCAGTGAGCATAATGCCCTCTAGGTCCATCCATACTGTTGCAAATAGTAAGATTTCATTCTTTTTTATGGCTAAGTGATATTACATTGTATATGTGTACCATCACTTTTTTATCCACTCGTCTATTGGTGGACACTTGGGTTGTTTCCATATCTTGGTGATTGAAAATAATGCTGCAAGGAACATAGGGGTACATATAACTCATATTATTTCAAATTAGTGTTTTGTGTTTGTTTGAATATATACCCAGAAGTGGGATTTCCAGGTCATAAGGCAGTTTCATTTTTATATTTTTGAGGAGATTCCATACTGTTTTCTGTAGTGGCTACACCAGTCTGCATTCCCACCAACAGTGCATTAGGGTTCCCTTTTCTCCACAGCCTCACCAGCCTCACTCATTATTTGTTTATTTATTGCTTATGGCCATTTTGACCGGTGTGATACACTATGGTTAGTGACATTTAGCATGTTTTCATATGCTTATTGACCATCTGTATGTCTTCTTTGGAGAAGTGTCTAGAATCAGTCTTAAAATTAATTAATTAATTGTTTTTACCTGAGGGCAGAAGAAGAATTATCTGGAAGTTATAGTGTGGCTGTAAGAAGATGCCTGCCTTGCCTCCTGACTTTACAGTACATGCATTGTGTAGGTATAAATTGCTTTCACTTGAAAGGGTTGTAAGAGAAGTTCCATCCTCATGGGAAAGCCATATTCAGTGCATATTAAGAGATGAGTTAGAGGATGGTAGGAGAGCTTATTAATCATGGTGTCCAGGAGGCACAGCAGAAGCACTTGGAAGCTGAGGTGGGTGGAAATGAGCTGTCAGATAGGGTGGAGAAGAAGCACAGAGAAATATGAGAATGAAGTTGGAGGAGAGCAATAGCAACAACAATAATAATAGTAATTTAATAGTTACAATATACCTCAGCAATGCTTTGCATATATTATCTCATTTAATCTTCATAATCTCATAAAGTAGAGCCTTTATTTTATAGACCTAAAGATAGTCACAGAATTAAGTGACTTGCTCAAGGTCACATAGCAAATTAGTTGAACTGGGTGCTTACATTTTGGGTGATGACAAAGGAAAACAGGGATGTGAGTGAGGCACAGTGGCTTTGGCTTATCACAAGTTTGACAAGATGGTTGGTACTGATAGTCTTCTGATAAACGAGAGAGGGAGATCTCAGGACTCTCCAAGTTTAGCTGTATTTGGGACTAGAGGTGGGGAGCTGCTGTTGCATTGGTGTTCCTTATATTGCTCAGTATGGAAGGATCCAGGAAGGGGCTGGGCCAATGTAGTTTCTCCCCTGTGCTCCCCAGAGTAATTGGTGGTGTGGATAGCACTGTAATTCTTAGCTATGTCTTGCCCTTTTGGGGATATGAAGCCAGCTGCAGGGGTGAAGCTGACAGTTTGTGGGAAAAGTGACCCTAATGGAAGACTCCACAGGCTGTAGATTCTTAGAGATGTGAGGCCCTGCAGGAGTCTGGAGGTTGCCCAATTCCTTCTTGCAGTGAAAGCAGCTTTTGCAGAGTTTAAAGCTGTGGTATAGCTCTTAAAGAAACTTTTCTTCACTGGACACCCTGAAAAGTTTTGGTGTCATGCTTATTGCTCAAGGAAACTTACCATGAAGAAGATGCCTTACTACAAACCCTTTGGGCAGCATTTTATAGCCTCATGTCAAGATCATCCTATGAAAATGACTTCAAAATTCTAAGGCAAATACAATCATTAAATATTTACTACTTGTTCTAGCTACATTACTTATTTTAATAAAATGAATTATAGACTTTGGTTTTCTGTGATCTGTGCTGCATGTACATCGAGGACCCTCATAAAATAAATTGCACAGAACACTTATGTACAAATTATGGTACAGAGCATGTATGTCTAAAACATAAAGTTCCTTATAACTATTTATTGCATGGATAAATGAACTTTATTATTTTAATTTTTAAATGGTTTATTTTCAGGTACCACATTTTGCCATATAATGAGCACTTTTTGCCCAAATTTTTGAGGGAAAAATAAGGATGCACATTATACATGAGTAGTACAAATTCTGTATCTATATAAATATTTTTAATTTTTTATTTATGCTTATGTGTTAAAAGTGTAACTCTAGAAAGCAATAATGATATCCATATGCAAGAAAATACTCTGGAATATGATAATCAGTTTTGTTTCTAAATAAAAATAAATAAATAATTGAAATAAAAAATTAAAACAAAATATTTTTTCCCTCAAAGTTTGGGCCAAAAACAAGGGTATGTGTTTGATCCACCAGCTGCGAGAACAAATGTTGGAGACCTTCAGGGATTCAAAGATGTTAATTTATTGGGCAAGTTTAACCTGCGCAGGGGCGATCCCTCAAAGTGTCCGGAGACACAGTGCCCGCTGGGGGCTCGTCTGGGATTCGCGCCTAGCGCTTACAGCTAAGTCCTTATATATAGGCCATCAAACAAGCATTTGCACAGAAGCAGATTATTGGCTTACAGGGCCCACACTCGAGAAAAAGGGTGGGGTCTGACTCAACTGAAAGGGAAATTTTGAAACTAAACAGATGGCAATCAACTTACAGGGTGTCTGCTAAGGTTTCAGGCTCCTTGGGGCTGAGGCCATTTTTCTTGTTCCCAACAGTATGCACTATGCATGACAAAATATGGGTATTTCTTCTTTTGTGACATATTGTTTATTGTAGTGGTGATTTATTTGATGAGTTCTTTGGCAGGAGCAAAGTCCCAATTACAACTTTGGAAAACCAGAATCTACTTTATGATGATACCATTTACAACACAAAATCAGAAACACATTGTAGTGACAAGTGGGCCCTACTTATGTGTCTATGATGGTAGGTTATGAATGAAGGTAATGATGCACACATATAGAGTTCAATACCTCATTAATACTAATAACCTAATGATATATGTTATAATTCAGATTCAGTTTATGTGATTATCAGAGTGTATGAAAGTGGATTAGCCCTGGCTGGTGTAGCTCAGTGGATTGAGCACTGGTTGTGAACCCAAAGGTCGCTGGTTCTGTTCCCAGTTGGGGCACATGTCGGTGTTGTGGGCCAGGTCCCTAGTGGGGGCCATGTGAGAGGTAACCGCACATTGATGTTTCTCTCCTTCTCTTTCTCCCTCCCTCTCTCCCTTCCTGTCTCTTTAAAAATAAATAAGTAAAATGTTTTAAAAAAAGGAAAAAAAGAAAGTTGATTAAAATATGTATGTATACAACCTGAAATTAATATATTATTGAATGTCAACTGTAATCGGAAAAGAGTAAATTAAGAAACATTTATGTACATGCACTGTATATCTGTTCCTGTGCATGTGCAATTTGTCATAGTTCAGATATCATTTAATTTTTATAGAATTAAAAGTTAGCTGTTGTTTCTTTAAAAAATATTTTATTTATTTATTTTTAGAGAGAGGGGGAGGGAGAAGAGAGGGAGAGAAACACTATTGGGTTGCATCTCACACACCCTCAACAGGTGACCTGGCCTGCAACCCAGGCATGTACCCTGATGGGAATCAAACTGGCGATGCCCAATCCTCGGAGCTACACCTTTTGTAGCTCAGAGGTAGTTGTCATTTCTGACACGGCAAATATTCAGCATAAAACTTTTTAATAAGTTTAAAATAAATAGGTTTCTCAAACCAAAAGTTTAAGAGATTAGGAAGTCCATGTAGGTGTTAGTAATTTTGGGGTCCACCAGAAAAATTTTCTTTACTAGTGGAATATTTACAGGGTCTGCCACAAATAAGCCCCTTTTTTATTATAAAGTCTTTTATTACAAAATCATAAGTATGTAATTTCATAACACAACATTGCACTCAAGCACACCATGAGATTTTAGGTGAAATGTTCAAATTAAAACTATAAATTATTACACTCATATTATTCTCCTACCAACCACACTTAAGCGGGCGTTAGTTCTGCCTGAGCTAGTAGCTGTTACATCTTGTTATGTATAGATCTAAAACAAATGATCTATTTCCACTCATTTTAAACTGCTTAATAGCAACTGTTCATTGGTGTTATAATGTATTGTTACGTGGCAGGCTCCCAGGGTGATGTGAGAGTTTTCTGGGGAGGAAAGCTCTTTGGCAACAAGGTTGACACTGTAGCAACTAACCACAGTTTGGGGGCTGGGCTTCAGGTTTGCATGCTGATAAACTCAACATTCTGAAGATCTGGGAGTTGATTGATGATGGGAATGCATAGTCATGATGAGGTTGTTCAGAGGAGCTCAATGTGTAAACCAGAATGTCAATTTATAAATTTACAAACAATTGTACACTGGATCTGATTGTAAAAATAGAAAAGTCTTTGTGAGTAGATCTTCTTGGGAAGCTAAATTACAATCAGAAGATTGTTGATACCATAGAATCAAGGCAAGGGGAGTTAGTTGTACAATTCAAATGCATAGTAGCATTTGTTGTGATTGCTCCAAGGCCCATCCCTCCAATAGAGAGTGGAGTATTTGCTCCCTGGGGGGACTGCTGTGTTTGTTTTATAAATCAGGGCACATGTACTCCAATACCTGGGGACAGTGCCTGCTTCCGTTTTACATTCCTCTGTGCATTGTTTGCTGATGAAAAGCCTTGGTTCGCTCTCTTTTCTAAAACAACACATGGGCAAAATCTGTTTCTTTAGCTGTTATCTCTTCTATCAGATTAGTCTTCCATTGCTGGACTACCGGTCATTCTATCAGTCAAGGACATTGCCGCTCTTGATTTGTAGCTTATTTAATAGGTATTGGGGTGAAGCAGGGGATGGCAACCTGGAGAATAATTCTATGAGGGCACTCATTATGGCCAGTGAATATGGTTGCTGGAAATACAGGCTATCCTAATTAAATCCAGATAACAAGTTTTTCGCCGCGTGTGTGTAAAATTCATATTTAACTGGATGTCCTGTGTTTTTATTTGCTACACTTGAGAAGCCCAGTGGTACATTTACATGAGAATAGAAGGTTAGCCTGAGTTTATGCTGGTCCGTAAGCACCAGTCTATTCGGTGGTCTCAGAGAACAAATATCCTTTGCACTAAAAAACTGTTTAGGCGAATAGTAGGTTTCAAGGAAACACGAAAGAATGCTGATCCTTTGAGGAATCCGTAATGACGACAATGCCATAAATAGTACTTTGATTCCTCCGCCCCTCCATTCTTCTCTTCCTGCATCTAGAATGATTACTGTATTTCTTCTTCCTTCTCAAGTCCCGCCCTTTCAGCTACCCACTCTGGGGAGCAATCAGTTGCCCAAAAAGGGCCAGCAAAACCGCCGACGTGTTCAGAGGAGCGGAAGTAGTCAAATTTCACTGAGAACCGTAAAGTGCGGCTGCCTGTCTCTCTTTCCGGAGGACTACATCTCCGTTTGTCGGTGCTGGCCTTCCTCGTGTAAGGGGAGCTGTCGGATCTTTGATAATTCGAGTTATTCCCCATTCCAGGCCCTTCCCTATCGTCGCCCCCTTCACCTTGGATCATGTTCAAGAAGTAAGGACATGCTGTGGCCTCCATCCGCTGCTCACAAAGGGGGTGGGGGTGGGGGTGGGGAAGAGGGCGAGAGCAAAGATCCTCTTTCTCTCCCCCACCCCTGCCATCCTTACTCCCCGAGGTTTTCTGTAGTACTTACTATACTCTCACTTGCAACTTGCAGCACCTCTCTCAGCTTTCCATCCCTAATCCTCGGTCGGGTTTTGGCTCTACCACCTTTATTTTCTGTATCTTTACTCCTCTTTCTCTTTTGCTCGCCTCCGATCCCGCAATCCTAGCTCCATTTCTAGGGTTCTACCAATCACATCCTTACACTGTAATTTAGGGGTATGTCCTCTTTACCTAAGAGGAGAACCCTGCACTCACTGCCATATGTTTATTAGTTATGAACTGAATAAGGGAAGGCTTGACTTCCTGGGTCATGGGAGTGAAGGAGTCTGGGTGACAGGAAGCAAGCGGGCTGTCAAGCCTATTGCCTAGCTGCCAGATTAAAACAGCGTGATTGCCCCATAGGCTGGCTATTCAGTGTAAAGAAGACAAAAATTCCTTGGGAACCTACCTAGTAGGTTTTCCTTGCAGATTTGGTAGACGCAAAAAGCAAAGGGGAAACATGGGCAAAGGAAGGTGGGTTTCGTTCACGACATTTTGAGCAAAAATGAGTAGGGACTTTAGAAATCATCACCATCTCTTAAAAAACATCTCAGTACATTGCATAGCCTAGCAGGGACCGATTTTCTGTGTTATATTTGGGTTGGTCTTCTGTATCTCACAGCTTGAGAACTCTTTTGTTTTGACTTGCTTTTGTTTTCCACACAGGTTTTGTTATAGGAACAAATCTCTGTTTCTTCCTGTTCTTCCTGGGTAGGGACGAATAAGATTTTCCAGAAAAGGCATTTGTGTAGCTGATTACAGATTATAATGTGAAATATGCCTCATATCCTCCCTCCCAGCTAATTGTGTATGTATGACACTTTATTTAATATTGTAGTAAGACATTGGTTGTGCAAGACAGAACAAAAGGTAAATGGTATTTTTAGAAACAATTTATTTCATTATTATTTTAGGCATCTGAATTCTTGCTTGGGAATAGATGACTAATGGAAACACTACCTTTAGCTGTTCTGATATGTCTACTTAGAAATGCCTTTTTTTCTTCCAAAAATAATTTGGTAGATTTGATGAAAAAGAAAATGTGTCCAACTGCATCCAGTTGAAAACCTCAGTTATAAAGGGTATTAAGAACCAACTGATAGAGCAATTTCCAGGTATTGAACCATGGCTTAATCAAATCATGCCTAAGAAAGACCCTGTCAAAATAGTGCGATGGTAAGTCTTTATTTTTCTCTATGTAAAGCTCAGAGTAAGTAGCTGAGTATCATATAATTAGACTGCACTCATAATAAATGGAACTATTTTCACAATAACTGTTGATAGATTATGGAAGTAGATAGAGTAAGTAAAATTAAGCAATATTTCTGTTTTCAAATGTTTTCCTCTTTCTTAAAAATGGCTTTATATACTGATTGCTTTATCAGACTTAAATGTTTTTATTTAGAATTAATTTCTTTCCATTGTACTTTAGAGATTTCTTCTATTGAATTATGTAACAATGAAATGAAAATAACAACATACAAAGTAAAATTGATTGTAGCAGCTCAGATTTTTTCTTTTTTCTTTACTGGACTAGTATGATACATTTAAACAGGGTTTTTTGGGGGGCCTGGCTCTTTATTGAAATTTTTTATTTTACAAAAATAATTTACTTATTTATTTCTTTTGAGAGAGGGGAAGTGAGGGAGAAACAGAGGGAGAAAAACATCAATGTGTGGTCACAATATCTGGTGTGCCCCCCACTGGAGACCTGGCCTGCAACCCAGGCATGTGCCCTGACTAGGAATCAAACTGGGGGGACCCTTTGGTTCACAGGCCAGCACTCAATCCACTGATCTGTATCAGCCACGGCTTTAATGAAATTTTTTAAAAAGCTTACTGTATCTCTGTATATGCATGTTTTATATTATACATTATTTAAAGGCTATTTGGCATATTCATTTTTGAAAGGAAATATCTAACTTGATACTTTGTGACATTTGTCTTACAGCCATGAACATATAGAGATCCTTACAGTAAATGGAGAGTTACTGTTTTTTAGACAAAGAGAAGGGCCTTTTTATCCAACCCTAAGGTTACTTCACAAATGTAAGTCTTGTTAGAAAATAATGTATTTGAGGATATGGAAAGACCCAAAAGGAGCTGAAAATGACAAATCGTCATTAACTTATTTATTAGTACTAGGTAATATGGAATATAAAAAATGAATTCCTATTTTGTGGTAAATCTGAAAAATGCAGATTGTCTCATGCATCCCTGAAAGCCCAAGAAACAACATTCATTCATTCATTCATTCATTCAACAAATATTGAACTTAATATGTGCTAGGCACTGAGCTAGGTACTCAGAATATGATGGAAAACATGGTCCCTGTCCCTGTGAAACTAATAGTCTAGTTGGAAGAGTAGACAACAGTTAGTTAATTGCACAAGTATATATTCACACACTGTGACACGTGTTGTGAGCAATTCTTTTAAATTTATATCTAGATTTGCCTCCCAGAGATAATTCTATGTAAGGGTGTGGAAGTCAGTTATTGTCCGTTGAGTATCGGGTGTTATGAAACAAAATAATGTTTATTATGTACCCATTTATGCATGTTGTTAGACTGAGTACATTAGAAAAGAAAATCCAAAGGACGAAAAAAATCCCTGTGCCCAAGAACCTATAACTGTGAAGTAGAACTTCTGCTTCTCAAACCAGTCTGTTTATCTGGCCTTCCACCCAAGAGTCAGAATGGCAGGGAGTGACTGGAGGGCTCTGTAGGTGATATTGGTGACTTAATGAGTTTTATTTTTGGTAAGAGTAGATACATTTTTAATTACTTGTTGAAGTAGAGATTTGGAGCACTACAGCTGTTAGGCAAGTCTTGAAAGATGTGAAACACTTTAATATTTCTATAGGAATATTTATGATTATTTGATTAAGTATTGATTTCATGAAGTTAGAAGACCATGATATGGACAGAAACTGAGTCCTGGTGCAAATAAAAATATTTTGGTGACATTAAGACATTTTAGTGACATTAATTCCTACTCAACTAAAAGAATAGAGACAAAATAATCTATTGTATTGCATGAATCTACTTTGGATCCTGGTTTAAAAAACAAAATTCAAGCCCTCCTCCTCCCTGTCAAAAAAGATATAAAGACTTTCTTGGAACTATGGAGGGAAATTAGCATATGGTTTGGTTATAGTATGATACTGTAGAAATGTTGTTAAATTTGTAGACATGATAATACTGTTGTGGTTATCTAGGAGAATGACTTTATTCTCAGGTGGTGTGTGCTCATTATGGTGAAGCATTATGTCTGAAATTTAAAATAGTACAGGAAAAATATGTGTGTTTAAATAGAAGGGGATAAAGCAAATGTAACAAAGTGTTAATGGACGATGGTTGAAACTAAGTGCATAGTGTCCAAGGTGTTCATTGAACTGTTCTTCCCAGTTATTCCATATGTTAAGTATTATCTTAATAAGTTAGAAGAAAAAGACGTTCCTCTTTAGTAGTATTTTTTCTGGGAACCAACCTTTTAGAACATCTTAAAGTTATTCTTGTACAAGAAGCAGGATAATATGGTGGTTAAAAGCATGAACTTGGAGTTACGCAGACCTGGGTTCAATTCCCAGTGCATGTCATTTTTGTCAGATCATTCAATCAATTTAAACCTTATTTCTTTATCTTTTAAAATGGACATAGTTGTATATTAAGTCTCCCAGAGTTGTGAGGATTAAATGAGATAGTCATGTACTGTACCTGACACAATGCCTGCAACACTGTAAGTGCTCACTAGATGATAGCCATTATAATAATGTAGTAGCTGTTTAAACAGTGCCCACTAGTACCACTGTTGTCATCATCATTATTATTAAAAGGCAGCTATTAATGAGGATGGAAATCTAGAAAACAAATTGTGGCTTATGAATATTAAGTGTATTCATTCAGGTTCCTCTTTAACAGTAAGTTGTTTAAATTAATTCGGAGTCTTGGTAGGGAAAAAGACTTATGTGTTATCTGATGAGTTGGAGGGCTAATGGTAAAACATTCAAGTGAGTAAATTTTACCAATTGTTATTGGCAGTATTCCTGGAGAGCCCTGAGAGGCCTAAGAAGTTTTTTCCCCCAGGCATTGTTTTAAATCCTCCTGGGATCCTTTAATTGTTAGGTTATGAATTATTTGCAGATACACATACATACAAAAATATTTTTTAAGATTACAAAAGGAATATGTGTTTATTCTAGAGATTTGGAAAATATAGAAATAAAACCACCTGTATTCCCTTGACCTATTGTTGACCATTGTTAATATATCAGTGTACTTCTATCCAATTCTTTCCTGTGCTATGTATGTCTGTGTAAATGTATATATTTTTGCTCTTTCAATTGGGCTGTCTATAGTTTTTTTAAAAATTATTAGATATGTTTTAGAGCAGGTTTAGGTTTACAGAAAAACTGAGCAAAAAGCAAAGAGTTCCCATATACTCACCATTCCCTTGTTACTAATATCTTGCATTGATGTGATATATTTGTTACAACTGATGAACCAATATCGATACATTATTAATAACCAAAGTCCATAGTTTACATTAGGGTTCATTTTTTGTGTTGTACATTCTGTGGGTTTTACCAAATGCATAATATTCACTGTTAAACTATCATACAGAATAGTTTCACTTCACTAAACATCTTCTATGCTTCACCTATTTATCTCCTTCTCCTTGACGGACCCATAGAAACCACTGATATTTTTGGTTATTTTTTATTGTTTTTTCTTAACATTAGATTATGAACATTTCCCAGGATAATTATGTGTTCCTCAAAAACATGGCTCTAGTATATAGATATTGTCGATATACCTTAAGTCATTTACTTCTTACTTTATTGTTAGACATTTAAGTTGATTCCACTTTTTTTATATTATAAATATTAGTGCTGCATTGAATATCGCTCTACCTAAATATATCATTATGTCTTTCATTTTTTTCCCTTAGGATAAAGTCTTAAAAGTAGAATTACTGAGTCAGAGAGTTTAAAACTTTTCAAGGCTGTTGATACATGTTGCCAAGTTGTCCTACAGAAAGGTTGTATTCACTTCTAAGCCTTCTTGCAGTATATGGGAATGGCAGTTTTCCTATGCTATTGCTAGCACTGGAAAGAACTTTTCCTTAAAATATTTACTAATTTGATAAGTAAAGGATGGTATTTGGGTTTTATTTTGCATCTGTGAGAGTACTGTAATTTTAGAAAATATTTACTCATGTTCTTTGCCTTTTGTTCTGGTGAATCATTAGTCTTACTAATTTATGTAATGTATTTCTTTTCTTCTAGATCCCTTTATCCTGCCACACCAGCAGGTTGATAAAGGAGCCATCAAATTTGTACTGAGTGGAGCAAATATCATGTGTCCAGGCTTAACTTCTCCTGGAGCTAAACTTTACCCTGCTGCAGCAGATACAATCGTTGTATCCTTGTCAGGCTATAACACTGAAAAAAATGTATTCATGTTATTAGTGAAAGATCTATGATCCAAAGGAACATTAGATATACTTTTTTGGAGGTTACTGTCACTATTGTCTCATGCCTTTCTGATTATATTTGAAGATGTGGGAAGTAACATCATTTCTTGAGGCTAAATTGTGACCTATCTTAGAAGTTAATGAGAACAAGTAATCAAAGAGTCCTAGGTGCATTTCAGCCCAGTTAGGACCTAATGTTATCAAATTCAGGACACAGTGTAAAACTCTTGGTTATTAATAGAGAGGATATATCTGATATGATTGGATAACTTCTTTGGACATCAGCTTGCTACATTTATGTGTGACTTACCCAGATACATTGGAGTAAAAGCACTCAAAAGGGAAAAGAACTTGGGTACCGGGTAGAGAGTTAGGAGTGAGTAGTGGGAAATGTTGGCAATTCTAAATCTTTATTATAAAGTTCATTTTAAGTTGGTTGTTTGGGCCTCAGAACATGATTTCTCAAAGAGAAATGTTAAAAAGTCCCACATAATCCTTAGTGATCTATTCAACTCGTGATATAGCTGAACAATTCTGCATTATTTCCATTTCTATGGGGCTGTTTCAGCTATATTCTAGATTAAGTTGGTTTTTGCCAACCACTTTGGACAGGAGACCATCTTATTTGTCATAAAGTGCCCATTTCCCTAAAGGTTAGAAAAAAACAAACAAACATACTTGGTAGGAATGGGGAAATCACTGTGGAGTGGAAAGCCGTTGGAACGAGCTCAGGAATGTGTCCTGTGCATAAAAGGAGGCTATCTTCTGTTGTGGCAGTTATATCTAAGGGCTAGGATATAACTGTATGTTTATATCTTAGGAAGATTTTGTACTGACATAGATACTGGTCACATACGAGGTACTCAAATTCATTTGTGGAATATTGAATGAATGAATTGAAAATCAGTGGAGAAATGTATTCTGTAAAAATAGGTTACCTTTTAAGGTTTATGAATTTTCTTAGTGTTGTGAGTTTTTAGTTCTGAAGTTCCTTTAAATGGAAAGTTTTTCTAGTACCTAGCCTTTACTTTTAAAACAATTTTTATTTTAAAACCATTGTAGACTTGTTAAAGTTGCAAAGCTAGTACAGAGAGTTACTCTGTATCCTTGAACCTTTACTTTTAAAAATATGTACTGCACTTTGTAACATTCTAGATGTGTCAAATGATAACCAAGAATGTTCTGAATGTTCTAGACAGGCTGACATTAACATTGGGCTCTTAAAGAGAGATATAATCATTGTTTTCCTGTATCTTTTAGATCAGACCACCATTCAGTTATTAAAATACTAGAAAAATGGATATTTATTTCACAGTTTTTAATATATGAAAGAAATTTTATTTCCTTTTTGTATGACTTAATCTGGTTTTGTTGGCGTTGGGTTATAGAATTAACATTTGACTTAAAAACCAAGAATGATTATTAGATTCATTCAGTTAGCATTTATTGAGAGTATTCACAGTATGCCCATATATTTCTGCTAAGTCCCTGCCCTCAAGGAGTTGATGGTGTAGGCAGGGATATAAGATGGGTTCAAAGTGGCTTAACTAGTAATGTGATCACTATTTGACACCCCCTCTCCAAGGCATTTTGATAAATAGTTCTTAACTGTGTGTTTTAAGGCCATCATGGCAGAAGGAAAACAGCATGCTCTGTGTGTTGGAGTCATGAAGATGTCTGCAGAAGATATGTAAGTCTCATGTTAGCCCCCTTAGCTTTTGAGATATGAGTAACCTACGCAGGAAGCATCAGAATTACAGGTGAAATTTGCTCACATTCAAACCACATCTTACAAATATGTAAGCCCAGAAGCCGTATTTCTGATTTTCCCTAGAACTTAGGGAGCCAGTGAAACATATTGCTTTAATTCTTTCTTAAACACCCTGAAAAGAACCCCGTGTGCCAGTATAGCTGTTTTATATTTATGGGGCATTTTAGGAATTTTTAATTTAGTATGATTTAAATTGAGTGGAGGAAAAGATGTTTTGCTACTAATTTTTATTTGTTACTATTTTTTAAAGATTTTATTTATTTTTAAAAAGGGAAATGAAGGGAGAAAGAGAAAGAAACATCAATCTGTGATCAATGTCTGAGAGGAACATTGATCGGTTGCCAACTGAGGACCTGGCCTTCAACCCAGGCATGTGACCTGGCCAGAAATGGAACTGGAAACCTTTCTTTTTGCAGGCCAGCACTCAGTCCTCCAAGCCACAACAGCCAGGGCATTTGCTACTAATTTTTATTAATTAATTATTTTAATTGTTGTTCAAGTACAGTTTCCTGCCTTTTACTCCCATCCCAGACCACCCCTCCCAGCCCTCCCCACCTCCCTTAGGTTTCCACCCCCTAATTTTTAAAACGGTGACACATTGTGGCACTACAAAACATTTTTCTTATATTTTGACCTGGTGATATAAAATTAAGGGACTATTAAGGACACATTATCAAAATGTAGTCAATATATTTAAAATTTTTGAAACTCATTTGAATACCACATTATTCCTATTAATTTTGTTTGAGGCTTACTTATAACACTTTGATGTTCTGATATGGCGACACATTATTACTCTGTTTCTATAGATCCACTAGTTACATCACTAGAGTCACTTTAAGATATGAACTGCCCCAGAGTAATGTAGTTTAATGCAGACAGTAATATGAGTGTAATATAAACAAATTCCCTACATGTAACCCAATGACTACAAAACAGCTATGCACGTTGAATTATATGTACCATGACTAAGCCTATAAAAATGCATAACAATATCTTTATGTGTTTTTTCCATCTATAGTGAGAAGGTCAACAAAGGAATTGGCATTGAAAATATCCATTATTTAAATGATGGGCTGTGGCATATGAAGACATATAAATGAGCATCAGAAGGAATGCACTTTGTCTCATATGGATATTGTGCTGTATCTGTGTTTGTGTCTGTATATGACATCATGAAGACAGTGCCTCTGTGATTATGCTGAATAAATTCAACAGATGCTAAAATTCTGTTAGCTTCAAAAATTATTTTAGTTTTTCTTAAACTCAAGTTCAAATTGGGTAACAAACTTGGACATTAAAAGGTATCTGGTAAGTAACCAAACTCAAGACAGCTTCATGTCCTTTTTTAGGCTAATGATAAATAACTTGTCAGTATATGGCTGACCCTCCCCCCGCCCCGCCAGAGATTCAGACAAGTTTTGGGGAATTTTTATCCCATTACTCCAGGACACCTAGAAGTGCCCCTTTTCTTTTGTGTGTGTTGTTTGTTTGCTGTTGTTTTTCAATTTTTCATTATAGAAAATTCCAGACATATACAAAAGTATGGAAAGAATAGTATAATGTGCCTTTTCCGTATCCATCACCTAGCTTCAGTTCATGGCCAGTCTTATTTCATCTATATCTCACTTATTCCTTCCTACTCTGCTCTTTAATTATTTTGAGTAAAATCTCAGATATATAATTTTATCCATAATTACTTTAATACATGTCTTCAAAACATAATTGGTTCTTTATTATAAAAAACATAACCACAATATCATTATCACATCTAAACAGTTAATTTTTTAACTATGAGCAAATATCTGGACTGTGTCCAAATATGTGGCAGATGTACTTGATTGTCTCTTTTAACTTGGTTTGCTTGAAATAGGTACCAGACAAAGTCCATTTATTGTATTTGATTGTTATTTATTTAAATCTCCTTTTTAAAAAAATTATTTGTTTTTTTTAAAGATTTTATTTATTCATTTATCTTTAGAGGGGAAGGAGACAGGGAGAGAAACATCAATGTATGGTTGCCTTTTGTGCGTCCCCTGCTGGGAGTTGGCCTGCAGGGAACCTGCCTGCAACCCAGGCATGTGCCCTGACTGGGAATCGAACGGCGATCCTCTGGTTCGCAGGCCCGTGCTCAATCCACTGAGCTACACCAGCCAGGGCTAAAAATTATTTGTTTTTAATGAGAGGGGAAGGGAAGGAGAAAGAGAGGGAGAGAAATATCAATGTGTGGTTGCCTCTTGCACACGCCATGCTGGGGACCTGGCCCACAACCCAGGCATGTGCCCTGACTGGGAATTGACCCTTTGACCCTTTGGTTCACAGTCCAGTGCTCAGTCCACTGATCCACACCAGCCAGGGCTAAATCTCTTTTAATTAGTAAGCTCTCCCTCCTTCTCTTCCTCTTTAGGATATTAAGTTGTTTTCTCTTACAGAATTTTCTCCGACATTCCGGATTTTGTCAATTATATCACTCTAAAGTAATTTAACTTGTCTTTTTGCCCCTTGTCTAGTCTGTAAACAGATAAGGTTAGTCAGATTCAGGTTCCATTCACTTAGTTCTCTCTCTTGAAAGTATATAGATGCCCTGAACTTATAGATTTGGGTCTCCATAAAGTAATTTAACTTGTCTTTTTGCCCCTTGTTTAGTCTGTAAACAGATAAGCTTAGTCAGATTCAGGTTCCATTCACTTAGTTCTCTCTCTTGAAAGTATATAGATGCCCTGAACTTATAGATTTGGGTCTCCATTGTATTCTTCAAAGAATGTGTATCTCCTGTCATAAGTGGCATAGAAGGACCATAGACCTACCTCAGTAAAATCAGTAAGCAGTTTTGGGAGTTATATGAGCAGTTGTGAATGTATACAGTGATAATAGACTTTTTTTCCTGGTAATCTTGCTGCCATTCTAGTATCTCAGACATCTTTACTTGGTTGTTTATGAATATGTGACATGTGGTTTTATTTTTCAGATGGATAAAGACACTTACAAGATTGTGGTGACCTGTGTTACAGTTAGAAGTTGGTGAGAAAGGTGAGGGACAGTAAAAAGAGAGAGAGAGCATTTAGCTGGCTGTTGTAGCTGGGCCGCCCAAAGTGTAACACAGGTGAAGGTAATAGTTCCAGGGTCTGACTCTCAGAGTGAGAAACGATTTCTCACTAATGAAATTTGTTAAGATTTGAAGAGTCTCATGTTAGAATGTAGATGTATTCATTTATAGTGATAAGTCTGCTAAGGGGAAACAATTAGTATACTAGAAATTTCTTGGTGAACATGGGTGAACAAAAAGCGAAGGAAGGTTGATAATTTGGGGAAGTATTTCATCTGGGCTGGGGCAATGTTTGGAGAGGTTTTCTTGCTTCATCATCAATTAGAATTCTTGTCTGCCATACTCTGTTTCCCAGCCTGGAGAGGCACCCTAATATTTTATTTCCTCTATCCTTTTTAAGTTCTCTGTTGAATATGTTCCTTTGTTATGAAAGTTACATTTTATAGCCTTCCATATTGTTATATTTTATTATGCCTGGTGGATACAAGTATAAATAATGTTATTAGTAATACATTTATAAACTATCTCTCAGGATAGGTTTCTTCAACAGATAACCTCACTTTATGCTGATTTACCAGTGTGAAATTCAGAGATCTCCCCATTTGGGGGAGGAGGGACTGTATTTGAGGCCTATAGCTCCTTGTATTCTTAAAAAGAGAAGATACGAGTCATTTGTGTCAAAACTAAACTTTGAAACTTTATTTCTGGTGCTAAGATCATTTTAATTGACCAAGATTGCCTATGGAGTGTTAGTAATGAAAAAAAAAGCATACACAAATATTAGAGAAATTAAAATATTTTATTGCTTTGGTTTCTGAAATAATTTATCCTTATTTCTAACCACTGTTATGGTGGGTGTAGGGAATACTTTTTAAATATTCAACATAAGCATCTGTGCTTGTTTTTCTATTGTGCTGAGGGACATTGCGTTGCCTTGGTGATGTGGACTAAATATGTATTGTTTCTGGCTTCCCCAGGGCTTGAGTCCTCAGGTCATGGGTGTTAATCCGGTTAAACTAGGGAGCCTTATCAGTTTCTAAACAGTAGGTCACGCAGGGAACCCAATTCAAATAGGTTAAACTAACAGATATGTAAGCCTCTTTAGGCACTCTTCTTAAAGGAAATATAGTTTACCCATATTCCTGAGAATAGGAATATAGGGAGACCCTGTTTTCATTCAGGCAATGTGTCTTCGGTTCATTTCTAGTCTTAAAATTAATTTTACGTCAAGTCAACCTACAGTCTAGCCATTTCTTTATATCTGACACACTTTTACTTAGGCAAGGTCAGTTCAGCTCAATGGACATTTATTGAATATGTCCTAGGTTCTACGTGATGTGGCACAAAGTTGAATAATATACAAGCAGCCCTTTCCTTTAAGGATTTTCCAAGTCTACTGAGTAAATTTACATGTTAAAAAATCTGGGTAGTGGTGGTAGCCCAATACCAATACCAATTTATAAAGTCAGTAGGAAGTTACTAATAGTTTTCTAATTTTAGTCATCAAAATCTGCAAGTTACACATAAACCAAATATAAAATCTTTCAATTGTATTCAATGTCAGAAGGTTAAAACAAATCCAGATGCCTTGGAGAGTTTCAATATTTCACAATTCCAACTCAGACAGTTGTCCCATTGTGCATTAATATAAAGGGCTGATCAATGGTTTTCTAAGCAGACTATCGAGGTTTGTTGGTATTCTGTTGGCAGCTGCATTTTTCCTTTAAAAAAAATATTCTGGACCCAAAACAGGCAGCTGGATTTATCCCAGGGGTAGTCACAACCATTTCAGTTTGAGGTATCTGCTAGACCCCCAAATACAAGGGCATAGCATTTGTCAGATAATATCCACCCAAGTTCCCTCTCTATGTACACATTAGCTACTGAGGATACAATATTTCTAAGCATAGTACTTCAGAAAACTATATATAAGAATGCCAAATAACTAAATTTGCAGAGGTGTTTAATTATAATATTTTACTTTTTCATTTTGAGAATATTAATGGGACCATAAATGAATGTGTACCCAAACAAAGTGTAAATGCGTTAACTTTGTTTATCGAAGTTCCTTAATGTTGAGACTATATCTCTCAAGACTTCAGGAAACTCAAAATGTTCCAATTTCTAAGGGAATGTCCACTAAAACTGACTTATAATGAAAGGAAAAAATGAAAACATATGCATCCTATGTCAGTATAACTGTCACTTCTGAAGTTTCAAGCAATCAGAAACTTATTTAAGTTATTCAAAAACTTTTAAGAATTGGGTCATTGCAATATATATTTTAAAGTCCTTCAAAACACTTATGTTTAGTGTGTTTGTAACTATATTAAGGCAGTAAAAATTAGACTAAATATAATTGTATTCTCAATGTCCAATTCTTAGCAATAGTTCCCGATGAAATGATGCCTGTCAACATGGAGACTGACACATGTAAATGTATGCTTTGTATTATATGTTTTTATACTTTGTATACTTTATCATACTTTTCATAGCAGGTGAAAAAATAGCTATAATGAACTATAACACTGATTTGTTTGCTATTGTATTTAAACTAATTAAGTACTTGTAAAAGACTATAATGCCATCAGAACAGGAGTGAATGAACAAGATTGAAAACCAGTTTTTAAGTCTGTTGAGACTACTAGGCAGGCTGGTTGCTTGGTTGAAGAGGCTGGCCCCCTTGGAGAATATAATTTATGTATGGAAAGAGATATGGGAAATGACTTACTGGAATTTTCTCCTAATATCACATTCATTAGAACAGGTCACGGGGAAGAAAAATTGATAAAAACATATAAACTAATTAGTACTAATTAGTACTGATTAGTGAAAAATTAAAGAACACCACATTTTATTCTTAAACACTTTGAGAAATAAAAATCAATTAGTGAAATAGCTTCTACTGAAAACTCTAATTATTACAGAGAATGACATGCCTCTCACTATTGTGCAATGTTAACTAAGTACTTACACATTTTAAAAAATCGCATTTTAAAAGTCAAACAAATCATGATTTCCACACCATAATTTTATTGCTTTTCTTGTTCCAATTTTAAAATACTTTAATTTCAGCACATATGTGAATTTACTCGTAGTGGACTTGTAAGGCATAGTCATTTACCTCACTCCTTTCAAGCTCATTGTAAGCTCATAACTCTACCATACCCATAAATTTAAAACATACAAAGATTTACTTTTCATTCCTTCTAATTTTATTTTATCATAAGACTTGATTACCAATGATAGCTATTAACTTTTTTCTATGTTGAAATAATATCTTCTGATTTTCACAAGCATAACTGGAAAAGACTGGATTTTAAACAATAAATCATTTGTTTTAACTAATCACTTGCTTAGAGAAAGTGCCACTTCTCCAAGCATATGCCTGAAAAACAAATCAAATTTCCTTGGGAAAGCTATTGGGGAGACTTTTGAGGTCATGGAATTTATTTTTATTCTTGCCAACTTCTGTTTCAAAGTTGGATACTTTCTCTCTTTGTCCCTAAATCCCGGGGTTGTCCTTCTAAGCCAATGATGCATGATGAAGCCCTGAGGCTTGGAGACTTGAAAACCAGTAAGATGATTTCGTGATGAAACTGCATGTTAGAGTAATACTGTCTATTAATAGTCCTTGACTGAGCTTAAATTTGAGAAAACCTTTATTTTTTTAAAAAATGTTTTATTTATTTATCTTTAGAGGGGAAGGGAAGGAGAGAGGAAGAGAAACATCAATGTATCGTTGCTTCTCATGCATCCCCTGCTGGGAACTCGCCCCTGCCGGGAACTGGCCTGCAACCCAGGCATGTGCCCTGACTGGGAATTGAACCTCGATTGTGTGGTTCGCAGGCCCGTGCTCAATCCACTGAGCTACACCAGCCAGGGCTGAGAAAACCTTTAGAAGTGCATACACTTTCTTCTAGTTTTGCTTCCCTGTCAGTGGGGCTTGAAATTTTTATTTCTGCATATTGACATTTTAACAAAATTTACTGAAAGATTTCATATATACTTGTTACAGTGGATACTGTTTTCATCAGTTCTAATGCCGCCACACTAAAAATTCAGTTTTAAAGACAAAACCCACTGTTCACTTACACATCTGGACTAGATTGGGCAAGGTAAGAACGATGGGGGAAGTCCTTTTTGTCCTGTATGCTCTCAACAGATTTTTTAGAGTTGACTTATCCAAGATGAGGAAAAAGTATGCTTTTGCATGACTAAGACTGTTCTAAAGTTTGCTTGTGTAAGCATTTTATATTTAACAAAGTTCAACCTGGAAAGTATTTGAATATAGAGGTAGAAAAAGCTTCATTTAGTGGGATTACAGCAATCTCTAATCCATCAAATTAATATCTATCTCTTCAATAGCTTTGAAAAAGCATATGACCAGAAAACATTTTTTACTGCAATGCTTTGTTCTGTTTTAAAAATAGTAGGGGCTTGTGCTTGCTTCAGCAGCACATGTAAGAATACAAATAGTTAGGGGCTAAAATGTAGTAAAAACTGGGACACTTATCCTGTACTTATGCTGTGTTTTACAAGCTAAAATGTTTGTTTTGTAAAATGTTTTAAAAGGAGTCCACAGAGTAATTTGACTTCTTCCAAATGCAGAGGTCTGAGAGAAGGCACTTGGCCTCATTAGCTTCCGGGTGTTGTCAATCCCAATGCTCTCTCAGGAACTAAATGCCCAGGTACATTCACTTGGGATGCAGGAGTCTCACTCAACCAGTGTTTTTTGTGTTTTTTTTTTTTGCCAATACAAAGAGAAACATCTTGATTAAAGTGTGAGGGGACAGAAACCATACCGATCTGGGCAATTTTTGCTCCCATGATGTCTAATTTGTTGTGAACTTAACATGTTCTAAGTTAATGTTCTTAAAAGCAACTTCTTAACTTTTCCTTAAAAAGATTTACTTTATTAAAAACGATGTTTGAGGAAGAGCTATTTTATTACATGGCACAGATTAAATGTTCAGATGTTATCTGAAACTGTTAATTAAGGCATTCCCTTGTGAATTTGAATATTCAATACCAGCTGTTATTCACATCAATATTTTAATATTTTACCATCAAGATATTTAATGAAAAGGATTGGTACATATTTAACTGTTTAAAGTAGTAGTTAAACTTGTAAGAGGGAGAGAGAAATAACATTCCCTGAGTTATATGCAGGGAACCTACAATATGCAGAAGTTCTACTTCTGTATCTTGCTTAATTTTTATGATGAGTCTGTGAGGTAGATTTTAATTCTCATTTTACAGATGAAGAAACTAAGGCACCAGGAAGGTTATACAACTTTTCTGAAGATGCCCATTAATAAGTGGCGGAGTTGGGATTTGAACTTAGTTCTGCTGACTGCAGGGCCTGTTTTGCAGACAGTCTCCCCTCATTTTTCATAAAATGTTAACCTCAGCCTACAGTAGCATCACTATCTTTGTTTATGGGTTAGTGGAGAGAAATAAAGTTATGAAGCCTCTGCTCCACAGTGGGAAATATGTGTGAGATGTGATTGCGTAAGAGTGGGTTGTTGCTTGGACAGTGTCTGTCCTTCCGAGAGATTGTTTTTGTTTCCCTCTTCAGCAGGGTGTAAGTTTTGAAACTGGACTCAGTCCTGAGGTCTGAACCTTTTCTGTTATTAGTCACCTTCAAGTCAGGTGATTTTTGACTTTTTAGAGGTTATGCATTCAGAAGCCATGGCTGGATCATTTAGAAAAGGATAGAGGGGAAGGGTTAGTTAAGAACCGGAGAGATGACAGTGTTGAATGTAATGTGCAAAGGAAGGACTAGCAGCTGCTTTGTGACTACAAATATATCCAAAAGACAGATGGAGAGAAGGATTAGCGAGTATTAAAATTAATGACGGGAGCAGTTTGATTCAGATATAATCTAAGAAAAAAAGCTAAGGGGTCTAATGTGTAATTTGCTCCAGATCCAATTATTTAACTTTGTTTATTTTTAGAGAGGGGATGGGAGGGAGAAAGAACCGTCTTGTGATTGCCTCTCGCGCGCCCCCTACTGGGGGACCTGGCTCACAGCCCAGGCATGTGCCTTACACTGGGAATCGAACCAGCAACTCTTTCGTTTGCAGGCCAGCACTCAGTCCACTGAGCCACACCAGTCAGGGCCCAATGATTCAATTTTGATAAGGAAGATCCAATGACTGAACTCATGCAAGGAGATGGCCTGTGACCTATTAAAAGTCAGGTTGCAATTTCAATAGCATTCAAGACAACCAGAAAAATAAATGGGACTTCTAGAAACCAAGTTTTCTCCCATTCATATGTCCTCCGAGGATGGGGTAGGGTCCTCATACTTATGGAATTGTTTAGACCTTTTGCTGTAACTGTAAAATACATACGGGTTTCACAGACTTAATTAAAAAAAGAATAAACTGTATTCTGTTGATTACATGTTGAAACAACAATACTTTGGATATACTGTGTTAAATAAAAGATAATGCTGTAAGTAATTTCATCTCTGTCTTTTTAATTTGTTAATGTGGCTACCAATGCGGCTTTAAAACTAAACAGGGCTCACATTATACAGTGTTTGGCAGAAGTGATGCCTGTTTGAGTGTGGTTGGTAGATTAATATGGGTGTAGCGATTTATAGTTTTGAATTTGAACATTTCACCTAAAATGTCATATGGTGTGCTTGAGTGTGATGTTGTTACAGAATTATGTGCTTATGATTTTGTAATAGAAGATTTTGGGCACAAATAAGCCACAAACCATGGCTTATTTGTGCCAGATCCTGTACTTCTATTGGATTGCACTGGAATGGAAAATGGGCAGTATTCCCTGAAGCTTCCTTTTAAAATATTTTTATTAAAGATTTTATTTATTTTTAGATATAGGGGAAGGGAGGGAGAAAGAGAGGGAGAGAAACATCAATGTGTGACTGCCTCTCATGCGCCCCCTCACCTAACCTCCTGGCAACCCAGGCATGCGCCCTGACTGGGAATCGAACCCTTGACTCTTTGATTCATAGGCCAGTGCTCAATCCATTGAGCCACACCAACCAGGCTGAAGCCTTTTAGAGGCAAGTGCTTTAGAGTGGTAAATATGGAAAACATTCTCAGTACCAGTACTCTCTACGGTCAAGCTGGGGGCAGTTTTTCCTTTTTCCCCTCCCATGGTATGGGGCTGGGGTTTTGAAAATTAGAATGTCCCCATTCGATACGTTGAGTACCCAGGTGGATGTTGCATCACTAGATCAAAGTATTTAATTTTTTTCAAATGCAAGCCTGTCACATATTAAGGGCGTCCTTCCTCCTTTGCTCCCATCCATCTATCAAAAATCAGTCTTATTTTTAGGCCCTGCTCCTCCTGCCAGCAATGATATAACCAGTGTGGCCTTAGTGAAAACTATCAGAGAGGTGGAAATTATGTGGGATAAAAGAAATAGATAGTATTTAACAAATACAGGACTTTTAAGGCAAAAGGACCACCACATTCTAATAAAACATGGCTTGTTTTACTGCTCAAGCAAAGCTCACACAAAGTGATTATTTGACTCTCTATGAATCATGAGTTTGGGCTCTTTTTGCTGTATACAAAACACCAGGTCTGGTGTTGAGCTGATACTCAGTATATTTGGGGAACATTATAGGGTATAGACTCCATACTAATAAGGGTGGATTTCTCTCATTATGATAGAGACCCCAGATGTACATCATCATTTCATTTCATACTTTCCCAAGGAGTCATTGTTCCCATTACCCTTTAAAGACATTACAGTATTTTATATATGATGATATGGGAATTGGTGATTATTTTAAATTACTTTGCAGGACTCCTTTGCAGGGAGGTTGACAAACATTTCTGAATTCCTTTGTATGCCAAAAGAAAGCTAAACTTTTACAACTGTGCTCTTCGTGTAACCACTAAAACATTGAATCATTAATCCAATCTAGCTGGCCCTAAAAGGAACACCATATTCTTAACAAATGAAGGGCAAATTAGTGGTACATCATCACCAGACTGTTTTCAGGAATGTTTTGAATACAGGTGTGCCCTGTTTTAAGAAAAAGCCCAATAGATGGGTTTGTTTAAATGCATTACAGGAGCACTTGAAATCTTGCTGCTTGGTAGTTGTCATCACTTTGACTCAAACACAGGCACTGGGGATGAAAAATGAGGCTGTCAAGGTTCCTGCTTTCACGGAACACAGTTTTACTGGAGAGGCTCATACGATATCTGCATAGCCAAGGCTCTGCACCAAATGTGATCAATCTGGACACAGCTGTGCAAGAGGTTCCCTTCCCTGCCAATATTGATATGTGTGACATTGCACAGTATAAAGAACTCATGAAACAATATGGACTTGGGCCCAGCAGTGGCATAGTGACCTCACTCAATCTCTTTGCTACCAGATTCGATCAGGTGATAACATTGAGAAGGGCCAGAACATGACTAAATATGTTTTGATTAACACACCTAGGCAGATTGAAGTATTCACCTGGTCAGCTTCTGGGAGAATCATCACCAAAGCCCTGTCATCCTCAATTCCAACAACTATCATATATGTAAAGGACGCACAAAGAAGTACCAACTCAGTAACTCTCATGTCCAATATGCTCTATGCCTGCACTATCTTGTACAAAAACCAAGCTTCTTTTCGCTGTGGTCATGAATAAAACTGACATCATTGACTACAGCTTTGCAATGGAATGGATGCAAGATTTTGAGTCTTTCCAAGATGAATCAGGAGACTAAATATGTCAGTAACCTGACTTGTTTAATGAGCTTGGTGTTATATGAGTTTCACAGCTCACTCACATTGGTAGGTGTATCTGCTGTTCTGAGTACAGGCTTAGATGGACTCTGTGCAAGTCACCAGTGCTGCAGAAGAATATGAAAGGGAGTATCATCCTAATTATGAATGTCTGAAGAAATCACTGGCTACTGCACTGAGCCAGCAGCAGAAAGAAAAACTGGAACACCTTTGGGAAGATATGGGCTCTGTAGCCTTGGACATAGGAGCTGCTACAGACAGCTTATCCGCTGTGCAGGATCCTTCCTTTCACAGACTGACTCAGAACCTGACTCAGAGAACACTGAATGAAGAGGATGAGGAAGCAGACAGTGACACTGATAATACTGACTGCAGAGTGGAAAGCCACGAAGAACCAGAGTTCTGGGATTTTATGCAAGATTCAATGGCATAGTACTGGAAGAGAAATAACAAATAGTTTCTAGGAATCCAAACGTTTGTAACTCTGTGAAGGGACTACCCTTACTGCTGATTGGGGTCATTATAAGGAACAATTCTGTTCAGAATAGCAGTTTCTCTTTCTAGGGAAATCTGACTCCAATGATGCCAGGGATAGAGGACATTTGGACCTGTCAGGTAGATGCCAATTTCCCTTTGTTTTTTTCCCTTGGATTTTTGCAAGGAGGCATATTCTGACTGTTTTTGGATGTTGGTATTCCTTGAAGTGTAAAACCACATTTTATCATTTGAACTCAAGTACTTTTGCTGCTGATGGATGGAATAGAGAGAGAACATATTGTTCGTTTCACATCTCTATTATTAGGTTGGATCTATAGGCTCTACTTGCCTAGCATCTTGCCCTTGACCCACAGTTTCCCCTTCTTTTAGCACAAAGGAGGAGGGGAAACATGAGCTTGTGCAGGGTAGCAGTGGAGTCTCCTTGGCAACCAATCAATGTTGGGATGAAATGTGTCTCACGATTAGTACCTCATTATAGGACACCAGGTTTGTTGAAGAAAGTGAGAAAAATGTAATTAATGAATATGAATCTTGCTTTTGATGGTGACTTGGATAAAGAATTTTTTTTGTAAGCCTGCCTGTCATAAATTTCAAAGAAAAGTATATAACCATAGATTCACTTCTGTTCATCAGAGAGGTTTAAAGCCACAAGTCCAAACCTGCCTCAGTAACTAGGTGATATTCACTGAAGTTTCCCCTGTACACATACCCAGCAGTCCCTGTTTGTATTGTACTTTGAACTTTAAAGTATCCTTGGTGATTTACGCAAGGCCATTGATTTGCGTCAGCTGTACATTCCATATGTAACAGTCATGGTAAGGGTTTACCTTGCTTCCACTCTTCAGAATCTCTTAAAATGTAGTACATTCCTCTTAAGGAATTTTATTCCTGCCTAATCTGTACTCCAGTGGTTCTGAAAGTGTGGTCTGTGGACCAGAAGCGTAAGCATCACCTGTGAAATTGTTAGAAATGGGACACTGAAGACCTCAGTCAGGAACTGGGGGTGGGGCACGGAAATCTGTTTGAACTACTGCTCTAACTCAAACAGCCTGTGACAATTCCAGGGCAGGTGACTCTACATTCTCAAATGACCTGTCAGAGTACCCTAACTTTGACCATCTGGTGCCTATTCTCCAATTTAAACACTCTAAAAATAGAAGTATTGAGCCCCAGCCAGCGTGGCTCTGGGGATTGAGTGCCAGCCTGTGAGTCATAAAGGTTGTAGGTTCAGTTCCCAGTCTGGGCACATGCGTGGGTTGTGGGCCAGGTCCCGAGTTGGGGGCGTGTGAGAGGCAACCAATCGATGTGTCTCCCACATGTAGATGTTTCTCTCCCTGTCTTTCTCCCTCCCTCCCCTATTTCCAGAAATAAATAAAATTTAAAAATATATTAAACATTTTATTTTACTAAAAAATTAATGCACTACAGAAAAATCTGGGCATTATAAGTCAGATTTGACACATAAGCAATCTTTTATCTACATGAAAAAAGTCAAGAGGTCTAATGTGCACACTGCTCCAATCCAATGTTTTATTTTTGAGAAGGAAGATTTAGTCATTGAACTTGTGTAAGGAGATGACCCGGGGCCTGCTAAAAGTCAGGTTGCAGTTTCCACTGTGCTCAAGACAACTGAAAAGATAAATACAACTTTTAGAAGAAACTTCAAGATTTTTATCATTCATATTTCAGTCAGTGGGTCTCACACTTCTGTAATGTGTTACAGCTGTGTTGTCTAGCATGGTAGCCACTGGTATGTAAAATACATTCACTATCATGATCAATTTCCATCAGACCTTCATTCTTCTGATTCTCCCCACGAGTAACAGAGTGGTGTTAGATTTACAGTTTTTGGCTGTTGAATGCAGGGTGGGTAAATCTGTAATGATATCCTCAGTAACGCTATTTTCTATGTTACAGAATAATATTTTATCTACAAGACTGGGTATAAATACATTCAAAGAGACAGCACATTATTTAAGACAACTAACATTTTATAAAGAAATACTTATGTATAAAAATATAATCAAAAACATCAATTTGGTTTAAAAAGCAATTGTTACCTTAGCACCCATTAGGAAATCAAACAATGGAATGCATTCACTCATATATTTGTTACAACTATACCTTGATACACTTACATAATTGAAGGTGATAAATATAGTAGAAATGTAATATAGTGGTGTTGGGAGCACTGACTGGGTGTTACAGTCAATGACATACTATTTATCATTGGACTCACACTGAACATGATTTGATCTGTGACAATTTGCATCTGAGGCCACATATTAGGGTGCCTGATAAAGGGGTTTTATTGTTTTTCAAGATTAATAATGCTTCATTTTAACCCAAGAGCCCCAATAAGGAAAATTAGATAAATTAAAACAAGTGGTTTTTACATGCTATTCTGATCAACAATTTGATATCTAAGGTCCTCTTGAGGAAATTCTCTTTCTGGTTTGCAAAAGCTGTGGGAGACCACTATCATTATGAGCCCAGTTACAGAAAATGTTGTGCTCTAAAATGTCATGGTCTCACACCCTGTAGGTGCTTATGGATCTAAGTTAATACAGCAGATAAAGGCCCAATTATAGGACAAGTCAGCTCCAAGTATTTCACACATTTACAAGCACAGGAGCTATTGTATTCACCACTGGATAAAGCTTCTTGGTAGCCACTGAAATTAGTCAAATGATATGGCAATCCAAGGTGAATAGTGAGGTTAAGCTTTCCACACCCAAAACAGCTGGAAATGGTGCAACCATAAACATGGGTAAAATTTCAAAATTTTAACAGGTAAACAAAAACAGGAAGGACTCAACTAACTCAGGTAAATGAAACTGCCAGATGGCCAAAAGCTTTTTTGTTGTTGTTGTTGTTGTTGTCCCTGAGGTGGTGCACCATTCCCAGAGATACCACTATACCAGGTCAATGCAGGCATGGATGGGGCAAGTTCCTGTTCTATGTCTGAAGGACATCCATGTAATACATTGTTCTCAGAGAGAGGATGTATCAGACGTTAAACTGGTAAAAACAGATACCTACACTCAATCTTAGCCCAAAGGCTGAGACATGATCAAGTTTTTTAAAGGAGACTTCCACAGAACTTGTTTGCCAAGCAGGAATATATAAATATCAACTGATACAGTTTTATCTGAGCCACAGCTGAGAGCTTGATGAACTGGGAAACCACACAGTTAAATGACATTACATTCTTCATAGTCATTCACTTAAATTTCAATATCTGCCTAGAGAAGTACACTGAAATTGTGGATGCTGAGGAATGCCACTATATTAGCTCCCAGAAAAATTATTAAACTCTGTAAGTAATTGTGATTTTTTCTCTCAAGGATAGCTTTCAACTTCCATTTTTACATTGGTTGAGATCATTTCCTTTGTTGCTTGCTTATGTAGTTTGAGAAAGCAAATTCACTGGCACTTGCAGAGGCTTAGAAAATAAACCAACATTAGAAGTAATGGAAACACAGCTGAAAGTTTTACTTTAATTAGAAGTTCACAACTATAGATTCGTTTGCCTATCTTAGCCAAAAAGACGTTAACTTTTAAAACCAATCAGCAAAAATATGTGCCACAGATTTTAATGTTCATAATTTAGAATTTATCACATAAATATATTTATAAATATATGCTTTATTTGCAAAAGTATTATTCTTAAAACATTTCTTCCAGCATGTTTGAAATTTTCATTTATGTTTTAAGGAAAAAACCCACCATATTTAAAAGTGTACTACTAAATTTTAATGCGTGATTAAACCAGTGTCACCAAATGGACAAGGAGAAACATACTGCTGTGTTAGATATGTAGTTGTTACTACAAATAATGATAACACAAATAATGTCCCATAAGGTGATCACATACATGCTCTTGTTTCACTTCTCAGTCATTGTCAGAACCATTTGGAGGTAAGAAAACCAATGCATCACTGAAAATATGTCCAAATGCCCTAAGACGGTATACCCCATACATCATCACATGCATTTGATTAGGAGTCAGTCCATTAAAAGTAACAGCCATATCTGAGCAACATCCTTGTACTACCAAATTGGGTTGATTACTCATTGCCTCTTTAATAAAAAGCCCAACAGATTTGGTATTAAATACATCTTTTCCTTCAGAATCTTCTGCATTTTCTGCAAACACTCCAGCATATTTCAGGCAGACTGCTAGCTGCTTATCTTCAGATATCTTCCAAATCATCCCTCCCTGTTCAAGACACTTTTCAGGGACACTGAGAAGGCTGTTAAGTCTTTTCATTGATTCTATACTTAAGACAATTCCTCCTTCCACATTCACATATTCAAGGTCTCCAGATTTTACAGTGTGGCCTAGATAGAAAGGTTGTGATGGATCCTTTTTTAACAAAAAATACTTTAAGTTTTCAATAATAGCAAACGTTGAGGGGCGTGCAAGGAAGAACCAGTTGTACTGGTCTCTGTATTTGTCAAAGGCGTACTTGTAAGCTTTTCTCATCATTAACCACATGTCATTTGTTTCCATGTTAACTGACTCAAACACCTTAACATTTTCAGAACTGAAGAACTCCGCTTTGTCACAGTGTTTGGTCCAAGTCTCCTTCACTGCAGCCCAAAGACTCACATCTTTGGGTTTTACAAGGATGATACAGTATACCCGAAAGCTTTTACTGAGCTCCATGCGTTCATTCTCTGAAATTTTCAAGATATCTTCTTTGTTAGGAGCTTGTAGGTGATGATGCTCATGGTGGTACATTCTATTTCCATAACCAATCCTAACGTGCCCTAGCATAGTGATCAAGGCACAGAAAATGCTTCCCAGCATCACACCCTTCAAAAATGAACTGCTTTCAGAAAGCATTTTTTCCTATAAAGAAGAAAGAAATCCTTAGGATACGTATTAGAGAGAACACTAGTGTAGTGATTTGATTTGGTATTCCTTATACAGTTACATTTTGCTCTTAACATTAAAAAAGGTTCCCAAGCTTGAAATCAAGTTACTTGCATATAGTACCAAGGATTCTAAGACTCATTAGCTTCCAATTCATACTGTTCAGTATAAATTGGAACTTTGTAGCAACATCTCTATGCAGAATTTTTTTCTGGGAGGCTATTTTTGTACTTTATCTATAGGGATTTAATTAACGGAGTACTGCATCAAAGCATTAGCCTGAGAAACCGATATTACATAGGTTATCTGTCCATAATTCCCTCTAAATGAATTGTTTCACAAGCTTGTGTTATATTATTTATATACCTCCCAGATAGAAATAGACTTTCATATCAAAACCTTAAATTGAACAGATAAAACCACCAACAACTGGCAAATCATCAATGGCATCTGTGCTGACATTTTTGTCAACCCAGTGCTTTATTTAAATGATGGCTGCTGTCCTTAGGTGTTTTGAGTACATCCAAAGAAAGTTTCTTGAGACTGACACCATATACGCTAATATTTACCCTTTTGTTCCTAAGACTAAATGGTTTCCAATAAATATTCCAACTGACAGATGTAATAAAAGTCCATAATGAAGACAGTTAAATTATTTGCATAAGAACTGAGTCAATATAGGCATATCTAGGGACCATTAATGAACATTTTTATTTCCTCTCAAGGTATTTTCTTATTCTTTGGGGAAGTAAAAGGGGGGAAGTCTACACTTGTATTTCAATTAAAAAACTAAAAGAAACGCCAACATTAAATACAACTGTTGAGATTTTCCCAGTCTCCCCTCTATCGCTACAGGGAATGGTTTACTTAGCTACTGAGATTTTCTGTTTGACTTGTAAAGTTGAAAGGGGTCTTAGAAGCTACCCAATGTCATTTCTCTCATTTTACAGATAGGGAAACAGAGGGTCCAGAGAGTTCAAGTAACTGACCCAAAGTCACACAAGTGTTAGAACTGAACTAGAAATTAGATCTCGTGACATTGATTTAATGCTTTTTCTATTACAGAATAATGATCTCAGCAGTGCTTCTATCCACATTATCAAGAACTTAATAAAGAAGTTACAGAATAACTGTTTTCCTATAAATGAAAAAAAATGTGGGACTTGTTAACCACAACTGACATTTTGCACACATCACCATACTGTTACAAGGAAACCACCCCTTTATTATCTTGTAGAGGAAATGGACTTTGACTTCTGCTGGGACAGATGTGGGATAACTTGGCAAATGTAATCCCTCAGTGGGTGTGGGAAGGGTGAGGAAAGAGGCAGGATGGATTTCTTGTGTCACTCACAGAACTTGGTCAATAAACACAGCTCTACAAAGGCAGAGAACTGACAGGAAACAAGTTCTGCTTAATATCAAAATTATCAGATGCAATCTAAAATTACCTTAGATAGGATTTTGACATTTCATATTATGCAATCTCCATTATTTCTGGCCAATATGTAATTCACACATGTCTCCCAACTTGATAAGGGCATTCGAAAGAGCCTTTCTGATTGGGATACTACTCATGTATTACTTGTACCAATTTTTCTAGGGAATAGATCTTTTTTCCACTAGGGGAGGCAAAAAAAAAGTAACACTGGAGATGCACATGATAAGATATTTGGTGCAGAAGAGAGGGAAACTTAAAACTGCATATGGGCACAAATGAAACAAAACTATTCAAGTGATTTTAAGATGGGTTTTAGGTGAAGATAGTTGGGGTGGAGTATGGAACAGAAAGGAGGATGAAATGGACAGCACAAGTGACAGGGAGGTCATGGACACTACAAGACCCCACTGAAGGGCCAAGGAGGAATTCCAGGAAGGCGGCTCTCAGTCTCTCCATCCACGCCCCGCCCCCCCCACTACTCCTCCCGAAGCACCTGCCCGGGTACCCAGCGTAGAGCATGCTGGGAGTGGGCCAAGGCCCAGGCCATCCCCCAAACACAGGCGGGGTCGGGCCCTACCGGGGCCGCTTTAGATGCAGACCGTTGCCCTGGCACTCACCCGCGTCTAGAACGACTCAGGGGTGGGAAAGCGCAACTGCGTAGGGCTTTCCTCTCACGTTTGCGCGCCCCTCGGTTACGCTCCTGGTCGGGCTGCTCTAGATGTGGGCGGTGTCCTCTCGTTGGTTTCACTAAAAGTGGGGAGGGCCAGGAAGTGGACGCCTCGAAGGCGCGGGCAGCGGGGCGGGGCAAACGAGCCCTAGGCCTGGCCAAGCCGCTGGTCTGAGGAGCTGTCGGAGGAGCCGGGAGCAAGAAGCACGCCCCTCTCCCCGCCCTCTGCCGAGGTCAGAGACGTGCGTCCTGCTGGCGTGACCCGCACGCTCCTCTCTACCCAATGGGACGCTCAGAGAAGCCGGCGCGCGTGACCTGCTGACACCTCCTACCACTTTGCGTTCCCAGCGTAGAAGCTGCGGTAACCAGCAGGAGCGTATCTCGTTGACGACAACGTATTCCGTCGTCATTGCACCCTCCAATTAAGAAGAGGATGCTCAACCCAGTACCCGTGGACTGCGACCAAAGCGCAAGCCGCAGAATAGTTATCAGATTATGAGGGCAAGGATTCGCTGCGGTTCGTGGAATGGCATCTGAAGCCCCAGTGTCTGCAATCCAGTCCTGTCTTCACTACGTCCTTTGGTATGCTAGAAAAGTTACTTCACCTCCCTATGCCTCAGTCCCCTTCTGTGTAACGTACAGAAAATATCACGGTAGTGCTATCTCATAAGAGATTAAATGAGAGTGCATATGGTTCCATCAGCAAAAAACCAAGCATAAAGGAAGCTTTCATTAAATGTTGGTTATTTTCACTCCTGTATTCACTAGCACTTAGCCTAGTGCTAGCACATAGTAGGCAGTACATATTTGTGGAATTAATGAGTGCTAGAGCTACAGATAAGGAGCCAGCATCAGGATAAGGTGATTTCTATAAAGGCCACAGATAAATTAATGGCAGTGGTAGGGTTAGAACCCAGATCTCCTAATTACAAGTGCAGAACTCTCCACTAAACATGTTATCTGCATTTTAAAATTCATTTTTGTGGCAGGCAGGGTGTTTTGCTAAAATGCAAATTCTTACAAACATTTAAAACATACTGTCACTACGTTCCATCAAAAAAAATATTGAGTGGTGACACACTCAGGCCTGAGTTCCTAAAGACACATAGATTTGAGTATGGGCAATGACCCAGTTTAGATGGAACTTTTCAAGAAGCACTGAAACAACAAATAAATTTTAGGCATTTACTATCTTGGCAGCATTATCCTAAATTTTGGAGTTAGTGTTGAACAAAATTAGACCCCCTGCCTTCCTGGAGTTCTCAGTGTAGCAAGGAAGAAAGACATAAAACAGTTCATTATAAATAATTATAATGGTGTTATGTTCTTTAAAGGAATACAAAAAGGAATTTGAGTACTGGAAAGAAACTTAAATCTTCAGAGCATCTTCACTATATTTTGTTAAGTATAATATAGTCCATTTTCACACCGCATAAGTACATGTATCTATGTACATATGCAGTTAAAATGAAATATGTTGCAGCATAATATAGTATGATTATACTTTGGTGAAAACAAACAAAATTTTATATATATACACATTTTTTGATCTGTTTGTATGAGCAAGGAGAGTTGGGGAAGGCTCCTCAGTAGGCTGGTACTATTGATTACATCAGGAAGTCGGGGTGTGGGTGATTAATTTTGTCTTCATACATCCTCATATTGCATTGTTTCACTGGTTATAACAAGCATTTGTTACTTTTGAAGAATAGTAGCTAAGGGGATGTTTAAAATTAGAGGGACAAAATGGATCAGAGGAAAAGATACCAATAAAAATACTTTTTAAAGAATGAAACCTTTTGTGACAGCAAGGATGGGACTAGAGGGTATTATGCTAAGGGAAATAAGTCAGAGAAATACAGATATCACATGATTTCACTTTTATATGGAATCTAATGAACAAAATGAACAAAATAGAAACTTACACAGAGAACCCACTGACAGTTGTCATACGGGGGTGTTTGGGGCTGCATGAAAAAGGCGAAGGCATTAAACGGTACACTTTGGTAGTTACAGAAGAGTCACAGAGACATGGGTTACAGCATAGGGAACATAGTCAAGAATATCGTGATAACTGCGTGTGGAGCCAGGAGGGTATTTGAAGCAGTGGGGGGACCACTTTGTAAAGTACATGATTTTTTTAACCACTTTGGTGTACATCTGAAACTAGTATAGAATAAAATTGAGTGTAAATTGTCATTGAAAAATTTTAAACAAAAAGAAACCAACAAGTTAGGTAGAAAAAAGGTAATTCAGGAGGAAGAAAATTGAATAACCTTATTAACAGTCTATGACTGTGTATAAGACAGAAACAATAGTACATCTTTTTACATGGTACGTTGATAATTAGTTTATGTGTTGTACAACTTTACAAAGGAAATTTTAGCTCATTTCAGAAAAATTCACCAATGCAATAGAATACATTGAAAATAAATAAAAAATGTGATCCAAAAAATAACCTTTTAAAGAGTGCAGAGAACTAGTATCTCCTTGCAAAAAGAGACCAAGGAAGGACAGATAGAAATGGTACTCAGAATTCAGAGACAGTGACAAGGAGGTAATTTAAAATTCATTGTTTATCTAGTACAAGGGTATACCATACTGGAAGTATTGCTACAAGATGCTCTGAAACAAAAATACACCACAGGATTTTCAACACCAAAAGCACTGTTAATGAGAGATTGTCTAAAAACTTAGTTTCTTTTTAACTTAAAGCAGAGCTTAAATAAACTTAGTATTTGAAGTGAAGTTACTGAGATAATTGACTTGTAGTCAGGTGATTGCATTTTTAAAGCAATTTCACATTGTAGCTCTAATTTAAAATTACATGCAATTAGCCCTGGCTGGTGTAGCTCAGTGGATTGAGTGCGGGCCTGCAAACCACACGATCGCAGTTCGATTCCCAGTCGGCACATGCATGGGTTGCAGGCCAGTTCCTGGTTCCTGGCAGGGGACACATGAGAGGCAACCATACATTGATATTTCTCTCTCTCTCCTTCCCTTCCCTTCTAAGATAAATAAATAAAATCTAAATAAATAAAATTACATGCAATTAATATCTGTTAAAATTAAGAATATTTATACTCTTTGGCCCAGTAAACCCACTTATTGTGATATCCCAGAAATTAAAGCACCAGAATGTAAGGCTAAATGTGTAAGGGCAAATGCATTGTTGTTTATATATAGCAAAAATGGGGACTGTCCATCAATAAGAGGATGGTTGAATTAATTATGATGCATCCACATAGTGGACTATTAAGTATAAAATAAGCATCTCATTTCAGTAACCTTCACTAAGCACATCACTAAACACATCACTAAACACACTAACCTGCACCTGCTTGGGTAGGGTTGCTTTGAGTTTGTTTGCCTTCATGTATGCAGTGGATAAAGCATTCACAACTGACAACACTGCATTTTCAGTAATGTCCTCCTGCCAAGTACATGTATTATTCACCATGAGAAGTCATTTATTTCTACTAAATGGTGATTCACTTGCACTTGAGCACTTAAATTTTCAAAATCACCACAAAGATCTTTCAGAAATGAACAAAGCTTTCTATGACAGAGCACTGGAATAATAAATGTTGAAGAAAATCTAAGGTGGGTTGTTTTCTGCATAACATTTTTTTTGAGGGTTAAAAATTCCTTCAGCCCTGGCTGGTGTAGCTCAGTGGATTGGGCGCCGGCCTGTGAATCAAAGGATCACGGTTCTATTCCCAGTCAGGGCACATTCCTGGGTTGTGGGCCAGTTCCCAGCAGGGGACGCGCAGGAGGCAACCATACATTGATGTTTTCTTCCCTCCTTCCCTTCCCCTCTAAAGATAAATAAATAAAATCTTTAAAAAAATGCCTTCAGTGTTTACCAACATTAAGTACCTGTAGTATATGTACCAATTCTGCCCAGAGTTTCACAACTGTTCATCTTCAATGAACATATTCCCTTGTCTGAGCACATTCATTATTATTTCCATTGGAGTATAGTTTGGTCCCTAAATGAATCTCATTTGTGTGTCCAGACACATTTGTGTTTACAGTCTCATTTCAAAAATGTTTTTCTATTTGATGGCTGTCTGAGAGCTTTCTTTTTTAAAAAGTTAACAAACCTGCTTACCTGCCACTGAATATGTATTAAGTGTTTATAGTAGATCAGGCACTGTACTAGGTATTACTCTAAAAAAACTTTATGGGGAATTTGAAACATATACAGAAATAGAGAGAAAGGTGTAATGAAACCACATGTAATTTTTAAGAACCTTTAACATCACTTCAAAGCCAATCTTGTTAATCTCTACATGTCCACTTCCCTCCCCTTCAGATTACTGTGAAGCATCTTCAGGACATCATGTCATTTCATCCACAGACATTTCAAATATGTCTATAAGAGATGAGAACTTCTTAAAACCTCCCCACAATACCACTAGACAACTAAAAATGAATAATTCCTTAATATAATCAAATATCCAGTCAGTGTTCAAGTTACCATTATCACAAATACCATGGTTTTTAAATAATCTGAATAAAAATCCAAATAGTCTAAACATTGTGTTGGTTTTTGTGTTTGTTGAGTCTCTTTTTAGTCTATAGGGTCCCTCTCTCTTTCTCTCTCTCCCTCCCCACTCATCCCAATCTGCCATGATTTTTTAATTATTCAGTTACATTTGTCTAATTTTCTCCCATTGCTCTCCACTTCTCTGCCTGCCTCAGTCAATTCCTACCCCATTCTCTGTGCCAACATGTCCTTGATACATGTTCCTTGTCTTGACCCTTCCCCTTCTTTCCCCTACTATCCCCCTCCCTCCTTGGTCACTGTCAGTTTGTTCTTTACTTCTCTGTCCTCGGTTCTATTTTTGTTATGTTTGGGTCATTAGATTCCACTTATAGGTGAGACCATGCTATTTGTCTCTCACTTCCTAGCTTATTTCATTTAGCATAATGCTCTCCAGTTCCACCCATGCTGTGCATGAAAGATAGGTGTTCTTTCTGCTGCATAGTATTCTGTTGTGTAAAATGTACCACAGATTTTTGCTCCGATCATTTACTGATGGGCACTTAGGCTGTCCAGCACTTGGCTATTGTAAATAATGCTGCTATGAACATTCGGGTGCATAGGTTCTTTTGAATTAGTGTTTTAGGATTCTTAGGGTATATTCCCAGCAGTGGAATTGCTGGGTCAATAGGCAATTCCATTTTCAGTTTTTTGAGGAGATTCCGTACTGTTTTCCACAGTGGCTGCACCAGTCTGCATTCCTACTGACAGGAACTAGGGTTCCCTTTTCTCCATAATCTCGCCAGCACTTGTTTGTTGATTTGTTAATGATGGCCATTCTGACCAGTGTGAAGTGGTATCTCATTGTGGTTTTAATTTGCATCTTTCTGATGGCTGGTGTTGTTGAACATTCTTTTATGTGTCTATGGTCCCTCTGTGTGTTTTCCTTGGAGAAGTGTCTGTTCAGATACTTTGCCCATTTTTCAATTGGATTGTTTGTCCTTCTGGTGTTGATCTGTATGAGTTATTTATATATATGGAGTTCAATTCCTTGTCTGAGGTATCATTGGCAAATATGTTTTCCCATATGATTGGTTCCCTTTTGGTTTTGTTGATTTTTTTTTTTAGCTGTGCAGAAGTTTTTTATTTTGATGTTGTCCCATTTGTTTATTCTTCTTTTATATCCCTTGTTCTAGGGGACATATCAGTGAAAGCATTGCTTCATGGAATATTTGAAATTTTCCTGCCTGTGTTCTCCTCTGGGACTTTTCTGGTGTCACAACTTATATTTAAGCCTTTTATCCATCTTGATTTTATTTTTGTATATCGTTTAAGTTGGTGGTCTAGTTTCATTTTTTTGCATGTACTTGTCCAGATCTCCCAACACCATTTATTGAAGATGTTATTTTTACTCCATTTTACATTCCTGCCCCCTTTGTGAAATATTAATTGACCATAGAGATATGGGTTTATTTCTGGGGTCTCTATTCTGTCCCATTGGTCTGTGTGTCTGTTCTTATGCCAGTACCAGGCTGTTTTGATTACAGTGGCCTTGTAATACAGTTCGATATCAGGTATTGTGATCCCTCCTACTTTGTTCTTCTTTCTTGAAGTTGCTGAGGCTATTCAGGGTTGTTTATGGTTCCATATAAATTTTTGAAATGCTTGTTCTATACATCTGTAAAATATGTCATTGTTATTTTGACGGGGATTGAATATATAGATTGCTTTGGGTAGTATGTACATTTTAATGATGTTAATTATTCCAATTGTACATGATATGTGCTTCCATTTATTTGTATCTTCCTTAACTTTTTTCTTCAGAGTTCTGTAGTTTTCTGAGTACAGGTCTTTTACCTGTTTGGTTAGGTTTATTCCTAGGTAGTTTATTTTTCTTGTTGCCACAGCGAATGGGATTTTTTTCCTAATTTGCTTTTGATATTTTATTGATATTATATGAAAATGCCTTTGATTTCTGAGTATGGACTTTGTATCCTACTGTTTTGCCAAATACACTAATTAATTGAGTACATTTTGGTGGAGTTTATAGGGTTTTGTATGCACACTATCATGTCATCAGCAAACAGTGGCAGTTTTATTTCCTGTTTTTTAGCATGAATGCCTTTTACTTCTTTTTCTTGTCTGATTGCTGTGGGTAGAACTTACAGGACTGTGTTGAATAGAAGTAGTGAGAACAGACACCTTTGTCTTGTTCCTGATCTTAGGGGGAAAGCTTTTAGTTTGTGCCTGTTGAGTATGATGTTAGCTGTATGTTTCTTGTATATGGCCTTTATTATGTTGAGTTAGGCTCCCTCTATCCCCACTTTGCTGAATGTTTTTGTCATGAATGGGTGTTGTACCTTATCAAAAGCTTTTTCTGAATCTATTGATATGATCATGTGGTTTTTGTCTTTGCTTTTGTTTATATGATGTATTACATTTACTGATTTGCAAATATTGTATCATCCTTGCATCCCTGGGGTGAATCCCACTTGATCATGGTGTATGATCTTTTAAATGTATTGTTGGATGTGATTTCCCAATATTTTGTTCAGGATTTTAGCATCTATGTTCATTAGCGATATGGGGCTGTAGTTTTCTTTTTTTGTTGTATCTTTATCTGGTTTTGGACTAGTTTCATAAAAAGAGTTTGAGAGTCTTCCCTCTTCTTGAATAGTTACAGAAGAATTGGGGTTAGCTCTTCCCTAAATATTTTGTAAAATTCTCTTAGGAAGCCATCTGGTCTAGGGCTTTTGTGGGCTGGGAGCTTTTTGATTACTGCTTCAATTTCACTAGCTGTTATCGGCTATTCATGCTCTCTGCTTCTTGATGACTCAGTTTTGGAAGATTATATTTTTCTAGAAGTTTGTTCATTTCACTCAGGTTTTCCAATATCATGGCATACAGTTGTTCATAGTAATTTCTTACAATCCTTTGTATTTCTGTGATATCGGTGGTAATTTCTCCTCTTTTGTTTCTGATTTTGTTTATTTGGGTCCTCTCTCCTTTTTTCTTGGTTAAAGCCTGTCGATTTTGCTTATCATTTCAAAGAACCAACTCCTGGATTTATTAATCTTTTGAATTGCTCTTTTAGTCTCTACTAGTTCTCTATTAGTCTCTTTTAGCCTCTATGGTTCTTTTAGTCATTTAGTTCTGCTCTGATATTGATTATGTCTTTTCTTTTACTCACTCTGGGCTTTGTTGTTCTTCCTCCAGTTCTTACAGATGTAGGGTTAGGTTGTTTGTTTGAAAGGTTTCTCTCTTTTTGAGGTGGGCCTGTATTGCTATGAACTTCCCTCTCAGGACAGCCTTTGCTGTATCCCATAAGTTTTGTTTTTTTGTGAGTTCATTTTCATTTGTTTCCAGAAAGTTTTTGATTTCTTCCTTGATTTTGTTTTTTACTCATTCAATGCTTAATAACATGTTGTTCAATCTCCATGAGTTTATTTTTTAATATATTTTATTGATTGTGCTATTATACTTGTCCCGTTTTCCCTTCACTCCCCTCTACCCTGCACATCCACTTTGACCCACATTCCCCCACTTTAGTTCATGTCCATGTGTCATACCTATAAGTTCTTTGGCTTCTACATTTCCTATACTATTCTTAACCTCCCCCTGTCTATTTTCTTCCTACCATCTATGCTACTTATTTTCTGTACCTTCTCCACTCTCTCCCTTTCCCACTCCCCTATTGCTAACCCTCAATGTGTTTTCCATTTCTGTGTTTCTGTTCCTGTTCTAGTTTGCTGTTTTTGTTTTAGGTTTGGTTGTTTATGATGGTGAGTTTGCTGTCATTTTACTGTTCACATTTTTTATCTTCTTTTTCTTAGATAAATATCTTTAACATTTCAGATAATAAGGGCTTGGTGATGATGAACTCCTTGTCTGAGAAGCACTTCATCTGACCTTCCATTCTAAATGAAAACTTTGCTGGATAGAACAATCTTGGATGTAGGTCCTTGCCTTTCATGACTTGGAATACTTCTTTCCAGCCCCTTCTTGCCTGTAAGGTCTCTTTTGAGAAATCAGCTGACAGTCTGATGGGAACTCCTTTGTAGGTGACTGTTCCCTTATCTCTTGCTGCTTCTAGGATTCTCTTCTTCATTTTCATCTTGGATAATGTAATTATGATGTGCCTTGGTGTGTTCTTCCTTGGGTCCACCTTCTTTGGGACTCTCTGAGCTTCCTGGATTTCCTGGAGATCTATTTCCTTTGCCAGATTGGGGAAGTTCTCCTTTATTATTTGCCTAAATAACTTTTCCACTTGTTGTTCTTCCTCTTCTCCTTCTGGTACCCCTATAATTCAGATGTTGGAATGTTTAGAGGTGTCCTGGAGGTCCCTACAACTCTCCTCATTTTTTTGAATTCTTGTTTCTTTATTCTTTTCTGATTAGATGTTTCTTTTTTCCTTCTGGTCCACATGATTGATTTGAGTCCCAATTTCCTTCCCATCACTATTGCATCCTTGTACATTTTTCTTCATTACACTTAGTGTTGCCTTCATTTTTTCCTCTAATTTGTGACCAAATTCAACCAATTCTGTGAGCATCCTGATTACCAGTGTTTTGAACTGTGCATGTGATAGGTTGGCTATCTCTTCATTGCTTAGTTGTATTTTTTTCTGGAGCTTTGATCTGTTCTTTCCTTTGGGTCATTTTTAAAATCTTGACACACCTGTTACATATGAGGGGTGGAGCCTTACGTGTTCACCAGGGTGGGGTAACCCAGGTCGCTTTGTTGTGATGCTGTATGTGGTGCAGGGGTCCGAGAGGGAACAATGGTGCTTGTTCCGCTCTCTGCCGGATTTCAGTCACTTCCCCCACTTCCCACAAGCAAATTGGGCCCTTCTGTTGCTGATTCCCGTTTGGGTGGGTTTGTGTAGGTTGTAGGACCCTGTGGGTCTCCCCAGTGAACTCTCCTGGGAGGCTGCCAACCCAACCCTACAGGTGTAGGCTGCCAAAACACCCCACAGGTGTTTTCAATCAGAGGTTTGAGGCTTTATTTCCATGAGCTGGGACCCTGGGTTGTGTGGTCCGTCTTGCTCCCCAGTTTCTTCTCCAGGTTTATCTGTGCTCCAATATGGAACCACCCAGTCCACAATCTGATGCCCTGCCAGTTCACCAGCCACTGCCTTGCTGTGCATCCTCTCTGCCCGGTTACCCAACTCTGCCCCTCCTACCTGTCTGGGTGAATGTTTCTTCTTTAACTCCTTGGTTGTTGGACTTCCATACAGTTTGATTTTCTGTCAGTTCTGGTTGGTTTTTGTTTTTAAATTATTGTTGTCCTTCTTTTGATTGTTCACGGAGGCACAGTGTGTCTCACTATGCCTCCATCTTGGCCAGAAGTCTGGAGTTTGAGTGTTTTGGAGTTTTTTCTTTGACCTTGGTTTCTAGTTTTAGTCCCTTGTGGTCAGAGAAAATGCTTGATATGATTTAAATTTTCTTGAATTTGTTGAGGCTTGTTTTTTCTCCTATCATGGGTTCTATGTTTGAAAATGTTCCATGTGCATTTGAAAAGAATGTATATTTTGCTTCTTTGTGGTGAAAGTTTCTGTATATATCAGTTAAGTCCATTTGCTTTAGAGTGTTGTTTAATGCCACAATATCCTTGTTGATATTTTGTTTGGAAGATCTGTCCACTGTTGACAGTGGGGCATTAAAATCCCCTAGAATAAGTGTGTTGCTGTTTATATTTTTCTTGAAGTCTTCCAAGATTTTCCTTATATATTTGGATGCTCCTGTGTTGGGTTTATATATGTTTATACTGTTTATGTCTTCTTGGTGGGTTCTACCATTAAGTATTATGAAGTGTCTTTGTCTCTTGTTATGGCCTTGGTTTTGAAATCTCTTTTGTCTGATATAAGTATTGCTACCCCATGTTTTTTTCCCTGTCCATTTACTTGGAATATTGTCTTTCAACCCACAGACTTTCAGTCTGTGCGTATGTTTTTTTCTGAGGTGTGTCTCTTGTAGACAGTATATATATGTGTCATGTTTTCTTATCCATTCAGTTACCCTATGTCTTTTTAGTGGAGTATTTAATCCATTTACATTCAACGTTATTTAAGCATACTGCGGCCTGCACTCTCTACTCTTTGCCTCTTCTCTGGGCTGGGGCAGAGAAACCCCCTTGCTTTCCACCCTGCTGATCAATCCACCCAGCTGTGCTGAATGGGAGCAAATTGCACCCACAATCCTTCCTCCTTTTTGGCAGAACAGCTGTATTTGTGGGGTCCCTGCCCAGCAAGTCTCAGCTCCCCTTTTAAAAGATGTCTCTCTGGGCGCTCCCACTGCAGCACCAAGCCACCCACTGGCTTTCCACACATTACACCTCTCCAGTAAGTCAAGAGTCTATCTCAGTCATGGCCAGTGGTGGCCCTCTTTTTTCCCCAGATCCAGGTGTAGACAGTATCCCTCTCACTCTCTGGCACTATCCTGGTCAGTGTCCACCACTGCATCTAGTGTGTGCTGCTAGCTGTGTGTGTATGCAGTTTGGTTTTCCCAACGAGTTTGTATATCCAAGCCACTCCTGACTAGGTTGGGGGATTCCCTGCCCTGGGAGGGGAAGGAGCCACCAGGCTGCCATCTCTGACTGGTATCTCCACCGACACTGGCCCTGAGGCAGCTGCTGTTGCTCGTGCCACGCCTGGGGACTTTTCCCATCTGTCTATAAAACCTCCTTACCACCTGTTTTGAAGTGGCTTCTGTACTCTTTGGCTTCTAAACTTCATATCAGTTAAGATTCTGTTGACGGCTCACTTTGTTTTTTGGAAGATTCGCTAAATGTCCCAGTTGGGTGCACAAGTAACTGGGCTCAGCTCCCACCTACTTGGCTGCCATCTTCTGAATCTGCCTTGATATATTTTTGTTGAAGAAATCTTGTTTCTTTTTTTTTCTGGTCCTGTACATTTAACCACAGTCTGATGCAGGTAGCCTCATCCTGTTTCCTGTAACACATTTCTCCATCCTTTGTGTTCCTTATACACAAGTAGTTAGATCAAAACCTGGGTTGCCAGATTTAGCAAATAAAAATACAGAGTGCTCAGTTAAAACTGAATTTCAGATAAATAGTGAAGACTTTTAGTATAAGTATGCCTGAAACATTATATATACTAAATATGTCATGGGACATGTTTAGACTAAAAAAAGTATTTGTTGTTTATCTGGAATTCAATTTTAACTGGCCATTGTGAATTTTTATCTGGCAACTGTAATCCGAATCTAAACATTTTGCTTAATTCAGTTTCCATTTAGTTTTTTGGTGAGGAGCAGGGGCAATATTACTTCAAAGATGTTGGCACGTGGTGGTTCATTCAGGAGCCTTATTTCTAGTCGTCACTCTTATGATGTCAGCTGCCATTGATGCTTAATGCCTAGATCCATAATTCATTAGGGTTGCATTATGGTGATCTAATTTTCCAAGGCATATGGAAATGGGATGGAGGTGGGGAGCACTAGGGGGACATAGGGCAGGGAATATAAGACGGAAAACTGTACTTGAACAAGAATTAAATAAAGAAAAAAAGACAGCAGAAAGAGTGTCTTTGGCATATGACAGACCTCTTTTAGGTCTAGCCTTGTCATTTGCTATCTATGTGACCCTGGGCACATAATTTTGCTTTTATGACACTGAAATTAAATGAGGCTTGCAATTAAAAAATATTTTTTCAGGATGCAGGTATCTTTATTTTTTTTGATATTTTGATTTAATCTTTATTGTATTTTTCCATTACCATTTAATCCTTTTATATCCCTCTCCCCCAGGAATTACCACACCGTTGTCCAAGAGTCCTTTTTCCTTTTTGCTCAATCCCTCCATACCCTTACCCTCCACACTGTCATCCTGCTCTCCATCTATGAGTCTGTCCCCATTTTCCTTGTAAGTTCAGTTTCTTCATTAGACTCCACATATGAATGAAATCATGGTATCTTTCTTTCTCTGACTGGCTTATTTCACTTAGCATAATGTTCTCCAGGTCCACAAATACTGTCGCAAAGGGTAAAATTTTCTTCTTTTTTATGGCTGGTGTAGTATTCCATGGGTAAATGTCCTGTGGTTGTTTTATCCACTCGTCTACTGAAGGACACTTGGGCTGGTTCATTATCTTGGCGATTATAAATAACACTGCATAGGGGTACTTATGTTCTTTCGAATTAGTGTTTTGGATTTCTTCGGATATATTCCCAGAAGTAGGATTGCTGGGTCAAAAGGCAGATCCATTTTTAATTTTATGAGGTATCTCTATACTGCTTTCCACAGTGGCTGCACCAATCTGCATTCCCACCTACAGTGCAATGGTTTCCCCTTTCTCCACATCCTTGCTGGCACTTGTTGGTTGTTGATTTATTGATGATGGTCATTCTGAGAGGTATGAGATGGTATATCATTGTGGTTTTAATTTGCATCTCTCTGCTGATTACTGACATTGAGCATCTTTTCATATGTCTACTGGCCATCTGTATGTCCTCTTTGGAGAAGTCTCTATTCAGGTCATTTGCACATTCTTTAAATTGGGTTGTTTGTTTTTTTGGTTTTTAGTTTTGTGAGTTCTTTATACATTTTGGATATTAACTTCTTATCAGATGTACCATCAAATATGTTCTCCCATTCTGTGGGTTGTATTTTTATTTTGTTGATTACCTTTGCTGTTCAAATATTTTTTAGTTTGATGTAGTCCCATTTGTTTATTTTTTCTTTTGTTTCCCTTGCCTAAGGAGATATATGAGCAGTGTCTGAGATTTTGCTGCCTATGTTTTGTTCTATGAATTTTATAGTTTGGGGTCTAACATTTAAGTGTTTGATCCATTTTGAATTTATTCGTGTGTGCAGTGTAAGGAGCTTGTCTAGTTTCATTTTTCTGTACACATCTGTCTAATTTTCACAACACTATTTATTAAATAAACTATCTTTAGCCCATTGTATGTGCTTGATTCTGTCAAATATTAATTGACTGTAAAGGTGTGTTTTTATTTCTGGACTCTCTGTTCTGTGTCCATTGATATTTGTGTCTGTTTTTATGCTAGTACCAGGCTGTTTTGATTACTTACTGTGTGGCCTTACAGTTAAGTTTGATATTAGGTAGTGTGACTCCTCCAACTTTCTTCTTCTTATTCAGGATCACTGTTGCTATGTGTGGCCTCTGTAGTTCCATAAACATTTTTGAAGTATTTCTTCTAGTTCTGAGAAATATGTCATTGCAATCTTGATAAAAATTGCCTTGAATCTGTACATTGCTTTGGGTAGGATGGACATATTAATGATGCTAATTTTTCCCACCCATGAACATACCATGTTCTTCCACTTATTTGCATCCTTTTAAATTTCATCCTTTAATGTGTTATAATTTTCTCAGTAGAGATCTTTTACATCTTTGGTTAGGTTTATTCCTAGGTATTTTATTCTTTTTTAGCAATTGTGACTGGGATTTTCTTAATTTCCCTTTGTGTTAGTTCATTATTGGCATATAAAATGCAACTGATTTCTGGGTATTAATTTTGTATCCTCATACTATGTTGAATTTGTTTATCAGCAAAGTATCAATGAATGGGTCAACAATGAGATCAAGGAAGAAATTAAAAGATACCTTGAAACAAATAAAAATGAAAACACAACAAGCCATTCTAGTAGTTTCTTGGTGGAATCTTTGTGATTCTCTATGTACAGTATCATGTCCTATGCAAATAATGACCGTTTTACTTTTTCCTTTCTAATTTGGATGCCTTTATTTCTTCTTCTTGTCTGATTTCTGTAGCTAAGACTTTTAGTACTGTGTTGACTAAGAGAGGTGAGAATAGGCATCCCTGCCTTGCACGAGATCTTAAAGGTAATGCTCATAGTTTTTGCCCATTGAGTATGGTGCTGGTAGTGGGTTTGTCACGTATGGCTGTTACTATATTTAGATATGTTTCCTCTAATCCCACTTTGCTGAGAGTTTTTATAATAAATGGGTCTGTTTTTTGAAATATATTTTATTGATTATGCCATTACAGTTGTCCCATTCCCCCCCTTCATTCCCCTCCACCCTGCACACCCCCTCCCCCACCATCCCCCCCTTTAGTTTATGTCCTTGTGTCACAAGTTCTTTAGATTCTACATTTCCCATACTATTCTTGCCCTCCCCCTGTCTATTTTCTACCTACCATCTATGCTACTTATTCTCTGTACCTTTTCCCCCTTCTCCTCCTCCCACTCTCCTGTTGCTAACTCTCCTTGTGATCTCCATTTCTATGGTTCCGTTCCTGATCTAGCTGTCCTCTTGGTTTGCTTTTGATTTAGGTGTGGTTATTAATAACTGAGTTTGCTGTCCTTTCACTGTTCATATTTCTTATCTTCTTTTTTCTTAGATAAGTCCCTTTAACATTTTATATAATAAGAGCTTGGTGATGATGAACTCCTTGAATTTGACCTTATCTGAGAAGCACTTTATGTACCTTTCCATTGTAAATGGAAGCTTTGCTGGATAGAACAATCTTGGCTGTAGGTCTTTGGATTTCATGACTAGGAATACTTCTTTCCAGCCCCTTCTTGCCTGTAAGGTCTCTCTTGAGAAATCCGCTGACAGTCTGATGGGAACTCCTTTGTAGGTGACTGTTCCCTTATCTCTTGCTGCTTCAAGGATTCTCTCCTTCATTTAATCTTGGCTAATGTAATTATGATGCGCCTTGGTGTGTTCCTTCTTGGGTTCAACTTCTTTGGGACTCTCTGAGCTTCCTGGACTTCCTGGAAGTCTATTTCCTTTGCCAGACTGGGGAAGTTCTCCTTTATTATTTGTTCAAATAAGTTTTCCACTAGTGGCTGTTTCTTTTCCCCTTCTGGTACCCCTATAATTCGGATGTTGGAACGTTTAAAGATGTCCTGGAGTTTCCTAAGCTTCTCCTCATTTTTTTGAATTCTTGTTTCTTCATTCTTTTTTCTTTTTTTAAGTAGCATCTTTTTTAAAATTTTTATTTATTTATCTTTATAAGGGAAGTGTAGGAGAGAAGGAGAGAAATATCAATGCATGGTTGCTTTTTTTGGTTCATCCCCTGCTGGGAACTGGCCCCTGCTGGGAACTGGCCTGCAACCCAGGCATATGCCCTGATGGGGAATTGAACCGCAATCTTCTGGTTCACGGGCCGGTGCTCAATCCACTGTCTTCATTCTTTTTTGTTTGGTCATTTTTTTCTTCCTTCTGGTCTACTCCCTTGATTTGAGTCCCAGTTTCCTTTCCATCACTATTGGTTTCCTGTGCATTTCCCTTCATTTCAATTAGTTTAGCCTCCATTTGTTCCTCTAATTTGTGACTAAAATCAACCAGTTCTGTGAGCATCCTGATCACCAGTGTTTTGAACTGTGCATCTGAGAGGTTGGCTATCTCTTGGTTGCTTAGAATTATTGGCTCTGGGGCTTTAAGCTGTTCTCCTTGAGCCATAATGTTTGGTATGTTCATGCCTGCTACATAGGAGGGGTGGAGCCTTAGGTGTTCACCACGGTGGGGGAACCCAGTTGCTGGGTTGTGACGCTGTATGTGGGGGTGGGGTTAGAGAGGGGCAATGGCGCTTGTTCTACACTCTCTCTTGTGTTTTGGTCCCTTCTGCTGCTTCCTGCAAGCAAATTTGGCCCTTCTGGTGCTGGCTCCTGGGTGTGTGGGCCTGTGCACCCTCCAGGACCCTATGGATCTCTCCAACAAACTCTCTGTGAGCCTGGGAGCTTCTCCTGGTACCTCAACCCCAAAAGTTTTTCCAATTGGTGCTTTTACGCTTTATTTCCTGGTGCTCGAGCCCTAGTTTGCACGGTCTGTCTCAGTGCTCATTCCTTTGCCTGGTTTTTCGGAGTATGAATGTGTGACCATGGTCAGCCAGCCACCTTGCACCCCCACTGGGTCCACCCATTGCCACCCCACACCTGGGATCTGCCAACTGCCACCTGTGCACCTGGATCCGTCTGGCTGCTTTTTCCTGTGCCACCCCTCTGTGCTAGCTGCTGACTCCGCCCCTCTTACCAGTCTGGATGAATGATTCATTGCTGTTGGACTTCCGTACAGTTCAATTTTCTGTGTTTTGGTTTCATTTTTGTTACTAAAACTTTGTTGTCTTTAAACTTGGTTGTTGCGAGGAGGCACAGTGTTTCCACCTTTTCCTCATCTTGGCTGGAAGTCGGGTCTGGGTTTTGTCAAATGCTTTTCTGCATTTATTGATATGATCATATGGCTTTTTTTCTTCATTTTATTTATGTGGTGAATCACATTTATTGATTTGTGCATGTTGTACCAACATTGCAGTCCTGGAATAAATCCCATTTGGTCATAGTGTATGATCTTTTTGATGCATTGCTAAATTTGGTTTGCTAGTATGTTGTGGAAGATTTTAGCATCTGTATTTATAGGGATATTGGCCTATGATTTTCCTTCTTTGTTGTGACTTTATCTGATTTTGGAATTAGGAAAATGCTGGCCGTGTAAAATGAATTTGGGAGCCTTCCCTCTTGAATTTTATGAAATGGTTTGGGAATGAGAGATGTTAGTTCTCCTTAACAATGTTTGCTAAAATTCACTTGTGAAGCCATCTGGTTCAGGGCTTTTGTTTTTTGGGAGTTTTTGATTACTGCTTCAATTTCATTAGGTGTAATCTGTGTATTCAGAGTCTCTGAATCTTCCTGATTTAGTTTTGGAGGAGGATGTGTTTCTAGGAATTTATCCATTTCATCTAGGTTGTCCAGTTTGTTGGCATATAGTTGTTCTTAACATTTTCTCACAGTCCTTTGTATCTTTGGTGTCAGTTGTTATTTCTCCTCTTTCATTTCTGATTTTATTTGTTTGGGTCCTTTCCCTTTTTTCTTAATGAGTCTGATCAGAGGTTTGTTAATCTTGTTTATCTTTTCAAACAATTAGGTCTTGGATTCATTGGTTTTTATATAATTTTTAAATTCTATTTTGTATATTTGTGCTCTGATCTTTATCATTTCCTTCCTTGTTCACACTTTGGACTTTGTTTTTTTTTCTCACGTTCCTTTAAGTGTGAAGTTAGTTTATTTGAGCTTTTTCTTTCTTTCTTGGTTTTTTTTTTTGAGTAGGCTTGTAATGCTATGAATTTCCCTCTTATGATTGCTTTCCCTGTGTCCCACAGATTTTGGGTTGTTGTGTTTTCATTTTGATTTGTTTCAAGTTATTATTTTTATTTCTTCCTTGCTCTCATTGTTGACCCATTCATTATTTAATGACATGTTATTTAGCTTCCATATCTTTGTGTATTTTTAAGTTTTCTTCTTGCTATTGACTTTTAGTTTCATAGCATTGTGGTCAGAGAAGGTGCTTGATATGATTTTAATCTTCTTACATTTATTGAGACTTGTTTGTATCCTAACATGTGGACTATTCTATAAAATGTTCCACATGCAGTTGAAAAGTGTGTATATTCTGCTGCTTTGGAGTGAAGTGTTCTGAAGATACCAATTAAATCCATTTGATTTAGTGTGTCATTTAGGTTTGCTGTCTACTTGTTGATGTTCTGTCTGGAAGATCTATCCATTGAAGTCATAGAGTTGTTAAAATCTCAAAATATGACTATATTTCTGTTGATCTCTCCCTATATGTCCTTCAAGATTTGCTTTACATATGTAGGTGCTCCTGTGTTGGGTGTGTAGATGTTTACTAGGGTTATATCCTTTTGTTGGACCATTCCCCTTTTCATTATGTAGTGTCTTTTTTGGCTCTTACAGTATATTTGATCAGGTATAAGTACTGCTTACTCAGCTTTTTTTCTATTTGCATAAAATATCTTTTTCCATTCCTTTACTTTTAGTCTGTATATTTCAATCTGAAATGTGTCACTTGGAGGTAGAATATATATGGGTCTTGTTTTCTTATCCATTTAGCTAACCCTACCTCTTTTGGTTGGAGCATTTAAGCTATTTACATTTAAGGTGATTATTGATAGATAAGTATTTAGTGACATTTTGTTGTTAGTTATTATCCTCTGTTTTCTTTTTCTTTCTCACCTTGTTCTTTTTTTATTTTTATTTTTATTTTTTAATAATATTTTTAAAAGATTTTATTTATTTATCTTTAGAGGGGAAGAGAAGGAAAGGAGGAGAGAACTATCAGTGTATGGTTGCCTCTTGTGAGTCCCCTGCTGGGAACTGGCCTGCAACCCAGGCATATGCCCTGACTGGGAATCGAACCGCGATCGTGTGGTTCGTAGGTCCGCACTCAATCCACTGAGCTACACCAGCCAGGGCTGCTCTGTTTTTTTTTTTTTTAAAGTAAGCCCTTTAATATTTGTTGCAGTTTTGGTTTGGTGTTAACTAACTGCTTTAGCATGTTCTTGTCTGACAAGCTCTTTGTTTTTCCTTCACTTTTAAATGTTAGCCTTGCTGGGTAAAGTAGTGTTGGTTGTAGGGCCTTGCTTTTCATCACCTTGAATATTTCATTCGGCTTCCCTCTGGCCTGAAATATTTCTGTTGAGAAATCAGATGCCAGTCTAATTGGAGCTCTCTTGTAGTAAAAATATCTGCTTTTCTCTTAGGGCTTTTGATTCTCTCCTTGTCTTTAAGCCTTGCCATTTTATTTATGATGTGTCTCAGTGTAGGCCTCTTTAGGATCCAAGTTTCTGAGTCTCTCTGAGTTTCCTGGACTTATGTGTCTTTGTCCTTCACCACATTAGTGAAGTTTTCAGTCATTATTTTTTCAGATAGGTTCTTGATCCCTTGCTCACTCTCTGTTCCTTCTGGTATTCCCATGATGTGGATGTTGTTATGCTTCATGCTGTCCAAAATGTTTCTTAAGGTCTGTTCATTTTTTAAGATTGTTTTTTGATTTTGCTGCTCTGCTTGGGTGTTTTTTCCTACCTTGTCTTCCAAATTGCTTATTTGATACTCTGGTTCATCTAACCTACTGTTTATTGCTTCCAATGTATTATTTATAGCAGATATTGTATTCTTTATTTCTGACCCTCTTCCATGGTTTCTATGTCTTTTTTTAATGCTGTTGATTATCCTTATAAAAATAACTCTAAACTCTTTATCTGATAAATTGCTTGCCTCCATTTCATCTATTTCTTTTTCTGGAGATTTCTCATTCTTTCATTTGGGGTCTTTTCCTTTGTCTTCCCATTTTGGCTTCTTCTTTGTATTTTCTGTGTTAGGTGTTAAACAGTCAGTGATATGGCCTCAAGGTATAATCAACAGCTTGGCTTAAGCTCCACAGGGTGGGGCTTTTGCTTTCCCTAAGGCTGATGCCACTTAGAGGGGATTGCTCTGCCTGAGGAAGATGGCTTCTGCATAATGGGAAGTGACTCAGCACAGGGATCCTGGAGGCTGACCCTTCAGTTTTCTCCCCAGAGCCACCAACCCCAGACTAGTGTTTCTGGTCCCCTCAGCCCTCCCTCTACCAGAAGCCAGGTTAAGTGGCTGCAAATGAAACTTTGTGTGTTGGCCCTTTAAGAGGCTCTTGGCCTTTCCAGCCCTCTCTGGCAGACAGAGACCCTGCTGCTTTTCACAGGTGGATGTTATCTGGGTTCCTTTTCTGGCTCTGTTGCTGTAGGCTGGGGAGCCCAGCTTGGGATTCAGACCCCACACATGTCAGGGGGACCCCCTAGCCACTGAAATATCCCTCCCGTGCTTCAGCTGCTGCCTGTGGGAGCCCAGCCAGCCCTCTTGCACCTCCTCCACACTCCCTACCAGTCTCATTGTGGTGAAGTGGTTTCGTCTTTCATCCTTGATTATAAGGCTTCTCTCCACTTAGTGTTCAGTTAGTTATTTTGGATGCTTTCTCTACAATTTAGTCATAATTCCAGATTGGTCCTGATAGGTTAATGTGGCTTCTACTTATTTCTCCACCATCTTGGATCTCCTAAGTCATATTTTAAGAGGAAGTTTGTTGTAGTGATGAAGAGGTTAAGAGGTCAGGCCCTGGAATAGGACAGACTTCATTTGGGCTTTGGCTCAGTGGCCTACTAGCTATGTGACCAGGGACAAGTTAGTTTCCTTCTCACAGCCTTAGTTTCCTGGTCTGTAAAACAAGGTTAATAAGTGTACCTATGTCATAAGATTTTTTGAGGATCAAATGAGTATGTGGAAGATTTACAACAGTGCACAACACAAAGCAGATGCTAGTAAGAGCTAGCTATTAGATCTAATGAGACTCTTGAATTATGGCCTTTCAAATTCATGGTTTTCCAGTATTAAAAACTTTAAATCCTACATTCAACTGTTAAGTTATAGTTTCACATTATTAATAAAAAGCAATAAATATTTATCAAATGAACAGCATCTCGTAATTGTCCAGTGCTTTGCAGTTGACAGAGGCCTTCCTCATGTGAATCAATTCTCATTTGATCCTCATAGCAGCAGCCTTTTCACTGGAAGGAGTGATCTCATCCATTCTTTACATCTGGAGAATCTTTATCTTAGGGAGGTTGTTACAGAACAGAGCCGGTAGGGGGGGTGAACAATATACTGTTACTGAAGGGATACCCCCTTGTGGTCTGGGGGCCCCCATACTAGGTTTGCCTTACCCACCACCAGGGAAAGACGTTTCTCAGTGCAAGAGATTGGTGAAAAAGAAAGGAATTATTTATTCAGAGTTATACCGAGTTAGAGTGATGACTTAATGTCTTCATTAAAATACTGAAGTCCTTTAGAATACCCACAAATGCACACAGTCCTTCCTTCTCCCTCTGCCTGGTCTGGGGTACCGTATCTCAGGAAAAGAAGTAGAAGTCCATGGCTCAGGTAGGCCCGTGGTTCCTGGCACTATCAACCGTGTTGCCACCATGATCTCAAGTTCTTAATCCAAACTCATGTGGCACCTTCTCCTGGCCTACCAGCAAGAGTCCTCTCATCACTTTCCTTCCTGCAGTGTCTCTCCTGCATTCTTCCAAACTGCTAAGAGAGAGCTCTGCATCACTGCTACATCCTTCTTCCCAGCTTCCTACGCTACATGGCAAAGGGAGCCCCAAAGCCACGTGGTCCCAACCATCCAGCATGGCTGCCATGCCTAGGTTTTAAATCCCAGGGCCAGTCTTCCTCTGCAGCCCCATTTCCAACTCCTCCCACAATCAGTTACACCTGCCAGCATTCCCTATTTTTTCAGCCTTTCTTGGCTGCCATAGTAAGTCCAGACAGGCAGTCCAGACAGGTGTGGCCCCATGGCATGGAGCCAATCATCTCCAAGCTCTCACATAGGTGCTATAACCAGGGGGAGTTACCTCCCAGTTATATCCTGGGTGGAAGTCACTACCATCCCCCTGGCTCAAAGCATGGCCACAGCTATTTAATATATGTATGAAACCAGTTAAAGGTTATAGACATGTTAAATGACCACACCTGAGGTTAGTTGCAAAACTGTTGCTATGCAAAGCAGCTCTCAATGACCCTGTTCTTTGTGTCCCATCCCCCAGTTTGGAGCTGCAGGAGTGAGGACATCCCATATTTTAAAAATATTTCCTGTATACCCTGAGTTCTGGACCCCATTACCAATCCCTATTTGGGGTCCCCCTGGCTACATCCTATTACAAGGTGGCTTGTTCTTGCTGTGTATAACACAGCTAGAAAGTCACAATTGCTCAGGGACTGGGTCCTATCCCATGGCTCTTCTGATGGAAAACATAAAGTGAGCAAACTAGTGTGGTCCTCCCTCTATGCAATGCTTTCATTTCTTGGTTCCAGTGACAACTCTATCTTGTTTTCCTTTTCAACTTCCCCCCCTCTAACTACTCCCTCCCTGTCCCTATTCTTGGTGTCTCTTTCTCCTCTTCTGAATGTACTTTTGACCCAATGTTCTGTCCTTGGGTCATTTTTATTGGTATGTTCTCAACTTTGATATCTACTCAGTAACTTCATCTGTTCAAATAGCTTCAGCCATTCCTTCCAAGAAGATATTTCCAAATCCATATTTCTGGCTGCTACCTCTTCCTTCAGTTTTGGACCTAAATTTCAGTAACCTGTTTGATATTTCCATATGGCTGTTTCAGAGAGAATCTTAACATTCAGTAGGTCAGCTTATCAGTATCCAGATGTTAACCAATCAACTATAAACAAACAAATATCAGATTGAGAAGAGTTTACCTACTTACTAATGACATTTAGTATTTGATGACAGTAAAGGCTTAATGTTAAATTTTTTAGGTAAGATAATCATATGTGCTATGTTAATACTATCTCTCAGAAATACATACTGAAGTGTTTATGGACAATATCATATGTCTGGGATTTATGTCAAAATAATCCATTTGGGAAAAGGAGAATGGGTAAAGGCATTGAATAAAATTTGCAATAACTCAATTATCAGTAAGTTGAAAATTGTGAGCTAGGTAATGTGCATGTGGGGATTCAATATCCTATTCTCTCTACTTTTGTTTATGTTTGCCAATTTGAATAATAAAATCTTAAAAATGTAAATAGGTCCAAAACTAAATTGATTAATCTTGCTTATATTCATCTCCTGACAGTCATTTTTCTATTAATGTCCCTTTATCTATCCAGTCACCCAAAGCTCTTGATTTGCTTTTTCTCCCTGACCTCTACAGCCAATCAGTTGCTAAGTCAGTCTGAGATTCTCTTCACAGTGAGTCCTGATTCTATCCTGTCTTTTCCATCCAAACTGCCACTTTTCTGCCCTGGCAGGGTGGTTCAGTTGGTTGGAGCATTGTACCATACACTAAAGGTTGCAAGTTTGGTTCCTGGTCATAGCACATACCTAGGTTGCAGGTTTGATCCCTAGTCGGGGTGCATATGGGAGACAACTGATTGATGTCTGTGTGTGTGTGTGTGTGTGTCTCTCTCTCTCTCTCTCTCATCAATAAATATATCTTCAGGTTATGTATGAGAATTAAAAACCTGGCACCCTTCTATTAAGTCTGTCATCAGTTCGTGTCTGGACTAGTGTAATGACATTCATAAATCCACCCCTCTTCCAGTCCCTCCTTGGGCTATGTAAAGCATCTAACATAGTGCCTTGTACTTAGTCCCTTCTCCCTTTCTCCTGATGTCTGAATTTATCTTCCTTACTGCTGCCTGCCTAATCCTCAGATGATGTATTATCCCCCTTCCCTGAGAGAGATTGCTCCTGACTCCCTTTCAGAATGCTTTCCTACCATTCCCTCCTGGATCCTGTAACCCCACTACTGCCACCACTGCACCCTAACTTCTGTGCTTTGTGGAGGAAGCAAGTGTGACTGGATAAAAACTGATTTCCCAGTTCCAAAGTTAGATATAAGATGAGGGGAGCCTAGATAAAAGATAAAACAGGCATACTAAATGTTAGTAAAAGAGAAGCAAGGTTTTTTTTTTTTAGAGTTTAAAGATTTATCAGTGAAGCAGTAGGACAAAAAGTAGGCTACGCCACAGGCAAAGGCAGCAGGAGCAAGTTTTAAAGCTGCATCTTGTCTGCCCAACTCAGTGAGGAAGAAAAGGGGGGATCTTTACTCTAGAGGGATCAGCTTCTAGATCCAGCAGGGTAGGGTAAATGCTGATGGCAAAGAACGAGCTTGATGGATATTATTTTTTGCAAGCTGAGGGCTTCTTGAGGAAATCCAGCATGCCTAGTCTGACTAAGGAGGAAGAGCAAAAACTGCCTCCAGTGGATCTCAGGGGTAATATCAGCAGTATGGATTGGGCAAAGGTCCTCTACCCCAGGACTGTCCCAGAGAAGTAGCTGTAGAACACTTGCTTTTGATGGTCTGTCTGGGTATAGTTCCGTTTTGGAGAGCAGTTAAGTATTCAGGGACTAGGCTGATCAAGCACAAAGAACCCCCTATAAGTGAGTCACATTTTTCATTTTAAGCATAACACTTGGGATTAAAACCAAACTGCTGTATAATAATCAAGAAGCATCTGCCTGTTTTATTTTTATTCTTTTAAAAATTATTTATTTAGTTTTAGAGAAAGAAGAAGGAAAGGAAAAAGAGAGGGACAAAAATATCAGTGTGTGGTTGCCTCTCATGCACCCCCTACTGGGGACCTGGCCTGAAACCCAGGTATGTACCCTGACTGGGAATCAAACTGGAGACCCCTTGGTTCACAGCCTGTGCTCAATCCACTGAGCTACACCAGCCCAGGGGAATGAGGATGCTTTTAGATTTTAACTAGAAAACTCCTACTTACATGACAACTTTATTTCAAGTGATAATATGAATTTGGCTGTAGAAAGTTAGAATCTAATGCTCAAAATTTCCTCTAATTCAAGAAATAAAATTAAAAAGTGATGGTTGAGATTGGCAGAATGTAATAGCTGAAGCTGAGTAATGGATACTTGGAACTTCATTGCACTGTTCACTATACTTTTGTGTGTGTTTGAACATATCCATAAGTAGACTTTTTTATATGACAATTATGGGACCATGGAGGTCACTCAGACCTGGGAAGTTTGACCATCATGTCAGTAAAACTAGTAGAAGATGTTTGAACCAAAATAATTTCTTAGAGGAAACATGATGATTTCTATAATTCTTACCTAATTAATTGAATTTGAAGGATTAAGGTGCATGTAGATAAAACATTTGGTGGATGTAATATAAATTGACCTCAAAAAGCTGTTGACAGGATGTTACAGCCACTATATTTAAGGGAAGTGAGTCACCATAGGACTGTGACTCTTTCTTTTCAGTAGATACTTCCTTAGAAATGGGTAGCAAAGGTAGAGAAAAAGGAGGTTAAGGACATTATTCTGACATTTCAAAAGCATGATTTTTTAGGGATAGGAGGAGGGGGGTTAGTTTTTAAAAAATAAATCTTTACAAGAGATCTGAAGGAATTGCAGTGAACTCTCCAAGAGGACAATTACATGAAATGCTTCCTGACAATAAAAAGTCTAGTCAATGGGAATGAAGTATAAGGAAATCTTGGGGGTATGGGTATGGGCTCATTATCGAAAGGCCTAAGGATAATTTATACATGTAAATGTACACATGTGCATTTGATGCTAAGGCAGGTGGCTGGGATTGATTGTAGAACTCAGAACAGATTTTTCTCCTATTGAGATTGGCTTTTTGAAAGGTATTGGCAGATAGACACTCTAATATGGACATCCACAACCCATGCTGTCAAGGGCCACAAAAGAGTGTAAAATGAAAATCTACTAGGGAAGAAAAATAGTCTGGCCTAAGGGGTTTCCCCTCCTTTTCCAGAGAGAGAGAGTTGATAGGCCTTTTGACATTGGAAAAAATGAATCAAAAGCCACCTTGTTGAGAGGTTTTCCCCTTCCACTTGAAGGAAGGAAAATGAGAGTAGCAAGTTCTCACAGTGGTAATGGTTATAGATCAACATGCTTCAGGCAAGCTGTACTGCTGACGGAACTGGCTACACAATTCGCAGGACCCAGTGCAGAAGGAAAATGTGAGGCCCCTCGCTCATGAATTATTCAGAATTTCAACACAGTGACAGCAAAATATTAAACGAAACCTGGGCTCTTCTAAGCTTGGGCCTCTGTGTGACAGCATAGGTTGTATGCCTATCACTTACTCCTGGGTAGCAGGGCTAGCAATAGCAAAATTCGTAAGGCATAATAGAAAGGTATAATGCAGAAAACCAAGCTCATAGAAAATTTCACCACTTAGAAACAACCATTGTTATCATTTTGACCCTTAAAAAAACTTTATATCTTGGGCAGTTTTCCATGTTAGGAGATATAAATCATCTCAATCCTATTGTGGGAGGAGGAAAAATAATCTTCTGTATAATTTTTTAAGTTACTCTGGCTGGTCAGATAACCAGGAGAACATGAGCCAGATTAACATGACCAAATTTATTGTGGATATGTGTGCAGGGGTTTTGTAAGAATATTAGACCAGAGGACATACTGGGCAGTTGAGACTTACATGCCATTCTGGACTAAGGAGAAGACAGGGATATGGGCCTGGCACTTCAAAGGAAAAGTAGGCAATTCACAGATAGGCCAGAAAGAGCAAACACTGGGTAAATTCTTGCTGGGCCTCCCAGAAACAATGGAGCACAAAAGGGAAACTAACAGATTTTGCTTGGCTTCTCCCTATCTGCCACACTTAGATCATATTATGATGCTAAGGTGATAGCTCCCTTCCTTTAAGCAGGTTTTTCTATTGGTATGAAAAGGGGGAGGTTCAGAGTTTCTTCCTGAGTCTTTCATTTCTTAACAATAACCAGCTTAAAATAATAAATATCCAAAAGAAGCACATTTTGAGGTGGCAAAATCTGTTCTCCCTCACTATTGTATGGAGGTTCCATATATTCCATTTAACCAAACCCTATTTTGGGGTATCGGAGGAGTCTTTTTTTAAAAGGTATTTTAAAAAAGATTTTATTTATTTATCTTTAGAGGGATAGGGAAGGAGAGAGGGAGAGAAATATCAGTGTATGGTTGCCCCTCATACGTCCCCTGCCGGGAACTGGCCTGCAACCCAGGCATGTGCCCTGACTGGGAATCGAACCTCGATCCTTTGGTTTGCAGGCCTGCACTCAATCCACTGAGCTACACCAGCCAGGGCTGAGGAGTCTTGAGTCTTTCATTATTACAAATGGTGCATGTTGGATGTCAATAAAGTTAAGTGAGGATGGAATAAGTCAATCAGTATAAAGCACTTCACGGAGTGCTTAGCAAATAGCAAGCTCATTATAAATGCTAGTGTTACTTTTATATTGTCCAGTTACCCCATGGGAAGGTGAATTGATTTACATTTTCAACAGAGCTTAATTATCCTAAATCCTTGCCAATTCTATCAGTTTTTCCTTTTGTATTTCTTCCTTTGTTAGTGACCTGTTCCTGTGCTTTGACGGTTCTCCTATTGGATTCCTCATACTTTCAAAATTGTAATTGATTTCTGTACTGGGGCTACTGATCCTTTGTAATATGAATAACAAGTACTTATTTCCCCTATTTTTTAGTTTGATGTTTGATTTTCGATTTTCTTTGCTTTAACTACAGAGGCATTTTGAAGTTTAATACAGCACAGTTAAATCTGTCCATCTTTTAAGTTCAGATTTCTGTCTTTGCTGCCCTTTAGAAAGTCTTTTGCCACAGAACAGGTCTAGAGTTCATTGGTGGTGAAGCCTTTCCTTCTGTAGGTTGGCTCCCCCAGTTTTCCTCTGAGGCTTCATTCTTCTGGGGCATCATTTTCTAAGTTCAATCAATGGAGTTCACAACACTATAAGGGGTGTCCAACCTTTTGGCATCTGTGGGCCACACAGGAAGAAGAAGAGTTATTTTTTTTTTAGGATACTCCAGCTGTGTTTAATTAATTTATTTATTCATTTATTTTAGAATATACTTTATTGATTATGCTATTACAGTTGTCCCATTTTCTCCCCTTCACTCCCCTCCACCCTGCACACCCTCTCCCACCCACATTCCCCCACCTTAGTTCATGTCCATGGGTCATACCTATAAGTTCTTGGCTCCTACATTTCCCATACTATTTTTACTCTCCCCCTGTCTATTTTCTACCTACCATCTATGCTACTTATTCTTTTAGGCCACATATTAAATACACAACACTAATGAAAACTGACGAGCCAAAAAAAAGTTTAAAGTAAATTTATGATTTTGTGTTTGGCCGCATTCATAGTCATCCTGGGCCGCATCCTGGGCCACATCGCTGCATGTATATGGCAAAGAAATACATATATTAACCTTGAATCTATATGTGAAGACACAGATATATTAAAACTATGTTGTCTATCTTCTCCTAATCCAGGAAACGATTCTGCTCTTTCCATATTTTCTGCATTTCTTTGCTTTGTAGGAAGAATTCCGTCTTTACCAGAACTGTTCTTTTGGAGGATCCAACCAAACAGAAATTGAGTTGGGGTTAGTGGCTATAGTTATGTGGCTTGCTCTCACTTCTGCATATAGTTAAATTACTGCTGGCTATACCAGTGTAGGAATGACTTGTGGGAACATTTCTAAAGTAGTAAATCCAAAGTTTATTTAAGATTAGTCATTATATAAAAACATGACATATCCTAAAATATTGCAGCTAATATATAAAAGAAATGATAGAGGTTTAATAGAGGGTTTTCCAAATTTGACAATCCAGAAAATTTATATGACATTAACCAGTGATGAGTGGTGGTGAAGCTGAAAAATACTTTTCTAAACTCAGAAAAAGCTAAATTGTCTTTTTATTCTCGCTGTAGAGATTACAGTACAACCCTGGCTGGTGTGGCTCAGTGGATTGAGTGCTGGCCTGCAAACCAAAAGGTCACTGGTTCAATTTCCTGTCAGGACATATGCCTGGGCTGCTAGGCCAGGTCCCCAGTAGGGGGCATGCAAGAGGCAACTGGTCGATGTGTCTCTTGTGCATAGATGTTTCTCTCCCTCTCTTTTTCCCTTCCTTCTCCTCTCTCTGAAAAGAAATAATAAAATCTTTTAAAAAATTAGTGGAACCTCATTGTGGTTTTAATTCACATCTCTCTAATGGCTAGAGATGCTGAGCATTTTTTCATGTCTCTGAACCCTCTGTATGTCCTCCTTAGAGGTGTCTGTTCAAGTCCTTTGCCAATTTTTCAATTGGGTTGTTTGTCAACAAAACAAACAAGGAAGCAAAATATAACCAGAGACAGTGAATTTAAGAACAAACTGACAGTAACCAAAGGGGAGGTGGAAGGGGATAATGGGGAAAGGGAGAAGGGTTTTCAGGAACATATATAAAGGACACATGGACAAAACCAAAGTGGAATAGGATCAAGGGTGGGAAGTGGGGATGGCTGTGATGGGGGGGGGGATGGTGGGGAGAAAGTGGAGACAACTGTACTTGAACAACAATAAAATAAAATAAAATAAAATAAATTTTAAAAAGTAAAGAAATTATACAACAAAAAATGGTTTCAGTTGAAGAGGTGATCAAACAATATGCAGTCCCCAAATCAAAAAAAGGTAGCATAGAGGTGTGTTAATTTAATGAAAAATGTTTTTTTCAATTTTGTGATGCACATGGTATTTGTGAGTTTTTAAAACATGTAATTTCTTGTGATTTATTGTTTCATTATAATTAAATATTTGGAATTGTTCCTAATTTTAAAAAATACTTTCTTTCTTTTTTTGTTTGTTTTTAGAGAGGGGGAAGGAAAGGGGAAAGAGAGAGAGAAAAACATCAATGTGTGGTTGCCTCTCGCATGGCCCCTACTGGGGACCTAGCCTGCAACCCAGGCATGTGCCCTGACTGGGAACCGAACTGTTACCCTTTGGTTCACAGTCTGTGCTCAATCCATTGAGCTATACCAGCCAGGGCTATTCCTAATTTTCCACTTTAAAAATGTATTTAACCCAAATGGTGTAAGCTTCACGCCCCACAATACCCGGATCTGCCAGTGCTTGTGAGGTAAGTATTGATGGTCATTTGGAGTGTTTCATGTTGCAGATGACCCTGGCTTGCCCAACCCTGAGTCTGACTTGTCTCCATGCTTATGTTTTTTTTCACCATCTAAAATTGTCTTAGGTGTCAGGGCATTGATATATATTATTTGATTTCAGCTGCACAATTGTTTAAGTATTGTTGTGTGAGTATTATTATTTTCAGTTTACAGGTAGGAATACTGAGATTCAGAGAGTGAATTAAATTGCCCAGGCTCACACAGCTAATAAGTGGTAAAGCCAAGATTTGAACCCTTGTTTAAATGAGTCTAAAGCCTCAACTGTTGTATATACTACCTGGGGAGAAAACTCTGGAGTCATTACAAAGGAGGACCCACTTACTTGTCCCTTCCAGCAACCTCCAGGTGAGTATAGAAGATAGACAGTGACTTCTCCAACGCAGATGTGAGTAGAGGGTCAAGTCCTCCCACCACAAATTTTGGCATAACAGTAAAATGCCCCAGATACCTCCTTTTGCAAGTCCCACACAGCGTTCTGTCTGTGCCTTTGCCCACTCCTCTCTCTTTTTGATCATGACTACTCAACTGTGGTGTTCCTGATAGAGGGGAGGCCTGAATGTGACCAGTCAAGGAGCTTTCTGACCTCTTCTTCAGGGCCGTGATCACAGTTGCCCCTGAGGGCCCAAGGCATTAACATGCTTTAAAGCAACCCTGCCCTTCCTTCCTCCCCTTGCTCTCACCAGTCCTGCTTTTGGCAGCACTACTACCTTTCTCAACTATTTAGTTGATGTCAAATATGATTGTCAGCAACTGGGCTACCATGACCCCTTTTTCTTCGAGAAAGGTAGAATCCAAGGCACACACCTGGATAATGCAGCTTTCACCTCACTTCTCAGCTTGGAGGAGCACAGGGACTTCTGGGCCACAGCCTTTCCATATTCTAATATGAGATTTCATCCTGCCTCAAGACTCCATAGGGCCGGAGGAGGCTGAAACAAGCATTTTGGGGACTTGTGAAAAAGAGGCAGGGCTTGCTTTCTCGAATTAGTTTACTTGACTCCAAGCAAGCTCAGGGAAGGCATTTTGCAGCTGTATTCTCGATTCCAGAGACCGAGTCTGCACTTCTGTTACTCCTTGCTTTCCACTCTCCCTACCCAGCCAATAGTTCATCCCTCCACCATAAAGGAGATGCCCTTTCTTCAGAAAGTCAGTCAAGGCCTGTGGTCCTTGCCTTCCAGGATACCAAGTACCTGAGGATATTGTCTAGAAGTGTCCACTTTCTACTACAAATTTGAAATTTTCAATTGGCTTCTAGGTCTCATAAGCTGCTAGACTCCACTTGGCAAAAAGCAGAGGTTATCTTTGCTTTTGTCTTTTCATGACATAGCACAGATCCCAAGTCTTCAAAACTGGCATCAATTTATTAAAGGCATTGGTAGTGATAGATAGCATATGCTAAAACAGAACCATGAGCCAGGCATCCTGCCAGTCTGAAAAAAGTTCAAGTTAGAGCAAATGTGAGAAGTCTGACCACGTGAAAACTCCTTCGTGTGATTGCTTTTGCCCCTCTGCCCCAATCCCAGAGCAGCTTTATTTTCATATGTAACATAGTTGTGCCTCCAACACAAGTTCTTCTGACCTCCACAGTCCCTGGTATTTTGTCCTGCCTTCCCCTCCCTCTTCAACTCACGTGTGCTGCAATTATGATCTGATTACTGTAAGCCAGGGTGTCAAAATCATTTTCACTGGGGACCACAGTAGCCTCAAGGTTGCCTTCAAAGGGCTGAATGTAATTTTAGGACTGTATAAATGTAACTACTCCTTAACTAGGGGCGAGGAACTCAGTGCTGCTGCTGGGTAGATAAACAGGATGTAGGGCCAGATTTGGCCCATGGGCCTTGTGTTTGCCACCTGTGCCCTAAGCCAACTTAGTGAAGTGTTTTACAATTTTTGAGTAGTCCTTCAACCAACTGTGGTAGTGTCTGCTGAATCTCCCAAATATTTAAACAGTTTGGGCCCTGGCCATTCAGTGATCTTTCCAGAGTCTGTGCCCAGCACCTGTGTGATTATATGTCCAATATATTTTGTAAAGAATCTATTTATTTTTATTTTTAGAGAGAGGCGAAGGGAGTGCGATCGGGAGAGAAACATCGATGTGCAAGAGGAACATCAATCAGTAGCCTCTCACATGCCTCCAACAGGGGACCTGGCCCAAAACCCAGGCATGTGCCCTGACCGGGAATCAAACCTGAACCTTCCAGTTAGCGGAACAATGCCCAGCCCACTGAGCCACACCAATCAGGGCTGTCCAACATATTTTGAGGTCTGGAAGAACTGGCATTCGTCAAGGGACAATTTAGGCTGGGTTTCCCAGGTAATCCAGTAATATAAGAAGGCATCGTTCCTCTCCTCCAAAGCATTGCCGAACGTAATGATCTCATCTAAACAAATAAGCACCTTCAAGGTAATTCATATTGCCAATTGCTTTTTCCATCAGACTCCTGAAGGTGTCTGGGGGTCCAAAGATGTGTGGGGCGGCCTTTGAAATAGGTAAAGCCCCAGTCAGCCATAGAGATTCAACAGTAGCAGTTTTCAAACACAGTCGTGGAAATTATGAATTCCCTACTGTGCAGTCTAGAAGCTAATGTGGACACAGAACTCTCTCTAAGGCACAGAAAGATAACAGAACATTGATTTCCCCCCTGTTCTGAGTCTGCCCTTTCTTATCATGAATTTTCCTTCTTTGTATGTATTTGTATGTTCAGCTCAATAGTAGTTCTTAACCCTGACTGCCTATCGTAATCTATGGAGTTTGTTCTAAAACATCTACCCCTGGGCCCCATTTACCCCTAGAGATCCTGACATTTTCTAAACACCTATTTTATGAGAGGCCCTGCACCTGCTCTAGGAGTAGAGGTGATCGAGTTATGGTCCTTGTTTCCATGTAGCTCACAGTCCAGGGCAGAGGCAGAAAGTTTAAAAAGTATTATTCAGTGAGAAAATACAGCATGACTCCAGTTCTTTTCTTAATCTAGCTTGTTTCTCATAAAAACTGTACATGTGTGGGTGAGGTAAACATGGATCTGTTCAACAAGTCCTGGTGCAGAGGAGGAAGAGGCTTTCTCAGGTTCTTGGGTGACATAAATTGAGATTTAAAACATATTTAAACTGTTCATGAATGTACATAGAAGTTTTATTTGTAATAGACAAAAACTGGAAACATCCAGATGCTCTTCAGTGGATGAACGGTTCAATGAGGTGGTGCATCCATACCTTAGAATAGTACTTAGTAGGAAAAGAAAAGGAATGAACTATTGATACATGCGACAACCTGGATGAATCAATCTCCAGAGAGTTTGTGCTGAGTGAAAAAGGCTAATCCTGAAAGGTTATGTATTGTGTTTCCATTTGTATACCATTCTTGAAATGACAAAATTACAGAGGTGGAAGAATGTTCAGTGGTTACTAGGGATTAGGGAATTGGAGAGGGATCCTGGTGGTGATGGAAATGTTCTACATCTTGATTGTGGTGGTGCTTATGCAAGGCTACACATGTGATAAAATTATATAGAGCTAAAAACCCACCCCCCATACACCCAGACACAAATGTGTACATGTATAACTGTTGAAATCTGAGTAAGCACTGTGGATTATACCAATGTCAATTTCTTGGTTTTGGTATTACACTGTAGCAGTATAAGATACTAATGTTGGGGAATACTGAGGAAAGGATGCATGGGACTTCCTTATACATTTCTTGCAGCTTCCTTTGAATGTGCAATTATTTAAAAACATAATAGCCTAAGAAGTTACTTATCAGAAGCAAAATGATTATAAGTGTCAGATACATTTATAAATGCAAAACCACAAATGGATACTTTGGGAGAAGATGGCAGTATCATTCCTCTTGGATGTTATAAGAAAAACAGTTTTCTCAGGGAATATAACATTTAAAACAGATGTTTCATTTTTTCTTACAATTAAGAAAAGAATGTTTCTTTTGAATAGTTAGAATATATGACTCAAGAAAGGTCACTAGTAATCCTATCATTTTGAGATAACCATTTTTTCAACATTTAGGGTATATCTTTTTTAAAAATATATTTTATTGATTATGTTATTACAGTTCCCCCTCATTCCCCTCCACCCTGCACACCCCCTCCCACCCACATTTCCCCCCTTTAGTTCATGTCCATGGGTCATACATATAAGTTTTTTGGCTTCTCCATTTCCTATGCTATTCTTACTCTCCCCCTGTCTATTCTCTACCTACCATCTATGCTACTTGTTCTCTGTATCTTTTCCCCTTCTCTCTTCCTCCAATCTCCTGGGGATACATCTTTTCTGTATGCATAAAATTAAAACAAAAATTTCACATTCAACAAGAAAAAGATTTTTCCTGTCTTTAAAGAGACTTGTATTAATATGATTTTAATATAGATTCAGTATTCTGTCATAGAGATGCAGAGTGAATTATTTACCCAGTCCTCTATTTTGGATATTTAGATTATTTTCAAGTTTTTGATACTATAAATAATGCTGCAATACACATCATTGTACTTGCATAATTTATGTATCTCTGATTACTTCCTTATTCTAAATTCTTAGGAGAAAAATTCTTGGGTCAAAGATTATGTAAGAATTTAAAGCTTTTGTTATGTTTGGCCAAATTACCTGCCAGGAAGATGGCATGAATGTTCCACCCCTGTTTTTTTCCTCAGCATATTATTTGCTGCCGATGTTAGTAGGCTGGAAAGAACCACTGTGGCAGTTCTGTTCCTTGGTATGGTTTATAGGACCTAGCACAATGCTGGGTACATACTAGGCCCTCAGAAATATTTGCTGATTTAATATCTTTCAAAATGCATGCTTTGAAACTCTGGTCTGGGGTTGGTGGGAAACAAAATCATCAAAATATTAGCGTGCTTTCACCCCGAATTATATCACTGACATCTAGTAAATAGTAAGGACTTGAGGGAATGGACAGGTGTGTTTTAATAGAGAGGAAGGACTTGGGAAACCTCTGGAGGCTTCTAAAAGTGGGAAGCCAAATCCACCTGAGGTTTCTGGGAACAGATGGAAGGGGCCTGAAAAACTGAGGTTTACTGGGAAGGAAGGTGGTGCCTGGGGCATCGGGGTTGTTGTTGGGAAGATGGGAAAGAGGAAACCTTTTGCTTAATACTGGCTTCACACCTACCCCCCCCCCCTTAAGGACTCAGGATGTTAATTAGCCTGGTAGCTTTTATGTAAAACATTAGTGTGCCAACTTCTCCCAGCAGAAGTCTGGGCATAATTATACTGAATTGTGCTTTTATGTTTATATTTGGGAGGGTCACTTTTCATCTGCCTTTGTAAGTTTTCCCCTTCATGTCCTGCACATGGCTATTACTAGTCAAGTGGGACCAGTGGCCAGAGGTCTGGGCTTCCCATCATTGCTGCTCTTTCCACTCTCTGCCAGAAATACAAACAGGGCGGGTGACTACACATGCCCCAGTGCTCTCTGAGAGGAGCCTGCTATGGTTTCAGAAAAGAGCAGGCCATGGCCAGCTCTGTTTAATCATCAGATGTGATTAAATAATAAAAGTATGTGAGCTCTTGAAAAATTATACCAGGCTCTTCTTGGATGACTTCATTTCATTTCATTTTTCTACAAATTGGTAGGATAGATCCTTATTATCCCCATTTTACAGTTGAGAAAATGGATTTAATTAACTTACCTGGATTCCCCAGTTAGTATGCTGCAGATCTAGGGTTTGAAATTGGATTTGAAATCCCCTCTATCTTATGCCAAACACCTGCTGCTAATCACTGCCTGATCTGGAGCACACAGGGGAAAGTACTGTTCTTGAATCTAGTTTATGCATTGCATGTTTTATTTTCTTAGATTCCACCATTTGAGATTTAATCCCTTGGATTGTGAAGGGTTTTCTGACCCAGAGATCCCTTTTTAAAAGGTGTTTGTCCAAAGGGCAGCACTGGCTTAAGTACATCAGATAACGTTTGGGTGGAGGAAAATGGACTGTTAGCTAATTCCTCCAAACAAAGGACATGGGCAATTAATTTCATTTCCTCAAGGTAATAAGTTTTGGAGAATCAGAGGGATAGGATAGATTAGGTCAAGTACGAATTTTATGTTGGTGCCCTCAGTGGTTTGCTACCATTAAGATAGCCAGCCCTCTGGGGCATTCTCCACTATGTTTGCATTCCAGATGATGTTACATACACTAAACAATGTATTTTCATTCTGGGAGGCCTCTGACTCAATGTTCTGTGGCCTTTCTGGTCTCCTTGAAAGTTCCCTTTAGTTTTCCTGATTGCAGGTAGATTGTGATATATCATGAAGGAGTTTGTGTTTTCTTTTTTTCAGCAGCAGGCTGGGACACTATGTTCTCACAGGCCCTTTGATATTTTGGTTTCACTGTACATTTTAACAGGTATTTGTTCAAACTATCAAGAATCTGTAAGATGTAACAATAATAGTTTTGAGTGCATATTACATTGAAGACACTGTGCTAAGCACTTTCCCTGCATAATCTCATTGAAATTTCCTGAATCTGAGAACAAACACTGTCCCAGTTAGTCCCAAAGACTAACTTGTTTGTAATCACAAAGATAGTAGCAGAGCAAGGATTTAGGTCTAGTCTGACTTTAGGGTCTCATAACCATGCCTGGTCATAGCTATAGTTATATAATAATAATAATTGATCTAAATATAGACATTGGGGCCCTGAATAAAGGTGCTAGAGTATTTATTGACCAGCCACATGGTCTGTGCCATCATTTTGCTTATATGTTCCTGGTTAATTATTAAAAATGGCATATTTATCATTATAATATTCGATATAATTAAGTAACAATAATAATGATAATTATTACCTTTACAATTACTTTTATTTGTAGCAGTAGCCAACATCTTGATAATTCAATAAACAGGTATTCACTGGGTGCTTCCTACATGTCAAGCATTGGGCAACATCCTGCAGGTACAAAAGCGAGCAAACAATATGTGTTCCTTGCTTTCTTTGTGCTTATATTTTAGTGACAGAAACAGGCATTTAAAAAATCACACTGGTGACTGTAATTACAGATATAAGTGCTTAGAAGAGAAAGAACATGGTTCTCAGTGAGTAAATTGCAAAAGAACTGGAGATAGGTGGTGGGCTGAGATCAGGGAAGGCTTCCCTGAAGAAGAGAAATAAAGATGAGTTGGAATGAACTAGGTGAGTAGGGGGTGGGAGTGCGGAGCTGTAATGTACAACTCAGGGAAGAAAGCAGCATTAGCGTGTCCTAAGGATCTGGTCTGTGTCCTAAAAGCAGTGAGCATTCCCTGAAAGGTTTAAGTAAAGGTATGCCAAGATCAGATTTACATTTTAGTAAGACCATTTGAGTTGATGGCAGGGATAATGGATTGGAGGGGAGCAAAATTGGAGGTCAAGGGGACCAGTTAGCAATAGTCCAGGCTTCAGACAATGACTCAGACTGGGGTGGTGGCATTGGAGATGCAAATGAATTTTGGAGGTGGCAGATTTCTTGAAGACAGTGCTGATGGAACTTGGTGACAGACTCAATAAGAAGGTGCAGATGGGAGAGGGCAGTGGTGACCTTTAATCTTTACAGCTACCTTATTCAAGGAGGTGTTATTACTCTCCTTCTTTTACAAATACAGAAAGTGAGACAGCTCATTGCTTGAACATAGTCTACAGACTTTGTAGGGCCCTCAAGGCAATGTATAACCTAGACTCTATTGACTTACATATCCCCATCTCCCCTCTGCCCTTAGCTCAGTAGTTTTCTGTGCTCCATCTACTGTGGCCATTTAGTCCCTGGCTGTGCCAAGCTCCTTCTAGTCTTACAGCCCTTACACATGCTGTTCGCTTGACCTGAAATGAACTCAGCTTTGCCTGGCTTATCCCTCCTTGGAGTACCCCTTGACCTACCAAACTGGGTCAGGCCTTTACCTAAAGGCCTCTCTCATAGCACTATGCACTTTTGCACTTATTACAATGTTATCGAGTTTCTTGTGTGATTATTTTTGGACTGTTTCACCTACAAAACTATGAGCTCCAAAAAAAGGGATCTTGTCTGTCTTATTCATCTCTCTATTCCCAATGACTAGCATAGGTCTCAGCATATAGTAAGGATTAGACCATTCAATGAACATGTTACATATATATTTGTTGAATGAATGAGTGAGGTTTATAGAGGCTAACCTGCCTACTATTGAACAGATAGTAAGTAACTGATGTAAGACTTCAACTGTCTAGCTAACAGTACAGCCCAAGCTCTAATCACTGCCCTAGACTGTCACTATGTTTGCAGTGGACACATGACAATGGCCATATAGCAATTGCTGGGGAACTTAGAATCAGTTTTATTCCCCTCTCCTCCCCTCCCTACCTTTACCTTCCACTTCCTTCCTCTTCCCTCTTTTCTTCCTCCCTTCATATTTCCCTGCCTGTCTACCTCCCCATGTTTCTCTCTTTTATAAGATTTGTGAGGGCTATCAGAGGTCATCTTGTCCAACCTGCACATTTTACAGATGATGAAACTGAAGCTAGACCAAATTGCCAGCCTAAAGGCTATAGTTATTGCCAGACTTAATAGATAACTTTACCTTTTATGGTGGGCAAAGTTTTAGCAAAATCAATAGAGATCTAATTTATTTCAATCTTGTTTACCCAGTATCTGTTTGTTATAATCACATTAGTGTCATCACTGACCTGAGCACATGTTTTGTTCATTTCTACCTCAGTAACATGACTCACACTGGTCCCTTTGCCTGGGATTTATTCTTTCTTTCTGGTCTATTTTAATTCATCCTTCAAGCCCCAGATTACTCTTCCCTCCTCCATGCAGATTTCCCTCCCTGTTCTGGCTCCTGAATTCATGCAGCAGTCTGTATCAGTCATTTGGGACATAATCATGGGTACTTTCGTTTAAAGGTTTTCAGGTGTGTTTTTCTTATTAACCGTGTCCTTTCTCTAAGCTCATTAAGGGCAGGAACCATAACATGTGACTCTCTTGTAATTTGTTGATTCCTAGAAAAGCACTGGACACATAGTAGATACCAAAGAATAATTCTTGAATGAATGAATGAATGAATGAATAATGTAAACAAGAAAAAATGAAATGGTAAACTCTGCCATCTTGTGGCTATTAGCCTTAAGTGTTGCAATTTCCACTGCAATTTTTTTGGTGTTGAAATTAGAAAAGTGTCACATGGTAAGAAACAAAGCTCGTTGTGGTAAATTTTGGAAAGTTTTTTTCTTTTGCACAATATACCAATGGCATTATTAATGAAGTATTTCGTAAGAGAAAAAAGAGATTGAAGGAAACCAAAAACCAAACTAAGCATGTGCCTTAAAACTGAATATAGACCTAGGAAATAGTGATTGAATTTTCTCAGATACAATCCCTGGCTTAAAACCGCCAAGTAAAAGAAACTGTTCCACAAGTTCAGCAGTTCAGAACTCTGATCGCATAACCACCTTTCTTATTTGGAGGGGGTGTCTATTAAGAGACCTTTTATAAAAGTTATCTGTGAAGAGAATTTCTGCCTTTGAGTTAACATTTGTGGAGGGACTTCCGCCAAGATGGAGGCATAGGTGGAAACACTGTGCCTTCTCCTACAACCAAGTTTGGATACAACAAAAGTTTTGGAGAACTAACACACACCCAGAGGCCAGAAAACCGAATTATACGGAAGTCCGACATCTACAAACCGTTCAATGGGACGGTAAGAGAGGCAAAGCCAACAGTGGAGCAGGGTCGGGAAGGACAGACCTAGGAGCGCAGGCAGCCCGGACCTAGTCAGGGTGCGGGGCAGACTGACCAAGGTCGCACATTCGTGCGCAGTGAGACGGACCACGCAGGCCCCAGGGGGCGAACCCAGTGGTGGAGGGCTGACAGCGGTGGCACACTCACGTGCAGTGGAGCAGGGCGCGTGGCCCTGGTGACGGTGATGGCTGCGGTGCTGGTGGGGCTCGCAGCGGCGGTGGGCGCCGGAGGGAAGCCATTGTCCCTCTTTGACCCCGCCCCCACATACAACGTCACAACTCAGTGACTGAGTTGCCCTGCTCTGGTGAAAACCTATTGCTCTGTTCCTGCTACTTAACAGGCACGAACAACCCAAAGGATGGCTCAAGAAGAACTCAGAGTCCCAGAGCCAATAACTCTAAGTGACCAACAGATTGCCAGGCTCTCAGAAGCCCAATTTAAAACACTATTTATCAGGATGCTCACAGAATTGGTAGAGTACAGTCACAAATTGGAGGAACATATGAAGGCTAAACTAATTGAAATGAAGGGAGATGTCCAGGAAACCAATAGCGATGGAAAGGAAAATGGGACTCAAATCAATGGAATGGACCAGAAGGAAGAACAAAACATCCCACCAGAAAGGAATGAAGAAATGAGAATTCAAAAAAATGAGGAGAGGATTCGGAACCTCCAGGACATCTTTAAATGTTCCAACATCCGGATTATAGGGGTACCAGAAGGGGGAAAGAAACAGCCACCAGTGGAAAACTTATTTCAACAAATAATAAAGGAGAACTTCCCCAGTCTGGCAAAGGAAATACACTTCCAGGAAATCCAGGAAGCTCAGAGAGTGCCAAAGAAGTTGGACCCAAGAAGGAACACACCAAGGCACATCATAATTACATTAGCCAAGACTAAAATGAAGGAGAGAATCCTAGAAGCAGCAAGGGATAAGGGGACAGTCACCTACAAAGGAGTACCCATCAGACTGTCAGCGGATTTCTCAAAAGAGACCTTACAGGCAAGAAGGGGCTGGAAAGAAGTATTCCAAGTCATGAAATCCAAAGACCTACAGCCAAGATTGCTTTATCCAGCAAAACTTTCATTTAGAATGGAAGGACAGATAAAGTGCTTCTCAGATAAGGTCAAGTTCAAGGAGTTCATCATCACCAAGCCCTTATTATATGAAATGCTAAAGGGACTTATATAAGAAAGAGATGATGAAAAATATCAACAATGAAAGGACAGCAAACACACAGGTATTAACAACCACACCTAAAACAAAAGCAAACCAAGAGGACAGCTAGATCAGGAGTGGAACCATAGAAATGAAGAACACATGGAGGGTTAGAAACAGGGGGGTGGGAGGAGGAGAAGGGGGGAGAAGGCACAGAAAATAGCATAGATGGTAGGTAGAAAATAGATAGGGGGAGGGCGAGAATAGTAGGGGAAATATAGAATCTAAAGAAGTTGAGACACGTGGTTATAAACTAAGGGGGGAGACTGGTGGGGGAGGGAGTGTGCGGGTGGAGGGGAATGAAGGGGGGAATAGAACAACTGTAATGGTATAATCAATAAAATATATTAAAAAAAACATTTGTGGAATCCAGTCTTAGTTTTGCTGAGCAACCTGTGTGAAGCTCATAACCTGTCCTGTGTCATTTGTCTTTTCTTTTTTCTTAAGATTTTTATTTTTTTATTTTTTTGATCCAAAACATGAGTTTTAATGGCGACATAGTATTCTTTTTTCAAAAATATATTTTATTGATTTTGCTATTACAGTTGTCCCATTTTTTCCTCCTCTTTATTCCCCTGTGCCCTGTTCCTAACTCCCACCATCATTCCACCTCAGTTCATATTCATGGGTCATACATATAAGTTCTTTGGCTTCTCCATTTCCCATACTATTCTTGACCTCCCCTTGTCTATTTTGTACCTACTATTTATGCTTATTATTCCCTGTACCTTTTCCCCTACTCTCCCCTGACCCCTCTCTGCTGATAACCCTCCATGTTATCTCCATTTCTGTGATTCTGTTCCTGGTCTAGTTGTTTGCTTAATTTGTTTTTGTTTTTATTTTAGGTGTGGTTGTTAATAACTGTGAGTGAACAGTCATTTTACTGTTCATATTTTAATTTTATTTTTCTTAGATAAGTCCTTTAACATTTCATATAATAAGGGCTGGGTGATGACGAACTCCTTGAACATGACCTTATCTGGGAAGCACTTTATCTGGTTTGGTTATGTGAGGAGGCAAAGTGTATCCATCTACACCTCCATCTATATTTATTTATTTGTAGACTTTGGGGAAGGGAGGGAGAAAGAGGGGGAGTGGAATAGTAATGTGTGGTTCCTTCTCCAGTGCCCCCTACTGGGGATCTAGCCTGCATCCCAGGCATGTACCTGGGATGGTTTGCACGCTGGCACTCAATGCACTGAGCCACACCAACCAGGGCCTCATTTTTCTTATCAGTTAATTTGCTACCCAGTTAATTCCAGTGCTGTTGTCAAACTCTGTGAGACCACAGGATGAAGATTCTTAGAAAGTATTAAAAAAGGATATAAAGGGGGAATGGAGATGGTGGCCAAGTAGGTGGAAGCTGAGTCCACTTGCTCTTGCACCCAACTCAGACACCTGGCTGCTCTTCTGGAAAATAAACTGAACATTTAATGGAATCTTAGCTGATATGAAGTTTGGAAGCCAAGGAATGCAGAAGACTCTTCACAATGTGTGGTAAGGAGATTTTATAGGTGGAAGGGGAAGAATCCTATGCGTGGTGCCTGCAGCCATGGAGAGCCTGGTCAGAGATGGCAGCTTTGTGGCTCCCTCCCCTCCCAGGGCAGGGAACCCCAGACCTAGGCTGGGAGTGACTTAAATATACAAAGTCAGGGACTCACGCTACACGCACACACACACGCACACACACAGCAGGCAACACACCTGTAGCTACAGCAGCAAACACCAACTGGGAGAGTGCCAAAGAGTGAGATGGCCTCTATCTGCACCTGGGTCAGGTGGAGGAGGCTGTCCACATCCAGCCATGCCTGTGAGAGCGTATCAGCTTTTTAGAGAGGTGGTGGGTACAGAAATCTGGACAGTGACTCAGTGCTTTAGTGGAAGTGCCCAGAGACTTTTTAAAAGGGTAGCTGATGAGTTCTCCACAGGGACCCTGCACGGAGCTGCCCTGTCATCAAGGGGAAAGGACTGAGGGTGCAGTTTGCTCTCACTCAGTGCAGCTGGGCAGATTGATCAGAAAGCTGCCAAGTGAGGGGATTTCTCGGCTTTTAAAAAAATTAGTTGTAAGGTGCATCTACAGTTGAGAACCACACTGCTCAGAAAGGTCAGTGACCCAACATTATAACAGTCAATCCAGCTTTCTCATAGACTGGTTCTGGCAGACATCAAGAGTGTTCAATGAATAAGAGGGAACAGGAGTTAAGAAACACCATAGAAATGTCATTTGTTCAATCTGATTTTAGCAGTGCATGCAAATGAGCAGCAGTGACAGAAGTAAATTATTAGAGCTAAAGAAGTAACAAGAACAAGAAGAACACAGATCCCACTTTGAGGTAAAAATCCATAAAAACAGACATTTTAAGTCCTTATATACCTATCCACCCATCTACCCATCCATCTGTCCATAAATCGAGAATTTACTAAGCATCTACTATGAGTCGGGCTCTACTCTAGGTACTAGGAATATAGCAGTGAACAAGCCACATACAGACTTTAGAGTCATGGAAATTTCATTTGAGTTGTGGGTGTACAGACATAATTCTGACAGTGTCCTGAGGACCTTGAATATTTCCCAAAAGGCTGCATTAGCAAGGCTTAACCACAGTCTGACTGAAGCCTTGGAGGAAAGCCCTGTAATCCTCTCTAGAACATGGAACAATATGGTGAGGAGCTGTACCAAGACCATTTCTTGTCTGCCTCCCTGTCTTGTGGGAGGCTGCCATGAGGCAGTATTTTTGGTTCATGGGCTGGTGCTCAATCCACTGAGCCACCCCAGCCAGGACCATGAGGTACTTTTTCAGGTACCTTCTTGGTTCTGGTGAGGTATAATGCTTTCCACCATTGTGCATTCTCTTTCCCCCTCAGTATAGCTGCAGTACAAAGGGCTTGACTGTAATTTAGAGTTGGCTCCTCCACAACAGAGCAACCCACAGAGACATCGGATGCTGATACGATGAGCATTTTGCTTTTGCTGCCCATGTAAGTAATAAACTGTATTCATTTGAGCTTGTGTGCTTCTTAGCCAACTCTATGGAGGTGTAGTCAACCAACCTAGCAGCTGCCAATGCACTACTGCTTAGGGGCTGTTTGACCGCTTGATAGTAGAGACAGACCCATACCAATTAGACAGAAAAACAAAATTATCATAAATTTTGATAAATACAGTGAATCCTAAAATGTTAGCTGTATGTAAGCTATAAATCTCCTGAACTTTGGGGAGTAGGGAAAGGCCTTACATATAGATGAATTTCAATTAAGAAATGTAGAAAACTGAGAAAAACGCAATATCATCATTAGACAAATACCACAATAATAATTGTTGTGGACAAAATAGATGCTAAAATCAGTGGGTAAAAGTTTTAGAGCAAATGGGATATTTGTGTAGTCTCAAAGAATCTCCCCCAAGATATTTATTAATTACAAGGGAAAAATAACTTTACAGTGGAAAACCCAGTGCCCTCTGTTTGAGAGGCGATAAATGGCGGTTGGGTAATGAAAGGAACCCTGGCCTAGGTGGGTCTGCTGGGTCTATACACTTAGCTGATGGTCATGTTCCTAGTTGCAGGTGTGTAATTGGATTGGAAAAATGTAGCAGTTGGCTGAACCCTCACATATGAGGAGGGACCGCAAAAAACTGGAATTATCTTTTGGAGGGCGGGCCCCTAGTAATAGAGTCTTCTCCTGCTAAGTGAGTGTTCCAGGAACCCATCTGTATCCGTGTACCAGCTGGCAGTGTTGCAAGAGGCTGTGCTCAGCTTCAGTGAAGTTTTCTTGAAAACTCAATGTGTTTACCCATTTCATAATGGGGAATTTATGAGCTCCCCTGCCCCTGCCACACTGCACTGGGTGTTCACCAGTTTTTGACCAAAAATGGCATGACCCCCATGCCCCACCCACCCTATTCACCTGATCTCATCATGAGCGATGCTTTTTTTGTTTCCCCAGATGAAAAAAGGGAAACGTTTTGCTGATGTGGAAGAGGTGAAACAAAAAACGGTATAGGCACTAAAAGACATCAGAATCGATGAGTTCAAAAACTGTTTTGAGCAGTGGGAAAAAGCATCTTGATGGGTGTATTGCATCAAAGGGAGAGTATTTGAAGGGTGACTGCAGTTTAAACATGAAAGAATAAGTAAACAGTTTTTATAAATTCCATTTTGGGGGGTCTTCATCTTGAAGGTTCCTTGACTAATAGAATAAGAGCTACTGTAGTAGGAAAGCCCAAGTACAAACTTCAGAAACTTCTCACACCTACCTACCAAAATAGTAACTAAATAAAATTTAAAAACTGTATTTTTTCCTAGAAAAATTGCAGAATTAAGTACTCTTCAACATTTATACATTGCTTCTTGGACTTTTGGCTAAGTTCAGCTGTCAAAGACTTAGTGCAGTGCCCATCAGGAACCTGTATTTTTCTTTCTAAATAATTTTATCTATCTATCTATCTATCTATTTATTTATTTATTATTGTTGATCAAGTACAGTTGTTTCCATTTACCCACCACATTCTCCCCACCCCACCCATCCCCACTTCCCACCTTCTATCCTACCCACTATTGGTGTTGTCCATGTGTCCTTTATACATGTTGCTGAAAAATCCTCTCCTTTTCCCACACTTTATCCCCTCCCACCTCCCCTCTTGTTACTGTCAGTTTTTTAATATATTTTATTGATTATACCATTACAGTTGTTCTATTCCCCCCTTCATTCCCCTCCACCCGCACACTCCCTCCCCCACCAGTCTCCCCCCTTAGTTTATAACCATGTGTCTCAAGTTCTTTAGATTCTATGTTTCCCCCACTATTCTTGCCCTCCCCCCTACCTATTTTCTACCTACTGTCTATGCTGTTTTCTGTACCTTCTCCCCCCTTCTCCTCCTCCCACTCCCCTGTTGCTAACCCTCCATGTGTTCTTCATTTCTATGGTTCCACTCCTGATCTAGCTGTCCTCTTGGTTTGCTTTTGTTTTAGGTGTGGTTGTTAATAACTGTGAGTTTGCTGTCCTTTCACTGTTCATATTTTGTATCTTCTTTTTCTTAGATAAGTCCCTTTAACATTTCATATAATAAGGGCTTGGTGATGATGAATTCCTTGAACTTGACCTTCTCTGAGAAGCACTTTATCTGTCCTTCCATTCTAAATGAAAGTTTTTATGGATAAAGCAATCTTGGCTGTAGGTCTTTGGATTTCATGACTTGGAATACTTCTTTCCAGCCCCTTCTTGCCCGTAAGGTCTCTTTTGAGAAATCCACTGACAGTCTGATGGGAACTCCTTTGTAGGTGACTATCCCCTTATCTCTTGCTGCTTCTAGGATTCACTCCTTCATTTGAATCTTGGGTAATGTAATGATGATGTGCCTTGGTGTGTTCCTTCTTGGGTCCAACTTCTTTGGCACTCTCTGAGCTTCCTGGATTTCCTGGAAGTGTATTTCCTTTGCCAGACTGGGGAAGTTCTCCTTTATTATTTGTTGAAATAAGTTTTCCACTGGTGGCTGTTTCTTTCCCCCTTCTGGTACCCCTATAATCCGGATGTTGGAACGTTTAAAGATGTCCTGGAGGTTCCTAAGCCTCTCCTCATTTTTTTGAATTCTTGTTTCTTCCTTCTTTTCTGGTCGGATGTTTTGTTCTTCCTTCTGGTCCATTCTATTGATTTGAGTCCCAGCTTCCTTTCCATTAGTATTGGTTTCCTGTGCATTTCCCTTCATTTCAATTAGTTTAGCCTTCATTTTTTCCTCTAATTTGTGACTAAAATCAACCAGTTCTGTGAGCATCCTGATCACCAGTGTTTTGAACTGTGCATCTGAGAGCCTGGCAATCTGTTGGTCACTTAGTTATTGGCTCTGGGACTTTGAGTTCTTCTTTAGCCATCTTTTGGGCTGTTCATGCCTGTTATGTAGCAGGATCGGAGTTCTAGGTGTTCACCAGAGCAGGACAACTCAGTCACTGGGTTGTGACGCTGTATGTGGAGGTGGGGGTCAAAGAGGAGCAATGGCGTCCCATCTGCCGCCTCCCGCCTCTGTTGCCACAGGTGCTGCAGCTGCCACTGTCACTGGGGTGACGCGTCACCAGGGCCCGCGTGTTTCGTCCCACTGCACGTGAGTGTGCCACCGCCATCAGCCCTCCACCACTGGGTTTGCCCCCTGGGGCCTGTGTGGTCCATCTCACTGTGCGCGAATGTGCGACCACAGTCAGTCTGCCCCACACCCTGACTGGGTCCGGGCTACCTGCGCGCCTAGGTATGGGGATCTTTCCTGCCTGGCCCTGCTCCGCTGCTGGCTCCACCCCTCTTACCGTCCCAGTTGAATGGTTCCTTGGTGTCGGACTTGTGTATAATTCAATTTTCTGTTCTTTGGCTGTGTCTTTGTTCTCCAAACCTTTGTTGTATTCAAACTTGGTTGTGGGAGAAGGCACAGTGCTTCCACCTATGCCTCCATCTTGGCGGAAGTCCCACTGTCAGTTTGTTTTTAGTTTCACTGTTTCTGGTTATATTTTGCAAGCTGCTTTGTTTTGTTGATTAGGTCCCACTTAAAGGTGAGATCATACGGTATTTGTCTTTCACCACCTGGCTTATTTCACTTAGCATAATGCTCTCCAGTTCCATCCACGCTGCTGGAAAGGATGTGAGCTGCTTCTTTCTGTCTGCTGCACAGTATTCAATTGGCTAAATGTAGCACAGTACCACAGTTTTTTGATCTAGTCATTTACTGATCGGCACCTAGGTTCCTTCCAGCACTTGGCTATTGTAAATTGTGCTGCTATGAACATTGGGGTGCATAGGTTCTTTTGAATTGGTGCCTCAGGATTCTTAGGGTATGATCCCAGCAGTGGAATTGTTGGGTCGAAAGGCAGTTCCGTTTTTTGTTTTCTGAGGAAATTCCACTCTGTTTTCCACAGTGGCTGCACCAGTCTGCATTCCCACCAGCAGTGCACTAGGGTTCCCTTTTCTCCACATCCTCTCCAACACTTGTTTGTTGATTTGTTTATGATGGCCATTCTGACCCCTGTGAAGTGGTATCTCATGGAGGTTTTAATTTACATCTCTATGATAGCTAGTGACGCTGAGCATCTTTTCATGTGTCTGGGTCCTTTGTCCATGTCTTCGTAGAAGTGTCTGTTCAAGTCTTTTGCCCAGTTTTTAATTGTGTGGTTTGTCTTCCTGGAGTAGAGTCATGTGAGTTCTTTATATATATTGCAGATCAAACCCTTGTCTGAGGTATCATTGGAAAATATGTTTTCCCATACTGTTGGTTCTCTTTCCATTTTAATGCTGTTTTCTTTAGCCCCACAGAAGATTTTTATTTTGTATCTGGCTCTTGGGGATATATCAGTGAAAATATTGCATGTGGACTATCTGAGATTTTCCTGCCTATGTTCTCCTCTAGAACTTTCATTGTGTCACAACTTATATTTAAGTGCTTTATCCATCTTGAGTTTATTTTTGTGTATTGTGTGAGTTGGTGCTCAAGTTTCATTTTTTTGCATGTAGCTGTCCAGCTCTCCCAACACCATTTGTTGAAGAGGCTATTTTTTGCTCCATTTTATGCTTCTGCCCCCTTTGTTGAATATTAATTGACTGTAGAGACTTGGGTGTATTTCTGGGCTCTCCGTTCTATTCCATTGGTCTATGTGCCTGTTTTTATGCCAGTACCAGGCTGTTTTGATTACAGTGGCCTTGTAATACACTTTGATATCAGGTATTGTGATCCCTCCTACTTTGTTCTTCTTTCTCGAAATTGCAGTTGCTATTCGGGGTCTTTTATGGTTCCATATAAATTTTCGAAGTGTTTCTTCTATGTCTGTGAAATATGCCATTGGAACTTTAATAGGTATTGCATTGAATCTATAAATTGTTTTGGGTAGTATGGACATTTTGATGATGTTAATTCTTCCAATCCATGAACATGGTCTATGTTTCCATTTGTTTGTGTCTTCCCTGATTTTTTTCTTCAGTGTTGTGTAGTTTTCTGTATATAGGTCTTTTACCTCCTTGGTTAGGTTTATTCCCAGATATTTTATTTTTGTTTTTGCTATATCAAATTGGATTTTTTTCCTGATTTCTGTTTCTGTTTCATTGTTGGTATACAAAAATGCCTTTGATTTCTGGATATTGACTTTGTATCCTGCTGTTTTGCCAAATTCATTTATTAGTTCGAGCAGTTTTTTCATAGAGGCTATAGGCTTTTCCATGTACACTATCATGTCATCTGCAAACAGTGCTGGATTTGTTTCCTCCTTTCCGATTCGAATGCCTTTTATTTCCTTTTCTTGTCTGATTGCTGTGGCTAGAACTTCTGATACTATATTCAGTAGAAGTGGTGATAGTGGGCAACCTTGTCTTGTTCCTGATCTTAGTGGAAAAGCTTTTAGTTTTTGCCCATTGAGTATGATGTTGGCTGTAGGTCTTTCATATATGGCCTTTATTATGTTGAGGAATGTTCCCTCTGTTCCCATTTTTCTGAGTACCTTTACCATAAATGGGTGTTGTACCTTACCAAAAGCTTTTTCCGCATCTATTGATATGATCATGTGGTTTTTGTCCTTGCTTTTCTTTATGTGGTGAATTACATTTACTGATTTACGAATATTCAACCATCCTTGCATCGCTGGGATGAATCCCACTGGGTCATGGTGTATGATCCTTTTGATATATTGTTGGATGAGATTTGCCAATATTTTATTGAGGATTTTAGTGTCTATGTTCATCAGCAATATTGGCCTGAAGTTTTCTTTCTTTGTTGTGTCTCTATCTGGCTTTGGAATTAGGATGATGCTGGCTTCATAAAAATAGTTGGGGAGCTTTCCTTCCTTTTGGATTTTTTGGAATAGTCTGTGAAGAATAGGTGTTAGCGCTTCCTTAAAAGCTTTGTAGAATTCTCCTGTGAAACCATCTGGACCAGGGCTTTTGTATGATGGGAGCTTTTTGATTACTTCTTCAATTTCATCTGCTCTTATTGGGCTGTTCAAGTTTCTGTTTCTTTTTCATTGAGTTTTGGAAGATTATATTTTTCTAGAAATTTGTCCATTTCACCTAGGTTTTCAAATTTCTTGGCATACATTTCTTCGTAGTAATTTCTTACAATCTTTTCTATTTCTGCGGTATCAGTTGTAATCTCTCCTCTTTCATTTCTGATTGTGTTTATTTGGGTTCTCTCTCTTCTTTTCTTGATGAGCCTACTTAAAGGTTTGTCTATTTTGTTTATCTTTTCAAAAAACCAACTCCTGGATCCATTGATCCTTAGAATTGTGCTTTTAGTCTCTATGTCATTTAGTTCTGCTCTGATCTTGGTTATTTCCTTCCTTCTACTTGCTCTGGGCTGTCTTTATTATTGTTCCTCAAGTTCCTGGAGGCGTCGGGTTCGGTTTTTTGTTTGAAATGTTTCTATATTCTTTAGGTGAGCCTGTATTGCTATGAACTTCCCTCTCAGGACTGCCTTCACTGTGTCCCATAAGTTTTGGGTTGTTGTGAGTTCATTTTCATTAGTTTCAAGAAGGCTTTTGATTTCCTCCCTAATTTCAATCTTGACCCATTCATTGTTTAATAGCATATCATTCAATCTCCATGCTTTTGGGTGTTTTGGTTTTTTTCCTATGGGGTTGATTTCCAATTTCAGTCCCTTTTGATCAGAGAAGATGCTTGGTATGATTTCTATTTTCCTGAAGTTGTTGAGACTCGTTTTGTGTCCTATCATGTGGTCTATGTTTGAAAATGTTCCATGTGCACTTGAAAAGAATGTGTATTTAGCTTCTTTGGGATGGAGGGCTCTATATATATCAGTTAGGTCCATTTCATCTAGGGTGTCGTTTAATGCTGCTATATCTTTGTTGATATTTTGTTTGGAAGATCTGTCCATTTTTGATAGTGGGGTGTTAAAGTCCCCTACTATAACTGTGTTGCTGTCAATGTCTTTTTTGAGGTCCTCTAGGATTTTCTATATATATTTGGGTGCTCCTATGTTGGGTGCATATATATTTATGATGTTAATGTCTTCTTGGTGGATTCTTCCTTTGAGTATTATGAAGTGACCTTCTGGGTCACTCTTTATAGCCCTTTTTTTGAAGTCTATTTTGTCTGATATGAGGATTGCTACCCCGGCTTATTTTTCTTGACCATTTGCTTGTAAAATTTGTTTCCATCCTTTCTCTTTCAGTCTGTGGTGGTCTTTTGACCTGAGGTGGGTCTCTTGTAGGCAGCATATGTGTGGATCATGGTTTCTTAACCATTCAGCTCTTCTGTGTCTTTTAATTGGTGCATTTAATCCATTTACATTTAAGGTTATTATTGAAAGGTACTTATTCATTGCCATTTGTGTACCCGTGTTCCTCTCTGTCTGTCTTTTCCTTCCTTTCCTTAAAGCAGCCCTTTTAGTAATTCATGTAGAGCTGGTTTGGTGGAGGCATGTTCTTTTAGACTTCTTTTGTCTTGGAAGCTCTTTATTTGGCCTTCTGTCTTGATTGAGAGCCTTGGTGGGTACAGTAGCCTTGGTTGTAGGCCTCTGTTTCTCATTACTTGGAATATTTCCTGCCATTCTTTTCTTGCTTGGAATGTTTCCATTGAGAAGTCAGTAGGAAACCTTATTGGGACCCCCTTGTATGTTACTTCCTTTTTCTTCCTTGCTGCCTTTAGGATTCTCTCTTTGTCTTCGAGTTTTGCCATTTTAATGATGATGTGTCTTGCAGTAAGCCTCTTTGGGTTCCACCTGCCTGGGACTCTGCGATTCCTGGATTCATGTGACTTTCTCTCTCCTCAACTTACGAAAATTTTCCATTATTACTCTTTCAAGTAGGTTTTCTATCCCTTGTTCTTCTTCTCCTCCTTCTGGTATTCTTATTATTTGGATATTATTATGTTTCATATTGTCTTGCATTTCTCTTAGACTGTCCTCATTTTTTCTGATTCTCTTTTCCCTTACTTGGTCCGTCTGGGAGATTCTTTCCACCCTGTCTTCGATCTCGCTTATGTGGTCTTCTGCCTCATCAATCCTACTATTCATACCTTCTACTGTGTTCTTCAGTTCAGAAATTGTATTCTTCATTTCCTCTTGGCCTTTGCTGATGGTTTCTATTTCCTTTTTCATGTTCGTATAGTTTGTGGAGAGTTCATTGTAGCTCCCCTGTAGTTTCTGGTAGCTTGTTGTAAGCTCTTTGAATTTCCTGATAACCAGTGCTTTGAATTCAATATCTGATAGTTGACTTGCCTCTATTTCATCTTACATTATTTCTGAGACTTCCTCCTTTTCTTTCATTTGGGGATTGTTTCTTTGTCTTCCCATTGTTTGTGATGCTCTTCTTGTTGGCCTCTGCTTCTTAAAGTGATGTGTTCTGGTACCCTGCGTTTATGGTGTGGTATTCTGTTGTAGGATACCTGTGAAATTCAGTGGTGCAGTCTCCTGTAAGTATCTTGGTGTTCTCTTTCCACTACTCCTCTCGTTGGTTTCCAGCTAGTCAAACCTTTTCTCTGGTCTCACCAGCTGCAGCAACCTGAGGGGCTGTTAGTGTGGCCTTTCTCGTGCTTTGGTGAGCTCAACTGGTCTCGCCAGTGCCCCCCCAAGGTCCAGACTGGCACTGCTCTCCCATGCCCTACTGAGAGGGATTTTCTCCCAGGCTTTCCAGTCCTTGTCTGGCGATAGGGCGTGCCCTCCTAGCCAGGCTTTCCTGTTCTCATGTGTGGACCTTTCCCTGTGCTGTGGCTGAACACACAGGGCAACTCTTAATTCTGCCAAACCAACAGCAACAGCCTGACTCCCTGTGTTTCCCTGTCTATGCAGGCTGAGTAGGGATGGAGCTGGTGACTGGCTCTCTTCCATGGGCTCAGCCAGCAGCCTGAGACTCCCCTAGACTGTTTGAGAGCCAGTGCAGGTCCCAAGCCACAGGGATCACCTGGGCGACTCTCACTTCCCCAAGCCAAGGGTCGGTGCAGACCCCATGCTGCCGGCGACTGGCATTTCCCCAAGCCGAGGGCCAGTGCAGGCCCCGCCGGCCCGGAGGCGCAGGCAGCTCCCAGTTACCCAAGCGGACAGCCACAGCTTGACTCCCGGTGCTTCCCAGTCTGCGTTGGCTGAGTAGGGGTGGAGCTGCCACCTGACTCACTTCCAGAGGTCCTGCCAGCAGCCCAGACTCCCCAAGACTGTTCGAGAGCTGGCACATTCCCCGAGAAGCAGGAAATGCTCAGGCTAGGGAATGCTCGGGCAGCTCTCGGTTCTCCCAAGCCAGCAACCTGACTCCACGGGTTATCAGAGCTTTCTGGTTTGCTTCCGAATGCTCACTCCTCTCTCTGCCACTACTGGCAGACCGATCTCTTATGGTGTTTTCCAATCTGCGCCCTGCCAGATGGGGGGGCGAGGTGCTGGTGACCAGTTCTCTCCCAGAGTCGGTGTTGCCCACCCTCGGCTCTCAGAGACCAGGGTGGCCACCTGGGTCCTGGCGCGGCCTGGAGAGGGGCCTACCGCCGCCTCTGCACTGCTCTCTCATACCTTGTTGATCCGCGGTCGTCTCCTCTCCTCAACCTCTGGTCATTCAGTGTCCACTACACTCTCTGGAGTCCTGCCTTCTTATATGCTGGGTCCCTGTTGGGCATCTGCTGTGCTCCTCCGCAGATCAGCCAGGTCCTTCTCCTGTGCGTGGAGGGAAGCGAAATCCTTTATCCTACTCCGCAGCCATCCTCCCTCTCCCATTTTCTGCTTCCATTTTTTTGTGTCTTCCTCAGTTTCTTTCTTCAGTGTTGTATAGTTTTCTGAGTATGGGTCTTTTACCTCCTTGGTTAGGCTTATTCGTAGGTCCTTTATTTTTCTTGTTACTGTAGCAAATGGGATTTTTTTCGTGATTTCTGTTTGTGATATTTCATTTTTGGTGTAGAAAAATGCCTTTGATTTCCAGATATTGATTTTATATCCCACTGTTTTGTGAAATTCATTTATTAGGTCGAGTAGTTTTATGGTGGAGTCTATAGGATTTTTTGTGTACATGATCATGTCATCTACAAATAATGACAATTTTGTTTTTTATTCATTTTTCTTTTATTTGTGATGGCCATTCTGACTGGTATGAAGTGGTATCTCATTGTAGTTTTAATTTGCATTTCTCTGCTAGCTAGTGATGCTGAACATCTTTTCGTATTTCTCTGGGTCTGTATGTCTTCCTTGGAGACGTGTCTGTTCAGGTCCTTTGCCCATTTTTTAAATTTTTAAAAGATTTTACTTATTTATTTTTAGAGGGGAAGGGAGGGAGAGAGGGAGAGAAACATTAATGTGTAGTTGCCTTATGATCCCCACTGTGGTCCTGGCCCAAGACCCAGGCGTGTGCCCTGACTGGAAATCGAACCAGCAACCCTTTGGTTTGCAGGCCCATGCTCAATCCACTGATCCACACCAGCCAGGGCCTTTTGCCTATTTTTTAATTTGATTGTCTCTCTTCCTGGTGTGGAGTTATGTGAGTTTTTAATATATTTTGGAGATCAAACCCTTGTCTGAGGTATTGTTGGCAAATATATTTTCATATACAGTTGGTTCCCTTTTCATTTTGTTGATGTTTTCTTTAGCCATGCAGAAGTGTTTTAATTTGATGAGGTCCCATTTGTTGATTCTCTCCTTTATGGCCCTTGTTCTAGGGGACATATCGGTGAAAATATTGCTGCATGGAGTATCTGAGATTTTATTCCCTATGATCTCATTTAGGACTTTTATGGTGTCACAACTTAGTATTTAAGTCGTTTATTCATCTTGAGGTTTTTTTATGTGTATGGCTTAAGTTGGTGGTCAAGTTTCCTTTTTTAGCAGGTATCAGATTCCTATTTAATGCAATAATGTGACCCTAAAAAAAGAACCCAGATAAATCATGGCAGGTAACAAAATGTGGTATCACAGATTTTACCATGTACTAGTAGCAACTGCTATGTCAGATGAGTTGTCTTCACTAGAACAAATTAACATAGCCACATATATGGGCCTATTGATCTAGAGAATGTGTTCTTTCTCATACCAATTAGAAGGCAGATCAGAAAGTTTGCATTCACATGGTATTGACATGAGTACATGTTATGAATGTTGTAATGTGTCACCCAGATCTGCCTTCAGCAATGAAGATGTTATTCCTCCTAACTGCTGGCAGCGCATCTTAAAGAGGGTCCTAGGGTCCTCGGGTCCTTAGGTTTCAGTCCTTTTTAGGTATTGTTGAGGCTAAAGAAAGCTGCCTCGCCCAAGATCATGCCTCCTTTCAAGGTATGCCCACATTGAATGAGCAATTAATGCAGTGGTATAAAGGTCCGTTCCTCCCACTAAACCCAATTTGGGCCAACCAGTCATTCTAGTTTGAGAGCCTACCGTGGCATTCGCTGAGGCCTTTCTTGGGACTGCATCATAGTTTCATTTTTCCCTCTGCTCGGTGCTGTTTCCTCCACCTTCTTTCCAGCTATTGATCCTAAGGGCACTACCATATATATCTCTGATATGTATATATATACCATATATATATCTCTGATATGTATATATATACCACATATATATCTCTGATATGTATATATATACCATATATATATATATCTGATATGTATATATATACCACATATATATCTCTGATATGTATATATATACCATATATATATCTCTGATATGTATATATATAGCATATATATATCTCTGATATGTATATATATAGCATATATATATCTCTGATATGTATATATATAGCATATATATATCTCTGATATATATATAATATATATATACCACATATATATCTCTCATATATATATATATATATATACACACACATACACACACACACACACACACACACACACACATACTAGTCTCTATCTTAGAGTCTGTTTCCTGGGGAACCCAGAATCTCTGACAGTTGGTGGCAAAAGTGGTCTGAAGAAGCAGGTATTCAATATTTTCATGGTATTTTGGACCTGGATCACCACTGCCTGCCTGGCATTGAGGACTCTGTTGAGGTGGAAGGTGGAGCATGGATGTTCCCTGATACAAGGTAGCAGTGATGTTACTTTCATTGGTGGAAGGGAATACACCAGCTATAGGTTTATGTCAGACATTTGAGAAATATGGGGAGAACAATAATGTTTAAAAGAATGGAATTTGATGCTTATTCCTAACTTTCATTGATACTTTGGGAAAAGATAACAAAAAGCTGAAAGTGATTAATTGGCAATTTAACGTTAAGTATGAAATCCCTAGAACTTCCTTGGTAGCATATAAAGAGGCTCTCACCTCCTGCAGCAGAATGATAGAAAAAGCAAAGGCCCAGCCCAGGACTTAATTATGAGTAGTAATTCTCTAAACATGGTTAAAATCAGATGTGCTATACCAAAGTCAGAGTTTTGGTTGAGAAAGAATGATAATTTGACATAAGAGAGAGAGAGACTTCTAGGCTCTAAAAACCTTGAATTTTCAGATTTCCATGAATCCCCTGAGCCTGTGGCAGTGGCCCACTCTTTGCTATTAAGAGCTAGCATGCTTCATTTGCTTCAACACAATACAGAGGCCTCTCCCTTACAAGACAACGTGTTTCTGCCCCCTCAGCACCTTCCCCCCTCCCTGCCTTGGTCTTTTTGGACAGTAGGCCAGTAACTGGAGTAAATCTCAATGTAACCCAGTTAGTGTGCTAAGCTCGCTAAGATAGGAGAGGCACAAAACCTGGATAAAACTGAAGCATGTTGTCAAAATGTACAAGCAAGGGCTGGGACAGTAGGTATGGGCAAGGATTTTGTTGAACCAAGGGAGGAAGAACACAAATTTGGATAAGAGATAGTTTGTAGATATAGAGATCTCTCCTGGGATCCAGGATTTAACACCCTGGCGGGGAACCTGGAAGATGGTGCAAACACACTGTTAAAATGGACCCTAGAAGCATAGAAAACATCTTGGGTGACACTTGGTTGTGTAGAAAAGCCTGATTTACCATGACAGAGAGTGAATCTCTGAGTGAGAGAGAAGACTCAGAGTGGAGCCTGCTGAGAGATTATGGTGTGTGAGATCAGAAGATTCACTTGGGGATTATGTTGCACAGAAAGGCACAGAGAATACACCGTTCACCAAGGCCATAGGGAATGCTGATGAGAGGGCACCACCATCATGAAGAAGTTCATGTGCAGGCCACATGCAGGCCAGAGTGGACAGTAGGAGAGGCAGTAATGGAACTGGGCTCATAACTAGCAATGGAGATGATGGGGAAACTGATGAGGTAATACAGGCCAACTAGTAATGAATGCTCAACTTCCAGAAGCTTGGTGGATGCAATAATCATAATACAGAGCTAGGACAGAGAGGCAACCAAAGGGCCTGACCCAGTGTCAGTTGTGGAGGTAGTTAATAAAATATACCTCTCATGGGTAAAATAGATGCAAGGGCACTGCTTAATCTACAAATCAAAAGCAGTCAAGCTTTAATGATGAGGAGGCTGAGGGCAGTTACTCCAGTAAAAAGTGATTACCTCCTGCTGAGTTTCTGGATGTGAGCTAGTTTTCACACCTGGAAACCATGGACTAAATGGGCTTTAAGGCCCCATGGAGGAAGGATCATGCAATACCACTGCACATGTTTGTACTAATGATTCTTTCTGTTATTTCCCAAAGAATTCCTGGCCATTTCATTGGATGAATGTGCACTGGAAGAAGGCAACTTAAACATTTTGAGAGCTGTTGGGTACCAGGGTATAAAGCGTCTTTTACTCAGGGTTGGGGAAGGAATGCTTGGTAGTGCACTTTATACTTCAGAGGATTTCTGTGGGATGAGACTGAGGCTAGTTTCCAGCTAAGATCAAATTCTTCCCTAGCTTTCTCCTCTGGCCCTATTCTGCTTGCCTTCCTCCCTTCTCCCGAGAGCAGCTCCCCAATAAATCTTGTGCACAAAATCCTTATCTCAGGCCCTGCTTCTAGAACTCCCAATCCGAGACCTACTGTGTCTATTCATACATGAAACAGTTATAGTAATTCACAGCATAGTTACCTCCTGGTGCATTGAACCATTCTCCAGATGATGGACATTTGAGTTTATCTAGTCTTTTTCTGTGAACATTCATACCTCATTTTACTGTGATTTGCTTTATTGCTCTTTAATAGATGTTGTGTCTTTCACAAATGTAAGGCAAGATCCTCCACCAGCTGAATACAATTTGCTTTATTGTGATACTCACTTTATTATGGTGATGTGGAACTGAAACCATAGCATCTCTGAGGTATGCCTTTGCTTATTGCTGTAGTCTGGAACTGAACCCATAATGTCTCCAAGGCATGTCTGTACAAACAGTGTTTCAGTGAATATTCTTGACTCTTTATGTGCCATATGAGCTCAAACTTCTTTATATAAGTTCTCTTCAAAATGCTTATTTAGGATTTCAGGTAGTCCTAAGAGGGCTCTGAATGTTAGTTTTGTGGACTATGGCTATATTCCAGGAAATTAATTACTAAAGTTAATCATAAAATATTTCATTAATTATGAAGTTACACAGAGATATTCACAAAAAGTCATAGGTTAGGGAAATGGAAAGGATAAAGAATGGTTAGGGAAACAAGTCGAGTTACAATAGTCAAGATAAGCTTTGAGAAGGTGGTTAGGTTTAAGTAGCATTTCGGATTATTTTTACTAGGGGAAAATTAGAATGTTGAAATTAGGTTAGGATTAAATGGCAAAAAGAGGTTAGAATTTTTTGGTTTCTTAGGATACTGAAAAGATGAGGCAAAGGACTCAAAAGTGCACTTAGGAATGAACTGTTAATGAATACACATGTCTGTGAATCATTTTTCTTGAATTTATTTCCTGTAGTGCTTTTCTGAAAGAACACTGTGCTCCTTTCTAAGCCTATTTTCTTTGTTTTAATCATCATTCCTCCCTTACTTTCTGTCTTCATTGCCAAGATCCAGGAGGTAAATAAAGGCAAGAGAGCATGTCATGGACCATAACTGGACTACCTGTGTGACTCTGGTAGTCAAACAAAGGTTGGGGCACTGCAATCCTGCTTTGCCTATGCTCTCACACGAGGCGGTCACTGACCTATTTTTATTTTACTTAATTTTTTAAATCTTCACCCCAGGACATGCTTATTGATTTTAGAGGGAGAGGAAAGGAGGGAGAGAGGAGAGAGAAACATCGATTGGTTGTCTCCTGAATGTGCCCCACCTGGGGACTGATCCCTCAACCTAAGCATATCCATGACTGGGAATCAAATTTACAACCTTGTAGTTTATAGGACGATGCTCTAACAAACTGAGCCATACTGGCCATGGCCTTGCCTAGTTGTTTTAAAAAATGTATCCATTAATATGACAATGTGCATTCTGTGATTGTTGCACCATGTATGTTCCTATGGCATGTTGCTTTGACTTCCATTATACCATTGTTTTCATTCTGACTTGCATTGTAGTTAAATTATTTACTATTTTGTGGTCACAAAGTAGTAGCTTCTGGGACACTTCTTGCTTATACATATGCTTCATTAGGATAACACATGTTCACAGTAAAAAATAGTTGCCAGTATTTCAAATATAGGAGGTTTTATATAAAAAGATGAATTCCTGACTTCTACAAACACAGACTCTGGCACACAGGGCCCCCATTTTCTCATAACAGCTGACTGGAACTGAACAGTGGCTGCCCTTGTCAAATTGACCTTGAATATGAAAGTTGATTACCATTTTCCATTGAACTCCATTATTGTTATTTTTACAGTGGCATTAAGAAGACTTGAAATATTTTTCTATATCCAACTTCTATTAAAAATTGGGAAAATAAAAGCTAGATTGAGAGGGGAGGAGAGCAAGTATTAAAGGATAGAGGGTGGGTTGAAAAAATGGGTAAGATTTGGAATGGAGAGCTTGGTTGGACAAAACCACTGAGATGGCAGAGGGAGAAAACAGAGGAGACTGTTGGGTCACTTTTCTTTTCAGCCCTCTCATGGGGGAAATCACTTCTAGGGCATGTTGTACAGTTTTTCTGCCTTCAACTGAATGTTTCATTGAGTGCCTATGCTACACTAGGGGTATGGTGGTGAAAAAAGGAGACAGCCCCTTTCCTCCTAGAGGTCACAGTTTGAGTGGTGGAGTCAGACAATAAATGCTGTGAAGGAAAGTAAGAGGGTGCTAAGAACACAAACACTCAAGAAATATTTTTCCTCAAGGCCAATCCATGTTGTTGCAATTGGCAGAATGTCCTTTTTCTCATGGCTGAATAATATTCCATTATATACATATCTCACATGTTTATCCATGAGCACATTATGCTAAGTAAAATAGACAGAAAAAGACAAATACTGTATGATGATACTCATGTGGAATCTTAAAAACAAAGTCGTAAAAACAGAGTAAAATGATAGCTACCAAGGAATGTGAGGTGGGTGTGGGGTTAGCACCAATGTTATTTAAGGGTACAAATGCACATTAAGTAGTAAATAAGCCCTAGAGATCTAATGCACAGTACAGTGAATATATACAACAATAGTGCATTATAATAAAACTTGCTAAGAGTATGGACCTTAAATATTTCAACCACTAAAAACAAATGATAATTATGTAATGTGATAAAGGTGCTAATTATCACTACAGTGGCAATCATATTCCAATATGTAAATGTATCAAATTAACATGCTGTACACCTTAAATTTACACAATGTTATATGTCAATATATTTCAATTAAAGAAATGAAAATTTTTCTAATCTAGAGAATCAGAGAAAGCTTTCCTGTGGAAGTAACACTTCAATTGGGGCTTGACAAGTAAAGCCAGGCAAAGAGAACAACATAGAGCTTTACAGACAGAGGGAGCAGCATGTGCCAATGCCAGGCAGCAGTTTGGCACTACTGAAGACCACACAGAAGGCTAAGTGGCCGTTGTTAGACAGCAGGAAGGTGAGTGGCTGGGAATGAGGATCGAAGGGCTGACAAGGCTGTGGAAAGGAGTCTGGATCTTATCTTCAGAGCAGCAGTAGTCACCAACAGGTTTTAAGGAAAATGTACTCTTAATTATAATTTTGTTTTAACTCTTGTTTCAGTTACCCAGCAGTGAGTTCTCCATAGAAGGCTTATTATTCTAACTATTTTCTATGATTGTAAAGCTGCTAAAAGTTTTTCCCATGGAGGATTGTGAAAAAAGTTTTTTTTTCACTTAGAAATAGTAATTGCAGCAGAAATCTCTGACTTCTGTGGACAATGACTTTTAGAACAGATGAAATAAGTCTAGGGAAGAACCTCCTCAATTCTTTCCTGGCTCACTGGCCGTATTGAAACCAATCAGAGTGGTAAGAAGTGTATTTTCAACCATGATGATTACTTTTAAAATTTGGAGGAGTATTTCAAAGTCTTTGGTTACATTTTGCTTGCTTGTTGTGTTTCTTTTCTTTTTTAAAAATATATTTTATTGGTTATGCTATTACAGTTGTCTCATTTTACCCCTTTATTCTCCTCCACCCTGCACTCACCTTCCCACCTGCATTTGTCCCCCTCTTAGTTCATGTCCATGGATCATACATATAAGTTTTTTGGCTTCCCCATTTCCCATACTATTCTTAACCACCCCCTGTCTATTTTTTACCTACCATTTATGCTACGTATCTCTGTACCTTTTCCCCCATTCTCCCCTCCCTTGCTGCTAACCCTCCATGTGATCTCCATTTCTCTGATTCTCTTCCTGTTCTAGTTGTTTGCTGAGTTTGTTTTTGTTTTAGATTTAGTTGTTGATAGTTGTAAGTTTGTTGTCATTTTAATGTTCATAGTTTTGATCATCTTCTTTTTCTTAGATAAGTCCCATTAACATTTCATATAGTAAGGGCTTGGTGATGATGAACTCTTTGAACTTGACCTTATCTGAGAAGCTCTTTATCTGCCCTTCCATTCTAAATGAAAGCTTTGCTGAATAGAGCAATTGTGGATATAGGTCCTTGCCTTTCATGACTTGGAATACTTCTTTCCAGCCGCTTCTTGCCTGTAAGGTTTCTTTTGAGAAATCAGCTGATAGTCTTATGGGAACTCATTTGTAGGTAACTGTCTTCTTTTATCTTGCTACTTTTCAAGGTTCTCTTCTTATCCTTAATTTTGGGTAATGTAATTATGATGTGCCTTGGTGTGTTCCTCCTTGGGTCCAACTTTTTTTGGGCTCTCTGAGCTTCCTGGACTTCTTAGAAGTCTATTTTCTTTGCCAGATTAGGGAAGTTCTCCTTCATTATGTTTTCAGTGAAGTTTTCAATTTCTTGGTCTTCCTCTTCTCCTTCTGGCACCCATATGATTTGGATATTGGAATGTTTAAAGTTATCCCAGAAGTTTCTAAGCATCTCCTCATTTTTTTTTGAATTCTTGTTTCTTCATTTTGTTCTGCTTGAATGTTTATTTCTTCCTTCTGGTCCAAACCATTGATTCGAGTCCCAGTTTCCTTACCCTCACTGTTGGTTCCCTGTACATTTTCCTATTTCACTGTTCATAGCCTTCACTTTTTCCTCTATTTTGTGACCAAATTCAACCAGTTCTGTGGGCATCCTAACTACCAGTGTTTTGAACTCTGCATCGGATAGGTTGGCTATCTCTTCATCACTTAGTTGTATTTTTTTCTGGAGCTTTGCTCTGTTTTTTCATTTGGGCCATTTTTTTTTGGTGTCAGTGAGCCTCTTATATAATAAGAGGTGGAGTCTTAGGCATTCACCAGGACAGGGCAACCCACATAGCCATGTTGTGGTTCTTTCTGTGGGGGAAGGGTCCAAGAGAGAACAGTGTTGCTTGCTCAGCTCTCTACTGCCTTTCAGTCACTTCTGCCTCTACCCATAAGCAAATTTGGCCTTTTTGATGCTAATTCCCATGTGGATAGGTTTGTGTATATTCCAGGACCCTTTGGGTCTCTCCAATGAACTCTCCTATGAGGCTGGGAGTTTCTTCTGTCACCACAACCTCCACAGGATTTTTTCAGTCATAGGTTTTAAGGTTTTATTTCCCTGCACTGGAACCCTGGGTTGTGTGGTCTGTCTCACTCCCCAGTTGTTCCTCCTGGTTTATCTGCATGCGAGTGTGGGGCCACCTGCTTCATAAGCCATTCCCTCACTTGGTCCAGCAGCCACTGCTTTGCCTGCCCTGGTCCTTCAGCCACCACTTTGCTGTGAGTCCTCTCTGCCTGGCTGCCCATCTCTGCCCCTCCTACCAGTTTGGGTGAATGTTTCTTCTTCAACTCCTTGGTTGTCATCAGTCTTCCATACAGTTCACTTTTCTGTCAATTCTAGTTGTTGTTTGTTTTTAAATTTGTTGTTATTCTTTTGGTTGTATGAGGAGGCACAGTGTATCTACCTGTGCTTCCATCTTGGCCAGAAGTCCTGTTTCCTATTTAGTGCATGGGCTGAAATAACTAAGATCAACTTCCTTCTTAAACAAAAGAGAGGAGAGGAAAGACAAACAGAGGGTTGAGGGTATGATGAATCTTTGTGAAACTTGCATCTGACTGTTACATAGATTCCCTGGGGCTGCTTGCAAAAACAGGCCTTTGAGTTTCTTGTTCTGTTTTCACAGCCAGGAGTTTCATGTAGTGATTAAATCTCAGCATTGTGTTCACAAATCAAAGAGAAAAGCAAAAGAGAAACTTGCATCTCAAAAAATTTTTTAGAAGATGTATATATATATACATCTATATATATATTTGTAGAAGTATATATATATATATTTGTATATATATATATTTGTATATATATATATTTGTATATATATATATATATTTGTATATATATATATATATTTGTATATATATATATTTGTAGAAGTCCTGAGAGGAGAAAGAGAATCAAAATGTATAGAAACAAATTAGCTGGACATGCAACTAAGCTATGATTCACCCAGAATTTAAACAAATCACAAATTTCACAGTTTAATATAGGGGGAGAGGCAGAACAACAAATAATGCATGTCTCAACCTCACTATTAAAATGTGGCAAGACCTTATTGACTAAAAGGGTACAGATGAGGGCTAAATAAAGCTTTAAACCAATAATGATTATTGTGAGCATCAGCCCTGGCTGCGCTGCTGGGGCAGTTTCTGCTACATCTCACGGCAGCATAGAGATAAGCTACTGCTTCTCTGTACAATGTTGCAAGTTTTAGTGTGGAGAGTTGCAAAGAAAAAACCCCCAGAAACCCAAAATAATAATAACAAGAAAAAATAACAGCAATCATCATAAAAATTAAGGGATGCACAGACTGGTTTTAACTAAGCAGACCACACTTGGTATGAAGTGATATGGGGATGATTGGTTCTGATATGTATTCACCTAGCCCACAGGTGGCAGACACAAGGCCCATGGGCCAAATCCAGCCCTCCACCTTGTTTTATCCAGCCTGGCACCTTGTTTCTACCTGGCAGCAGCACTGAGCTCCTTGCCCCAGTTAAGGAGTAGTTACATTTATACAGTCCTAAAGTTACATTTGGCCCTTTGAAGGCAACTGGGAGGCTGATGTGGCCCCTGGTGAAAATGAGTTTGACACCCTTGACATAGAGTAAATAAAAACTTTGTTCTGAGACTAGTTCATACATTTCTAATACTGATAAAAGTTATATACCTCAACTTCTTTCCTTTCGCATGCAAAGATATCACTTTTCATTATTTCCAGACTATGTATCTTCCTTTGAAGTCTGGGCGGTTGGATTTTGGCCACCAACAACTGGTGAGGAAATGGGAGAAAAGGGTCTGTGTGCCTGTGCTGCAAACTTAACACTGAGTGTGTAGGAGGTGCACTCAGGGCCAGAAGGGTAAGGGCGCTGGAAAGGGAAGCAGGGGTATAGGGGCTTCCTCAGGGCAAGGCAAGGGGTTCTGAGGGGTGGAGCAGCACAGGAGGCCCGAGTAGCACTAGGCCTCAGATATCCTGGAGGTCCCATCCAAAGGACTGGATGTTGAACAAGCTCAGTTACAGTAGGATATATTTATTTTCATTGCTGGCACCTACAGCGAGGGAAGTATATTGCCTACATAGGGTACAAAAAAAATCCTGCCTTTTGCATCCAGGGGTTTGTTATTTCAGAAACTAGAAACAACATATTTATGGAAGATCTATCCATTGTTGACAGTGGGGTGTTGAAGTCCCCTACAATACTTCATTGTTGTCAATATCTTTCTTGAAGTCCTTTAAGCTTTTCTTCATATATTTAGATCCTCCTATGTTGCATGCATATATGTTTAAAGGGTAATATCCTGTTGTTGCATTGTTGCTTTAAGTATTATGTAGTGACCTGCTTTGTCCCTTGTTATGGCTTTTGTTTGGAAGTCTATTTTGTCTGATACAAATATTGCTACCCCAGCTTTCCTTTCGTGTCTATTTGCTTGGAATACTTTTTTCCATCCTTTCGCTTTCAACCTGTGTAAAGGTTTTGTTCTTAGGTGAGTCTCTTGTACACAGCATGTATGTGGGTTGTGTTTTCTTATCCATACAGCTACCCTATGTCTTTTGATTGAAGCATTTAATCCATATATGTTTAAAGCTATTATTAATAGGTACCATTGTATCCATACCTGTGTTTCTCTCTCTCTCTTCCTCCCTCTCTGTCTCTCTTCTTCATTTTATAGGAGTCCTTTTAGCATCTCTTGTAGTATGGGCTTGGTGGAGACATACTCTTTAGCCTCTTTTTGTCTGGGAAACTCTTTATTTCACCTTCCATTTTAAATGAGAGCCTTCCTGGCTAGTCTTGGTTGTAGTCTTTCCTTTTCATTACCTGAAATATTTCATGTCAATCCCTTCTGGCTTGTAGTATTTCCATTGAGAAGTCAGCTGATAGCCTTATTGGAGCTCTCTCCCGCCCAAGTGCTAACCAGGCCTGAATGAACCTGCTTAGCTTCTGAGATCAGAGGAGATCAGGTGCTTTGAGGGTGGTATGGCTGTTGACAGGAGCTCTCTTTTATGTTACTTGCTATTTCTCCCTTGCTGCCTATAAGAAACCCTCCTTGTCTTTAACATTTGGTATTAAATCACGATATGTCTTGGAGTAGGTCCATTTGGGTTCATCTTGATTCGGTCCCTTTATTCTTCCTGAGCTTGTGTGACATTTTTCCTCGTGAAGTTAGGGAAATTTTCTGTCATTATTTTTTTCAAACAAATTTTCTACCCCCTGCTCCTTTTCTTCTCTTTCTCATATACTTGTGATGTGAATGTTGTTCTGTTTCATGTTGTCCTGAAGTTCCCTTAAAGTATCCTCATTCTTTTTCAATCTTTTTTTGTTTTGTTTTGTTGCTCTGGGCATTTCTTTCCACTTTCTCTCCCAGTTTGCTGATTTGGTCCTTTGCTTCATCTAGCCTGCTTTTAATTCCTCCTAGTATATTTTCTATTTCTGATGCTGTGTTCTTCATTTCTTCATGATTCTTATTCATAGTTTCTTTGTCCTTTTTCACCCTGCTGTAGTTCCCATTAAGTTCCTTGTAGCTCCTTAAGCATCCTTATAACCATTATTTTGAATACTATGTCTGATAGATTGCTTGCCTCAATTTCATTTAGCTCTTTTTTGGGGGGATTCCTCCATTCCTTTGATTGAGTGTTCTTTCTTTGTCTCCTCATTTTACAATGACTCTTTTTGGTTGATTCTGCATTTCATGTTGCTCTGCTTTGCCTGCCTGTCTTTGTGGGGTGGTAGGAGTTCTATGGGACTCAGTGGTGTAGTCTGTTTAATCTCCTCATCTGAATGTTCTAGGGTTGCCATTTAGTCAGTTTGTGTGGATTCTCTCGGTGTACTTGGACTTTGCTTATTGGTGGCTCATTCATTGGTGGGTTGTCATTCCAGTAATGACTGGGAGTCACAACTCCTGCCATGTCTTTTCTGCTGTTGTAAAGATGTTGGTTAATAAAGCAATATTACCATAAACCAAGCTCACACCAACAAAATGCCCCCTAACTCATCAACAATATCCACAGAAATTGAGCAAAGACTAATAAATGTGGAGAGAGATTAAGAATATTATAAGACAGGAAAAAGGTAATATGAGATGACTAAAGGGAGGGAAAATTATTTTGAGTGGGAAGAGGGAAGAGAAATAATAAGAGTAAGGAATAGAAACAAAGCAAAGAATGGGAGAAAATAAAATTTAAAACATAAGTAAAACAAGGAAGGGTGATGGCAAAATGGAGTAAGAAAAGGGAAGAGTGTACTATGAGGTTTCAAATAAAATTAAGAAGGTATTGACCAAAGGGAACATAATTTCAGAAAACAACAGCAGGGTCAATAACAATGACAGCTAAACAAAGATTAATAGAGGTGTGAAGGGACTAAGATGTTATATAAAGGAGAATATGAGATATCTACAGTAAAGAAAAATGATTTTGAGAGGATAGGGGGAGGAAAACTATAAGAGTAAGGTATAGAATTCAGGCTAAGAAAGGGAAAACATTAAAATAAACTTCCTAACTGAAATGAGCAAGGTCAGGGGGAAGGCAGAATGGTGTAAGACATGTGGAGAGAGTGACCTATGTGATTTGAAGTACAAGAAAAAATGAATAAATAAAAATACCAAATAAGAACAGCAATAACCACAATATCCACACCCAACAAGCCACGATTTACAAAGGTGTAAAGAAAATAAAAATATTATAGGAGAGGGGTAAGAATGTGAGTTCACTAAAAGAAAAAAGAATGCTTTTGAGAGGATAGAGGGAGGAGAAATGGTAACAGTAAGGAATAGGAACAAGGCATAATGTGGGGGAAAATAAAGTTTTCCACATTAATGAGAAAGGCCAGGAAGAAGGCAAAATGGAGTAAGATAAGGGAAGGGTGCAATGTGAGATTTGAATTAATAATGAAATGAAGAATAATCTGAGTTAAAAAATGAATGGCCAAAAGTCATGAGTTAGTTGGAATACAATTGAAGCAAAAGAAGAAATATTAAAGGGCTATGTGAAAGGAAGAGAAGAAAAAGGAAAATCTGCTAATTCTGAAGAAGAGTGAGGTGAAATTCATCTCAGTAACATTTGGTGTTTGCCTTCTGTCTTCTCTTTCTGGATTCACCTCTGGATTGTCCAATGTCTGGCATTACCGCCTGTATCTCCTTCACCTGCCTCTAGAGGGAGCTTCTGTTGCAGTTGGAAGGGTGGGTCCCCTGGGTCTTCCCTGGCAGGCACTGTTCAGTCTTCTTGGAAAATCATGGATGTGTTCCCCTTGCCTCTGCACCCATCTTGGCCTCTCCCAGGTTATTTCAAATAACATATAATTTCTGACTAAATAGCTGTCTGTTTCACAGCGATTTGTGTAAGAGTGTTAACTCTCTCCTGCTTGGTGTTGATGGCTGCTGTATATGCCAACTGAGGTTGGGCAGGACCCTTAGTCCCCTTGCTGCAGTGCTTTCTGATCTCCCTGCTTTGTTGGTCTCAGTGAAATAGGGCCCTAGTAACCAGTGTATTATGTCTCCCTTAGAGAAGTTGAAAATGGGACCTTTAGGTATTTCTCTTTTTGTATTTCTCTTGTGGAAATGCACCCCGCAGTGTTCTTGAGCCTGCCCAGCCTGTTTTGTGGATCTTCCCCACTCCTGCAGGAGGTGGGGACTGGGTGCAACCTTCCCATTCCTGAGGCTCTGCCAGGGGTGGTGGCCCAGTCTGGCTTTATTTTTTAAAATAATTTATTTAATTGTTGTTCAAGTACAGTTTTCTGTCTTTTACTCTCATGCCAGCCCACCCCCGCCCAGTGCTCCCCACCTCCCTCCCATTTCCACCCCCCCTTAGTTGTCCATGTGTCCTTTATACCAGTTCCTGTAAATCCTGCCCCCTTTTCCCCTGAAATTCCCTCCCCTATCCCCTCTGGTCACTGTCCCCCTGTTCCCCATTTCAGTGTCTTTGGTTATATTTTGCTTGCTTATTTGTTTTGTTGTTTAGCTGCCTATTAAAGGTGAGATCATATGGCATTTGTCTTTCACCGCCTGGCTTATTTCACTCAGCATAATGCTTTCCAGTTCCATCCATGCTATTGCAAAGGGTAGGCGCTCCTTCTTTTTTTTCTGCTGCATAAAATTCCATTGTGTATATGTAGCGTAATTTTTTGATCCATTCATTTACTGATGGGCACCTAGGTTGTTTCCAACTCTTGGCTATTGTAAATTCTATTGCTATGAACACTGGGGTTCATAGGTTCTTTTGGATTGGTGTTTCAGGGTCCTTAGGATATACTCCTAATAGTGGAATTGCTGGGACAAAAGGCACATTCATTTTTAGTTTTCTTAGAAAGTTCCATACTGTTTTCCATAGTGGTTATACCAGTCTGCAATCCCACCAACAGTGAACTAGGGTCCCCTTTTCCCCACAACCTCTCCAGGCACTTGTTGTTTGTTTCTTTGTTTATGATGGCCATTCTGACTGGTGTTAAGTGGTATCTCATTGTGGTTTTAATTTGCATCTCTCTGATAGCTAGCGATATCAAGCATCTTTTCATGTGTCTCTGGATCCTCTGTATGTCCTCCTTGAAGAAATGTCTGTTCAAGTCTTTTCCCCATTTTTTAATTGGGTTGCTTGTCTTCTTTGAATGGAGTCCAGTGAGTTCTTTGTATATTTTGGAGATTAAACCTTTGTGTGAAGTATCATTGGCAAATATGTTTCCCAAACAGTTGCTTCTCTTTTTATCTTGATACTGTTTTCCTTAGCCATGCAGAAGCTTTTAATTTTGATGAGATCCCATTTGTTTATTCTTTCCTTTATGTCCCTTGCTCTAGGGGATATATCAGTAAAAATCTTGCTGCGTGGAATATCTGAGATTTTCCTGCCAATGTTCTCCTCTAGGGCTTTAATGGTGTCATGGCTTATATTTAAGTATTTTATCCACCTTGAATTAATTTTGGTGTATAGTGTAAGTTGGTGCTCGAGTTTCATTTTTTTCATGTAGCTGTCCAGTTCTCCCAACACCATTTGTTGAAGAGGCTATCTTTACTCCATTTTATGTTATTGCCCCCTTTGTCGAATATTAATTGACTGTAGAGAGTTGGGTTTATTTCTGGGCTCTCTGTTCTATTCCATTGGTCTATGTGCCTGTTTTTATGTGAATACCAGGCTGTTTTGGTTACAGTGACCTTGTAATACAGTTTGATATCAGGTATTGTGAGCCCTCCTACTTTGTTCTTTTTTCTCAAAATTGCAGCTGCTATTCAGGGTCTTTTATGGTTCCATATAAATTTTTGAAGTGTTTGTTCTATGTCTGTGAATATGCCATTGGAACTTTAATAGGTATTGCATTGAATCTATAAATTGCTTTAGGTAGTATGGACATTTTGATGATGTTAATTCTTGCAATCCATGAGCATGGTATATGTTTCCATTTGTTTGTGTCTTCCTTGAGTTCTTTCTTCAGTTTTGTGTAGTTTTCTGCATACAGGTCTTTTACCTCCTTGGTTAGGTTTGTTCCCAGGTATTGTATTTTTGTTTTTGCTATATTGAATAGGATTTTTGTCTTGANCTCCTCTTTCATTTCTGATTGTGTTTATTTGGGTCCTCTCTCTTCTTGATGAGCCTACTTAAAGGTTTGTCTATTTTGTTTATTTTTTCAAAAAACCAACTCCTCAATTCATTGATCCTTAGAATTGTGCTTTTAGTCTCTATGTCATTTAGTTCTGCTCTGATCTTGGTTATTTCCTTCCTTCTACTTGCTCTGGGCTGTCTTTGTTGTTGTTCCTCAAGTTCTTGGAGGCGTCGGGTTAGGTTGTTTGTTTGAAATGTTTCTATCTTCTTTAGGTAAGCCTGTATTGCTATGAACTTCCCTCTCAGGACTGCCTTCACTGTGTCCCATAAGTTTTGGGTTGTTGTGAGTTCATTTTCATTGGTTTCCAGAAGCTTTCTCATTTCTTCCCTAATTTCAGTCTTGACCCATTCATTGTTTAATAGCATATCATTCAATCTCCATGCTTTTGGGTGTTTTGGGTTTTTTTCCTCCGGGATTGGTTTCCAATTTCAGTCACTTGTGATGAGAGAAGATGCTTGGTATGATTTCTATTTTCCTGAAGTTGTTGAGACTCGTTTTGTGTCCTGTCATGTGGTCTATCTTTGAAAATGTTCCATGTGCACTTGAAAAGAAAGTGTATTTAGCTTCTTTGGGATGGAGGGCTCTATATTTATCAGTTAGGTCCATTTTGTTTAGGGTGTCATTTAATGCTGCTATATCTTTGTTGATATTTTGTTTGGAAGATATGTCCTTTTTTGACAGTGGGGTGTTAAAATCCCCTACTATAATTGTGTTGCTGCCAATGTCTTTCTTGAGGTCCTCTAGGATTTTCTTTATCTATTTGGGTGCTCCTATGTTGGGTGCAGTAATATTTACAATATTAATGTCTTCTTGGTGGATTCTTCCCTTGAGTATTATGAAGTGACCTTCTGGGTCTCTCTTTATGGCCCTTTTTTTGAAGTCTATTTTGTCTGATATGAGAATTGCTATCCGGGCTTTTTTGTCTTGACCATTTGCTTGGAAAATTTGTTTCCAGGCTTTCACTTTTATTCTGTGATGGTCTTTTGTCCTGAGGTGGGTCTCCTGTAGGCAGCATATGTGTGGATCATGCTTTCTTATCCATTCAGCTGTTTTATGTCTTTTGATTGGAACATTTAATCCATTTACATATAAGGTTATTATTGACAGGTACTTTTTCATTGCCATTTTTGTACCACAGTTCCTCTTTCTCTCTCTTTTCCTTCCTTTCCTTAAAGCAGTTCTTTTAGTATTTCTTGTAGAGCTGGTTTGGTGGAGGCATATTCTTTTAGACTTCTTTTGCCTTGGAAGCTCTTTATTTGGCTTTCTATCTTGATTGAGAGCCTTGCTGGGTATAGTAGCCTTGGTTGTAGGCCTCTGTTTCTTATTACTTGGAATATTTCTTGCCATTCTCCTCTTACTTGGCGTGTTTTCACTGAGAAGTCAGTAGGAAACCTTATTGGGACCCCCTTGTATGTTACTTCCTTTTTCTCCCTTGCTGCCTTTAAGATTCTCTCTTTGTCTTGGAATTTTGCCATTTTAATGATAATGTGTCTTGAAGTGGGCCTCTTTGGGTTTCTCTTGAATGGGACTCTCTGTGATTCCTGGATTCACGTAACTTTTTCTCTCCTCAACTTAGGAAAATTTTCCATCATTACTCTTTCAAATAGGTTTTCTATCCCTTGTTCTTCTTCTTCTCCTTCTGGTATTCCTATTATTCGAATATTATGAAGTTTCATATTATCTTGCATTTCTCTTAGTCCCTCTTCATTCTTTTTGAGCCTCTTTTCCCTTTCTATGTCTCTCTGTGATTCTTTCTACTGTGTCCTCCAACTCGCTGATCCGATCTTCTGCCTCATGGATCCTGCTTTTCTTTCCTTCTACTGTGTTCTTTAGTTCCAAAATTGTATTCTTCATTTCCTCTTGGCCTTTGCTGATAGTTTCTATTTCCTTTCTCATGTTGATATATAGTTTGCAGAGAGCTCATTGTAGCTCCCCTCTAGTTTCTGGTAGCTCATTGTGAGCTCTTTGAATTTCCTGATAACTAGTGCTTTGAATTCAATATCTGATAGCTGACTTGCCTCTCTTTCATCTGACATTATTTCTGAGACTTCCACCTTTTCTTTTATTTGGGCATTGTTTCTTTGTCTTCCCATTGCTTATGAGACTCTTCTTGTTAGCCTCAGCTTCTTAAATTGATCTTTTCTGACTCCCTGGGTTTATGGTGTGAACTTTTGTGGTAGAATATCTGTGAAATTCAGTGGTGCAGTTTCCTGCAGGTATCTTGATGTTCTCTGCTTCCACCTACTCCTTTCTTTGTGTGTATGTGATCATTTGGAGGGGGAGGCAAAATGGTTTATGACAGCAGGAGAGTAGTTTATGATATTTACAGTCACAGCTGGTAGAGAAGAGATAGAAGATCTTTTGGCTATATATAGTGTTAACTGTAATCTTCAACCCAATTTTCCACTTTAAAGAAAGGATAGACTAAAGATAAGTCTCTTGTTGGGGAGGGAAGGCTTGTGAGTTGTATCTAGAAAGCGCTGAGGTTGCGGGTGGTCAGATTTTGAGGTAAGGTGAGAGTAAAGAATAGTATATAGGTGTAACGTGTGAGCAAGTAGAGTTAATCACTACAGTAATAAAATTTAGGTACCTGTAAGGTGGTGTAAGACTCGAGAGATGTGTTGTGAAGTATTTACAGTGGTAGAGAAAGCAACAAAAAAACAAACAACTATTAAAAATAACAAAAAAAAAAGGGCAGGAGAAGTGAAGAAAAAGCAGCAAGTTTGGGATGAAAGGAAGAAGGACTTAAACAGGAAAAAAGAAAGGAGAGGAGCAAAGTATTGAAAGGTAAAGCAATAAGAAAATTAAAAATATATAGAATTACTGAAAAAAAAGTTTAAGAAAGTTAAAAAAAACACACCCTCCCTTGTTCGTTTCAAACTGTCCAATCCAGTTTTTCTGGTTTCTGCAGGACCCCTCTGTGGGCTGGGTTGTAGGCCCAGGCGCATACCCGCCAGCCAGCAGGCTACCAGACTGGGGTGCGGGCGCCCACCCATCTGACAGGCTGCCTGGGTCCCACGGGATCTGGTACTGGTCCTTCCCAGTCCTGTGGCTTGGTGAGAAGCAAGTCAAGCTGCCTTCACAGGAGAACCCCTCAGTCCACTTTCCAGTAAAATCTTCTCCAGAAAGCATGCCTCTCAGCCCAGCCCAGTCCCCAACCTGACTGATTAGGACAATGCTCCTCTCAAATTTCCTGGGCTGGCAGGCTGGTGGGCTGGCCACCACAGAGATCGCAACTGAACATGGCCTCCTGTCCTTGCCACCCTCCCTGCACACCTAGGCAGACAGGTCTCTGCCACCCAGCCCTGCCTAGATGGTGAGGGAGGTAGCCAGCTCTCTTCCAAGGACCCTTCAGCTGGCCCAAGGCTCTTTTGGGTGCCGAGCTCCCGATGAGTCCTCTGTGGCAGGCACCCCTGTCTGTTGCTGGGCACAGATAGAAGCCTCTGGGCCCCGACTGCTGCGGCAACAGCAGCTCCGAGGCTGTTAGGCGTGGTCTGAGGGCTGCCGGCCCCGCCGCCTCTGTCCTTACTCGCGTCCTGGAGACCCCCACCGACCTGTAGCTGTCTGGTCCGTCACTATCTCTGGTCTCTTATTTTCATAAATGCTGGGGAATTGTTGGTGGGGAATTGATTGTGCTGTTCCTCAGTAGATCTGCCAGGATTTTCTCCCAGGGGTACGAGAACTGGAATTGCTCCGTCCTACTCTGCCACCATTTTCTCCTCCTGTAGGATTTTTTATGTACACTATCATGTCATCTGCAAATAATGACAGTTTCGTTTCCTCCTTTCTGATTTGGATGCCTTTTACTTCTTTTTCGGTATAATTGTGGTGGCTAGGACTTCCAATACTGTGTTGAATAGAAGTGGTGAAAGTGGACAACCTTGTCTTTTTCCTGATCTTAGTGGGAAAGCTTTTAGTTTTTGCTTGTTTAGTATGATGTTGGCTGTAGGTCTCTTGTGTATGGCCTATATTATGTTGATGAATGCTTCCTCTATTCCCCCTTTGCTAAGTGTTGCTTTTTCTGCATCTCTTTATATGATCATGTGATTTTTATCTTTGCTTTTGTTTATGTGGTGTATTATGTTAATTGATATGTGAGTATTGTACTATCCTTGCATCCCTGAGATGAATCCTACTTGATCATGGTGTATGATCTTTTTAATGTATTGCTGGATGCAGTTTGCCAATATTTTGTTGAAGATTTTAGCCTTTCTGTTCATCAGCAATATTGGCCTGAAGTTTTTTTCTTAAATATATTTTATTGATTATGCTGTTACAGTTGTCCCATTTCCCACCCTTCATTCCCCTCCACACTGCACACCCCCTGCCACCCACATTCCCCCCCTTTAGTTCATGTCCATGGGTCATAACTATAAGGTCTTTGGCTTCTACATTTCCTATGCTATTCTTGTCCTCCCCCTGTCCATTTTCTACCTACCATCTCTGCTACTTAATTCTCTGTACCTTTTTCCCCTCTCTCCTCCTCCCACTCCCCTGTTGCTAACCCTCCATGTGATCTCTATTTCTGTGTTTCTGTTCCTGTTCTAGCTGTCTGCTTAGTTTGCTTTTGTTTTAGGTGTGGTTGTTAATAACTGTGAGTCTGCTGTCCTTTCACTGTTCATATTTTTTATCTTCTTTTTCTTAGATAAGTCCCTTTAATATTTCATATAATAAGGGCTTGGTGATGATGAACTCCTTTAACTTGACCTTATCTGAGAAGCACTTTATCTGTCCTTTCATTCTAAAAGAAAGCTTTGCTGGATAAAGCAATCTTGGCTGTAGGTCTTTGGATTTCATGACTTGGAATACTTCTTTCCAGCCCCTTCTTGCCTGTAAGGTCTCTTTTGAGAAATCTGCTGACAGTTTGATGGGAACTCCTTTGTAGGTAACTGTATTTTTCTCTCTTGCTGCTTCTAGAATTCTCTCCTTCATTTTAATCTTGGGTAATGTAATTATGACATGCCTTGATGTGTTCCTTCTTGGGTTGAAATTCTTTGGGACTCTCTGAGCTTCCTGGACTTCCTGGAAGTCTATTTCCTTTGCCAGATTGGGGAACTTCTCCTTTATTATCTTTTCAAATACATTTTCCATTTGATCATCTTCTTCTCCTTCTGGTACCCCTATAGTTCAGATGTTGGAACATTTAAAGATGTCCTGGAGCTTCCTAAGTGTCTCCTCATTTTTTTTGAATTCTTGTTTCTTCATTCTTGTCTGGCTGGATGTTTCTTTCTTCCTTCTCATCCACACCATTGATTTCAGTCCCAGTTTCCTTCCCATCCCTATGGGTTCCCTGTACATTTTCCTTTATTTCACTTAGCGTAGCCTTCATTTTTGTTCATCTAATTTGTGACCAAATTCAACCAATTCTGTGAGCATTCTGATTACCATTGTTTTGAATTGTGCATCTGATAGGCTGGCTATCTCTTCATTGCTTTGTTGTATTTTCTTTGAAGCTTTGATCTGTTCTTTCGTTTGGGCCATGTTTGGGCCAGGTTATCAGGGCCAGGTAACTCAAGTCAGTACATTGTGATGCTTATGTGGGGAAGGGGTCTGAGAAGGAACCATGGCACTTGCTCTGCTCCCTGCCAGATTTTAGTTACTTCTGCCACTTCCCATGATCAAATTGGGCCCTTTTGGTGCTGATTCCCCTGTGGTTGGCTTTGTGTATGTTCTAGGACCCTGTGGATCTCTTCAATGAATTCTCCTGTGAGGGTTGGAGTTTCTCCCACTGCCCCACCCCAGAGGTGTTTTTAATCAGTGGTTTGAGGCTTTATTTCCCCATGCCGGGGCCCTGGGTTGTGCACAGTCCGTCCAGCTCCCCAGTTGTTTCTCCCAGTTTATCTGCATGTGAATGTGGGACCGCCCAGTCTGCAATTTGCAGCTTCACTGGGTCCACCACCTGCCGTCTTACCCACCCTGGTCCTCCACCTCTGCTTTGCTGTGAGTCTCCTCTGCCTGGCTGCCCATCTCCACCCCTCTTACTGGTCTGAATGTATGTTTCTTCTTTAACTCCTTGGTTGTCGGATTTCCATACAGTTCGATTTTCTGTCAGTTCTGGTTGTTTTTTGTTTTTAAACTATTGTTGTCCTTCTTTTGGTTGTGTGAGGAGGCTCAGTGTGTCTAACTATGCCTCCATTTTGGCCAGAAGTCCTTGTTGAGGGATTTTTGCATCTATCTTCATCAGGAGTATGGGCCTGTAATTTTCTTTCTTTGTCATATCTTTACCTGGTTTTGGAGTTAAGATAATGATGGCCTCATAAAATGAACTTGAGAGTCTTCTCTCCTTTTGTATTTTTTGGAATAGTTTGAGGAGAGGTGTCAGTTCTTCAAATAATTATTGTTTTTCACCTGGCCGATGTAGCTCAGTGGATTGAGTGCGGGCCTGAGAACTAAAGGATTAGGGTTCAGTTCCCAGCAGGGGACGCACAGAAGGCAACCATACATTGATATTTCTTTCCTTCTCTCATTCCCTCTGCCTCTAAAGAGAAATAAATAAAATCTTAAAAAATATTTATTGTTTTTCAAGTGGCCATTCTCCTGTCCTTTGGCCTTGTTGGTGGAGTGAAGTATAAGTGGTAGTGGGGCAGAGTAAATGTATACATTCCCCTAGGGAGCCTAAGATCTCTGGATGCTTGTGGGGTCTGACAAGGGTTATGCAGAGCCTCCTCAGACCCATGCCACTGGAGGAAATATGGTGCTGGTGGAGTAGCAGGACTGCATTCCTGAGGAGTAGAGTGTTAGGGGACGAGCTGCACCACAATCTCTCATTTAGTTCTTTTACCAACTCTATGGGATAACTATTGTTATGTCTTGTTTAAGGATCATGAAACTGAGTCTCAGAGGACTTAAGTACTCATCCAGGGTTACACAGCTAGTTAAGTGGGAAGGGATGCCAAATTAAAACCTATGTTTGTCTCCTGAGCCTGTGTTCTTAACCAGGATAGGTTAGGCTGATTTGATTGCAAATTAGTAAACTATTTGAATGCTTGTACTGGCAAATATGACTTTCACTACTGACTGTAGCTACAAGGTTTTAAAGAGATTAACATTTTAAGGGGGTATTATTGTTTTTTTTTTAATTGTGAGCGATTGGACCACCTACTGTTTAGATGTGGCAGACATAAGTAGAACATTTGAAGGGAATTGAATAAGGGAATCAAATTAATTGCCAATTGGACAACAAGTTCAAGTCACTTTGTCTTGCTCAGCAGAGCCATATAAATTGCTGAAGGAAGGAATTACAACTAGTAGCTAATGAAGGAGAAACACAAATTGAAGCAGAATTCCTCTCATTTGCCAGCCTTCTTACCAAAGGGTTTCCTGATGAAACTCATCTGGATTTTATTTCTTTCCTTGAATGAGTCAGGAGTTTAGAATTCAGGCATCTGACTGCCAGGAGGTCCGTGCAGCTCCCAGTGAAAGGTGTCAGCCAGAACTCCCCTGTGACTGCAATAATTAGCAAGCTGTTATTGAAATGGGCTTTGGAAGAAAACTTGTTTAAAGGGTTATATACTGGGAATTTTTATTCCTTGAATGTTATTGAAACCCAGTTGCTGTTTTCTCAGTTAGGCAAATGTTATCAGAAATGAAATATAAACAGAGATTAATTTCTTTTCTCTGACTTTTGATTTGCTTTAAGGACAAGTTACCAGTATCCTGTGTACCTTTTAAAGCTCTGTTTAAAAAAGCTAACACACACACAAACACACATTTTCTTTTGAGATTGACAATGAACTTTAAAACCCATGTTTCTGGGAGAGAGCTTTGATGTGTCCAGCCTTTTTAGGTTTATCCAAATGGTATATTCTTGAATATGTCTTTTGGGGGTAGCAAATAGCCACCAAATAGCTATCAAGGAGGATGCAAAAGCTTGCATTGGTAGATCCACATTTATTTAACCATTTTTTCTCCCATTTTCTCATTTCTGCCTCCAGCCAGCTTGCACTGATCACTCTGCTCCTCCATTGTAGTGTGCCCACCACTCTTCTCCCTCTCTTTCAAGAAGTTTACCTCCATCAAAATGTCCTCCTTCAGGGCTTTCTACTTATTTTCCTGGCTTTGTCCTAGCATTATTGTTTTCTTTCATTCTGGACTGTTTTTCTTTCATCCTTACTGTTTCTCCTGGTCTGACCCTCATATGCTTTGGTTTCAGCCTTACTATACCCTACATTGTGCCAGAGGCAACAATAAATATTTGTTGAATCAATTAATATGTAAATGAATGGATTTAAGTAATTCTGATAAACATGTCAGATCCTTTACTTTATTAAATCTAAATAATTTAGTATGAAGAATTTCAAATATACAGAAAAGTAGAGGGTATAGTATAAAGAACCCGATGTAGCCATCACCCAACTTCAATAGTTATCAACATATAGCCACTTTTCTTTCATTTTTATCCCCTCTACCTCTTGTCAGGCCCTTTAACTGAATGTAGGTCAGACAAGCAAGTGCATGATGGGAACACTTAAGTAAAGAGCCACTATAGGTATCCGTTCTTCATCATCTGAATTCATTTAGAACTCCTGCTCACCTTCTCTGTTGCTTTTTGCTGTTAAGTTTCCTGGTTTCTTCTTTGGCTCCTGTTTTTCACTTCTACCAGGGGTTCTTAATATGGGTACAAGTTCCCAAGGCGTCCATGGAAAAATATGTCAATTATATCTCAAGTAAAAAAATAAAGGGGTCAATACATTTGTCTGGGAAAAATGCTTCTTTGTTTTCACTAGTTTCTAACTGAAGTTGAACATTTCTGTCATGAATGTAAACACCGGACCGCAGTAGTATTCACAGTACCTGCAACACTGAAACCAGTAGAAATTCTTTTATAGCAAATAACAGAAGTTGTAGAGATTTCAAAATATCTCTTATACTCATCACTGCTTTGAAATCATGGTAGTTATTGCACCCACAAACTAGATCTTATTCTTTAATGTGTTAATAAGGAGACACATGTTACTAAATCATATCTTAGCTTTCCTCTGTAATCATTATGTTTTACTTTGTGTATTTAAAAATATTGCTATGAAATGAAATCCATATTTCACCAAACTGCCAAAATGATCCATGACTCAGAAATGATTAAGAAACCCAGGTCTGGACCCTTTTGTTAATAACATATTTGAATTCCTTATTCAAAATTTGACTTGCTGTCTTCCTCCCTGCCACCATTCCCCCTCCCCTCACCATTATGCTGCTGCTTGTTTTTTGGCTAATACACAGCAAGGAAGCACCTCTCTTCCAAATCTTGCCTATAGGGCCAATTGCCCAGAGCCTGCTTCTTTACTCCCTGCTTGAGCAACCTTTGCTGGCAACCCCAGAAAGTGGATTCATCCAGTTACCATTTACTGGGAATAGTTGGGCCTGATCGATGACCTTAATATTTCTTAGTTCTCTACTGTTTAAGTAATTCTTATAATTCAGCTGGCTTCATGTTATAATCTATTTTAGTCCCTAACTGTTGAGTAAATATTTAACCCCTGAGTGTTCTGGGGTTTGGGCAAGCATCCTAGCCCTTAAAATTGTAAAAGAAGAAGCAGATGTTCTATGCCCCATCCACACTTTCTTTTATCAATGTTTCCCCCACCCCAAGTTTTCTATACATTCTCTGCCTCCTTCCCCTTCACACTCAAAGACAGGTTCATTCCTTCTGGGCCCAGGTGTCTGCTAGGTGGCAACAGATTATGATAGCCTCTGTGCTGACTTTACAAGCATGAGCTGTTAGGAGCATTGCTCAGGTTGAAGGGGCTACCATTCTAGTTGTGTAATAAGTCCCTATGCCAGAGGTTTTGTCTCATTCTTTGCCTCAGCTCTACCTAGCTGTCCCCATTTTCTCTGTCTGTTACCATTCTTATCCTTTAGGACACTGATTGACCTGGACACCTAGCACATGCTCTTTGCTCCTGTGGAGGTGGTGCTTCTATAGTAGGTACCAGTACCCCAGGATGTTGTTATATGTAATGTGTAATTTCCAATATCCAATATCCAATATCCAATTGTCAGGGAACAGGCAATGGCTCTGTCTTCCATTTCTAAAGTCACTGTGACTACAATAAAGTGCCCTTTAAGTTCTTTTATTATGACTGAGGGATGCTGCTATTTTTATAGATAATTTGCAGAGGAGAAATGATTGACATACTCTGATTCTTCCCTTCTCCAGCTAACAGCTCCTGCCAGTTTCCTAGGTAACTTCTCTCCTTAAAAGGCAATGTGCTTAAAAGAATCTAATAACTGTGGTTTATAATGTCAAAATAACTTAAAACTTTCGGTTCTTTTCAGGCCTTTAAATGCAAAATCAGGCATGAGAATCTATAAAAATCTGAGGCAGACAGCTCAGGATTAACTTAGGCCTTCCCCAAATCACATCATGTGTTAGCTTCTGCATCTCTCCAATTTTTGCTTTTATATCTTGGTTCTACATTTCTGTTAAGCCCTCAGACTTGATCTATGTTTTGGGCTCTATACCAACTTATATCTTGGCTTCCTCAGGACTCTTCATTTGGAATCTGTTCCTTTACTCCATGCATTATGACCCTGGGCAGAAAACACTTTGGTTTCACCAACAGTCCTTGGAACAGCTTCATTTTCTACCCCTGCCTAATACAAATGCTGAGATTATTCACTTTGCAGGCATACAGTGTTGTGGATTATGCATCTACCCTGTAGCTTAGCAAAGCAATATCTGCTGAGAATGGGACCGAAGTTGACCCAGCACACCAAATTACCACCATCCATGTACAAAATAAAGATTGAGGTTGCTGCCCTGTTCTCAGGCTCCCTGTCAAGATGACCTTGAACTGCTTTTGCTTCTGTTATGGCTTCTCACTTCAAATATAGGGGTTAACACAGAAAAAAAAACAATTTATTCTTTTTGTATTGTGATAAAATATATATGATATTTAAGTTTGCCATTGTAACCATTTTAAGTGTACAGTTCAGTGGCAGTAATTACATTAATAATGTTGTGTAGCCATCACCTCCATCTATTTCTAAAATGTTTTTATCACCCCAATCAGAAACTCTGTACTATTAAGCAGTAACTCCCCATTTTTCCCCTCCCTTCCATCCCTGGATCATGATAACCTCTAATCTATTTGTTGTTTCTATGAATTTATTTGTTGAAGATATTTCATATAAGTGGAATCATAAATCATTTGCTCTTTGTGCCTGGCTTATTTCACTCAGCATATTTTTAAGCTTGGTTTATGTTGTATCATATGTCAGTATTTAATTCCTTTTTATGGCTGAATAATATTCCATTGTGGGGGTATACATTGTGTATATCCATTCATCTGTTGATGGACACTTGGGTTGTTTCTACCTATTGTAAATAATGTTGATAAAACACTGATGAAGGGGTTTGGAATAGGCTTCTCTAAGATGTAGCACATTGTCATGGGGGTCATGTTGAGCTGAAGGTAATTGAGACACTGAAGATGCAAGAGAAAGTTTTACCTTTCCCTTAAAGAATTTAAATTAGGGCCCTTGCCCATGCTGAGTTACTCAGAAATGACTTTTTTGATGTATCTACACGGCAGGGCAAACGTCTAATCACTGAATACCTGCTCTTCTTAGTGTCCTGGGAATGACCTTCCTCCCCTCCGAAACTGCAAGGAGCCTTACCTCATCCTGAGCTCTGAGTGTCATATACACCTCATTTTCCCTTTCTGTCTCTGACCCTCTCATGTGTGGGGGGGTCCCACACATATGTATGTAATTAAATTTCTCTTGCTAATTTGTCTTATGTCTATTTGGTTATTAGACCAGCTGAAGGAACCTAGGAGGGTAGAGGAAAGTTTCTTCCTCCTCCATACTGGTATACAAATATTTGTTTTGAGTCCCTGCTTTCAGGGCTTTTTTGGGAGGGGTTATATACCCAGGAGTGGAGTTGATGGATCATATAATTCTGTGTTTAACTTTTTGAGGAACTGCCAAACTGTTTTCCACAGTAATGACAACATTTTACATTCCCATCAATAATGTGTGGGGGTTCCAATTCCTCCACATTCTCACTAACTTGTTATTTTTTTTATTTAAAAAGTTATATAGCCATTGTAGTAAGAGTGGAGTGGTATTTCTTTATGATTTAGCTTTATTTTTCCTTAATGACTAGTGATGTGGGCCATCTTTTCATGTGCTTTTGGCCATTTGCTTGTCTTCTTTGGTGAAATATCTATTCAAGTGTTTTGCCTACATAAAAATTGGATTGTCTTTTTGTTGTTGAGTTGTATGAGTTCTTTATATATTTTGGATGTTAAACCCTTATCAGATATGTGATTTATAAGTATTTTCTCCTATTCTGTGGGTTGTCTTCACTGTTTTTTAAAATGTGCCTGGTGTACTAAAGTTTTACATTTCAACGAAATGCAATTAAATAGTTTTTTTGTTGCTTGTGCTTTGTTGCCTGTGCTTTTAAGATATGCCCAAGTCCAAGGTAATATAGATTTGCCCCTATGATTTCTTATATAAATTTGGGTTTGTGATTTATTTTGAGTTAATTTTCATATCTGGTATAAGTTAAGATCTACTGTATTTGATAGTGTTGATTCATAAGTTCTCTTGGCTCTTCATCTAAATTTGACTTCACACCATGGTTCCTACCTTAAAAAAATCTGCACCTTTGAATTGGTTATGCAGCTAGGATGTGGGCCCTGTCAAGTCTCTGAAACCATGAGACTTAAGAGCCACTTAATCTATGTGCTCTCAGCCACTGCATCAGAGAATGATATCAGACATAAACACAGAGTACCAGATGGTTGGTCACCAATTCTAAAAGCAGGATGTTTTTCTTATAATAGGAGAACCATGTGCTTATCACATGCCTAATTGAATGTAAAAGGATAAGAGTATAAAAAGTAGTATATATAACTATAAAATAATATACTATATAAAAAGTATAAAAGAATACTGTGATCAGAATTCAGGAGGACTGAAGGATCATAGGTTGCCCACAAAGAGCTGTAAGAACTGAGATCTGGTTCTCTCCACATTAGTGAGATGACCCAATCTCTGCTGCATGTTAAGACTTGACAGTAAAAGTATGTATCTGAATCATTGAGAGTGAAGACTATACTCAGAGGATAAAACCACTGTAGGGGATCACTTTGGGCAGGAAACACTTTTAGTGCTGCTAGGTGTGCACACCATGCTGCTGCTGGTTGACTGTAACAAAACAGAAAGCTGAGACCATCTGGAAGGAGTAATGAATTTGCATCTAATGTGAGAGAAAGTGACTCTGGAATGAAAGCCTTGCTATGTCCCTACTCGTACTGTAGATGACAGCATCTCTCTCTTAGTTTCTCTGCTGCCTAATGCTGTAGCATCTGCTAAGGAAGGTTGAGAATTGCTTCTTCCTTCTCTACTTGGGCAATTCGGTGAAATTTCACTGAGCATCTACTCTGAGCCAGGCCTTTCACTAGACTGGGGATTTAAAAGTGAAAAAAAAAGCCACTTGGTTCTTATTCTTGGGAGCATTGTCATCACGGTGTTGTTTCATTGCTGCCCTGTTTTATTACTTTATGGGAATTTTTTTTTTTTTTTAAATATAATTTTTATTTAATTCTTGTTCAAGTACAGGTTTCTGTCTTATAATCCCAACCCTGCCCGCCCCCCACCCCATGCTCCCCGCCTCCCTCCCCTTTCCACCCCCCACCCTTAGTTATTGTCCATGTGTCTTTTATACTTGTTCATGTGAGTCCATTCCCTTTTCCCCTATGATTCTCTCCCCTCTCCCCTCTGGGCCCTGACAGCCTGTTCCATATTTGAGTGTCATTGGTTGTATTTTGCTTGCTTGTTTGGTTTGTTTAGATTCCTGTACTTTATGGGAATTTGAGTCCTTTAGTCTGTACTGGTTTCTGGGGACATTTGAAGGGGCCTTCGTGTCAAGGAAACAAGATTTTATGCTGATGTTTAAATAGAGGAAAAGGGCTTTCAGGATGCTAGTGAGAATGGTATAGATTTGAACGAGGGAAATAGGGCATATGGTTCTACGAGAAAATCTTTTCTCTGCCAACCCCTGTAAGGTTGTATCTTGTTAGATTGTTGGGGTTTCAAATATGTGTTGTTAATAATAATAATAATAATAGTAATAACAACAGTTAATACTTAGGGAGCACTCACTGTCGTTAGGCACTGCACTAAGCATTTTACATGTATGAATTCATTATATGTTTGGCTCAATCATATGAAGTAGGTACTGTTGTCATCTCCATTTTATAGGTGAGGAAGCAGAAGCACATAGATGGATATGCTGGTTTTTCTGCCTATAGATTGACATAAATAAAACAGCACCCCTAAGGATAGTTGTGCATTTTCAAGGGGATGCCAGTTCAGTCAAGCTCTGCCTGAATTGGGGTTGCATTTATAGCCTAAGAATCTTTGGTTACCGTGTTGATCCTGTTGGCATGGATGATGTCCTGAAGGCTGTTTGAACCCTCTTAGGAAACTATGCCTCTTCTGCCTTCGCCAGGCACTGCCTCTGCCAAAAGGGGCCATGAAAAGCCTTAGAAACATTTTGGTGAGGGCAGATCCAAGATGCCTGCAGAGTAGGTAGAAGTTACACACACCTCTTCCTGGTGCCAAACTAGATTTACAGCTAAATTATAGAGCAATCAACCTGAATGACCAACTGAAGGACAGCTGAATAGGAGTGTTATATCCAAGGGATTATAGAAGTTTCATAGAGACTGGTAGAAGGGCAGAGACATGGAGAGGGCTGGCCCCTGCACCCAGGTGTGGTGGTTGAGAAGCTAGAGGGATATCTCAGCTGTGTAAGTCCTCCCTAAGGAGCGTGGGGTACCAACTCTATGCCAGGACCCCCAAACCAGAGCACTGAGGCCAGGGAGTAGAGCCTCCATAGCATCTGGCAGCAAAAATCAGCAGGGACTCCATGTGCTGGAGGGAGTCATCTAGAAACCCAGGTTCTCTCCTAAAGGGGCCATCACACAGGAGCTTCCTGCTCTGGGACACTCACCCAGGGCTCTGGTAGAGGGAAGGTGACTGGGCATGTGGAAGTCATAAAGCACAAGTGGCAAGCACATGGCCCATGGGCTGAATCCAGCCCTCCACCTTGTTTTATCTGGCCCGGCACCTTATTTCTCCCTGGCAGCAGTGCCGAGCTCTCACTTACCTGTTAAGGAGTAGTTACATTTATACAGTCTTTAAATTACATTCAGCCCTTTGAAGGCAACCGCAAGGCTGATGTGGCTCCCAGTGAAAATGAGTTTGACATCCCTGCCATAAAGGGAAGACCTGGGTGGCATGGCTCTGAGGAGCGATCTGGAGGACCAGATACTATGGTACCTATTTTGAGCAACATCCCACACCGCCCTCTGGTGCCATCTCCTAGGGTTGGACACTCTGATCTTACAGCACCAGCTGGGGGAGTGCACTGATCTGGTCCTCCCAAATACTGGTGACACCACCCTTCCAAACTCCAGTAGAGCAGAAAGGAATGCACACAACAGGGGCCTGTGGTGCTCTGTTTTTCTGGAGAAACTTTAGGCAGGCACTTAGATAGATAGTCATTGAACTGTGTGGCTTTGGAATGGGCCCAATCTTGCCTCTCTCCCACAGGTTACACAGATGTCACCCACAACTAAAGACTCCCTTGTCAGAGTCTCTGGCTACACAGCTATGGAGCTAAGGGGAGGCATGCAGCTTGCTCCCCTCCTTTCCCATGGACCTGTGCCACCCCGGAAAGAGGGCTGCCTTGCTGTGTTTTCCCGGTCCTGCTGTCCCCATCCTGCCGAGCTCATTTCCACAGGGGGTGGAGCACAACCTGGAGCTGGGACCTCCTGATTGGGGCCCCTTTGGGGTCTCTGAAAGCTGGCTGTGCAGCTAGGGGGGAGGCAAGCAGCTTGTTCTCTCCTCTGTCTGGTCAGTGCCACAGCTATCGGAAGACTGTTTTGATTTGTTTTTCTGGGTCCAGCTGGCCCCATGCTGTTGGGGAAAGGCAGCTCTGCTCAGAGCTGGGACATGTGGAGTGTGTCTCCTTCAGAGGCTGCAGTCTGGGGCTTGAGCAGGTATAGCTATAGAGTTTAGGAGAGAAGTGCAGCTTCCCTCTTCTCCAGAGGCTCAGCCTGTGTCACCCCCAAGAGAAGGCTTTCTTGATCTGTTTTTCCAAGTCCCAGTGGTTCAGCCCTACTGAGTTTGCTTCCACAATTTGAACAGCTGCTGCACCCAACCAGAACCTGTGGTATGTTCCTCCCAGGGTAGCTAGAATTAGAGACTCCTAGCAGAGACTTAGTGGTATGGCTCTGGAGTAGGGGCCACATTCTCCCCAAAGAATGCCTGACCATGCTGCCCCCAAGTTGGGGATCCATTTGTCCCATCTTACGGAGCTTGAGCTGTATGGAAGGGTCAGTGGGGCACAGCCAACTTGCTTCTACTCTACAGCCTTTCTTCATAAGACTCTGGAGGACATCCAGGCAACCTGGGGTGGGGTGTGGTTTGGAGTAGCAGACAGGTGGATGCCGACCTCAGGGAGCCTTGGACTTCTGTTGATTTGTCATCTGCTCAGAGCTGCAGGAAACCAATCCTCATACACAGCCTGGCTCTTCTCATATACATCCAGACCCAGTGCATGCAGCTATAAACATTGAATATCATGGTAGTCCAGTCTGTTAGCCCAAGGCCAGTTACACACAATGTCTGAGATTGACCTGCACTGGAACCCCAGCCAAGGGGGCTCAGGACCAACACAGCCCATGGTTGGCTCAAAGCACACCACAGCTAGACCCAACTAGCCACACAAGCAGAGGAGGTAAAACTGCCATTTGCAGATGATGTGATACTGTACATAGAAAAAACCTAAAGACCCCACGAAAAAAACCACTAGAACTGATAAATATGTTTGGTAAAGTAGCAGGATACACAATTAATATTCAGAAATTGGTGGCCATATACACCAATAATGAACTGTCAGAGAAAATAAGAAAACAATCCTGTTTACCATTGCATAAAAAAATAGGGCATCTAAGAATAAATTAGGCCAAGTAGCTTAAAGACCTGTACTCTGAAAATTATAAGACATTGAAGAAAGAAACTGAAGATAGAAAAAAAAAACAATCTGGTCTTAGTTTGGGCTCCTGGGCCCCAAAAGAACACATAGTGTGGAGGATCACTGTTGGGGACCCACTGGTACACCAGTTATTTCTCCTGTACCAAGTCTTGAGTGATAAGCTTCCTGGGCTGCCCCAAAAGGAAGTGACTTTCTCTACCACAGGTGCCCATTGTATTCAGGAATTCCCAGATCTCCTCCTCAGAGATGTGATTGTCATTCAAGATCACAATCAGGAGAGGCATCAGAAACCCTTTTTTTTTTAAAGGAAATATACAGCCATTGCTCATACTCCCCTCGCCGATGTTATCTTGATTGTTGACAAGGATGTAGGAGTTACCTTTGGGCTTGACTTCTTTCAATTCTAAGCCAAAGAACAGATTCGTGTGCTCAGAGGCCCTCCTGAGAATCTCAGGGAAGTCCCTCCTACACCATTTATGGACTATTTTCAGCATGTAGTGGCCTGAGCACTCTTAAAACCTGGGATCTCAGCTCTGTTACGGCAGCACTTCTGCCAAGCATATAGGCATGGTGTTTGTTGTTCAGGAGAGTAGGCAGAAGTATAAGCCAACAGACAGGTGATTTGCACACCTTGAATCGAGGCCGGTCCTGCAAATCCATCCACAGCATGAGAGAGAAGACAGGGGCATGTATAAGTCAGGATCCCCAGAGGGCTTTCAGGGGAGAGTTTTCTGAGTGTGTAAGAACTGGGCAGGGTCTGGATGAAGCTGTTGTGCTGCATTAGTGATTAGGGTGATAATGCTTCAAGGAACAACTGCTTGTGAGGCTCACATTAAAGCAGGAGCCGTGAATATTTGTTTTTCATTTTAAATTAGTACAGTTTAGTTCATGCAAAGTTATATCCTACTATATTTTTTAATGTTAGATTGTGAGCATTTTCCCATTTCATAGGACATTCTAGGGATTTATGATTTTTATTTTTAATATACAAAAATAGTTTTTATTTTCTTAATTGGTGAGTTACAGTTGTCCCACCTATTCCTTTGTTGCTCTCCCCTGCCCCACCCCCACCTCCACTACAGTCAATCCCCACCCCATTGTCCATGACCATGGGTCCTCTATTCATGTTCCTTGACTTTCCCCTTCCCCTTCTTTCCCCGTTATCCCCCTCCCCTCTGATCACTGTCAGTTTGTTATTTTTTTAAAAAAAATATTTATTTATTTTTAGAGAGAGAGGAAGGGAATGATAAAGAATAGGAGAGAAACATCAATGTGTGGTTGCCTCCCATGTGTCCCCCACTGGGGACCTGGCCTACAACCCAGGCATGTGCCCTGACTGGGAATGGAACCAGCGACCCTTTGCTTCAGAGTCCCGGGCTCAATCCACTGAGCTACACCAGCCAGGGTTGTCAGTTTGTTCTTTATTTCCCTGTTTCTGGTTCTATTTTGCTAGATTGTTTCTTTTGTTGATTAGGTTGCAATCACTATTCTCCCAAAGCAGTGGTTGTGAACCCTGGCTATATATTGGAATCAGTTGGAGAGAAATCAGTTGAAATATATGCCTGTACCCAGTCCCCAAAAGCCAGGGTTTTTTATTGAATTGTTCTGAGGTGTGGATAGAGCATCATTACCTTTTATGAAAGTGTTAACTGGTGAGATGATGATTAGATCTTGGTTCTTGTCTTTTTGAAGGAAAGATTTCAGTCAAGAGACAAAGCACAGTAAAACAAGCAGGAATTTATTGACTGCAGCAAAAGTATACTAAGGACAGCAAAACAAGGAAGGGCCTAGTAGAAAAGCCACAAGAGAGCCCGGGTGGGGCTGCTTTAGCTCATGGGGAAGTGAGAGAAAAGGGGTATTGGAGAGAGGTTCAGGGGATTAGCCTGGGACTAGCTGCCACTGCCCACTGTCCCCCTGGCTGCACGTCTCCTGGAGTCTCTTAGAGTTTAGGAGATGTATGCCTGTAAGGGAAGGAGAGGGAGTGGGGGAAGGCACTGGTGTGCTCCTGGGAGGGAGAACACTGGATCTTTTGGAGGCTTTTATCTCTCTCTTGCAGGCAGAATCTTAGGGGAGGTTTCAGGGGACTTTCAGCAAATTAGTCATCAATTTTCCAGGTGTGCCCTTTTGGTCGTGGTCTCCACTGATTGGTTGGTGCTAGGGTATGCGGTCATTAGTCAGTGCAGCTGGTTCTGGCATTGCCCACCTGGTCTTGCTGCTTTTCTGGGCCTGGAGCTGAAATTCAGCTGAGGCTTAGATGTTATCTTTAGGGAAGAAAAATCAGGATGTCTAAACCATAACCAGAGATAATGCTCGGGGAGGAAAAGTTACCATGAGGCCCTTTTCTCATGGTAACAAGGGTGAGGCCCTTGTTCTCCTAGTTTTGCCCATTGCTAAACATTGGGGCTTTCCCCCCTGGTGACCTTCCGTACCTGACTCATCATCCTTCCTTTGCTTGTGTCTAACTGCCTACACAAAATGTAAACCATTCAATTTAAAAATGCTACTCTATAATATATTAAAAATAGCTCTTATAAATACATAGAATGTATTTTCTAGCTACCAGGTTTCCTTTGCTTGAATATATTTTATCTATCATCTATCTGTCTGTCTATCAAAACTGTTTCACCTATGGAAAAGCCTCTATTCTGTCACTAGTGTGTATGGCCAGATTCCTCAGACCCCCATTTTTTGATTGGTATATTTTAGATTTTTCATTATGATGCAGATGTAGACAAAACAGTATAAAGAACCCCCATGTTCCCATCACTCACCTTAAATAATCATTACCCCACGGACAATCTTGTTACATTTATATCCCCATTACTCTCCCTGTACTTGTGTCTTAGTCCATTTGGGCTGCTACAACAGAAATACCATAGACTGTGGTGACTTAACCAACAAACTTATTTCTCACAATTCTGGAGGCTGGGAAGTCCAAAATAAAAGTACTGATTTATTTTATGTCTGGTGAGAGCCTGCTTCCTGGTTTATAGATGGCTGTTGTCTCACTGTGGCCTCGTGTGGCTGAAGGGGCCAAGGAACCCTCTGGGTTCTTTCTTACAAAGGCACTAATTGCACTTATGGAGCCTCTACCTTCATGACCTAATTACATCCCAAAGACCCCACCTCCACACACCTATATACCATCACATTGGGGATTAGGTTACAACATATGAATTATGAATTATGGGGGGAAACATTCCATCTATAGCAACTTGGAGATTATATATATATTTCCAACAGTTCTGTTCTTTTTAACAGGTTTATTGAGGTATAATGTACCTTCTTTTAGGGTACATGTCTATGAGCTTTGAAAAACTCATACATATCATTATGATCAAGATATAGAATATCTGCATCACCCTAACATATTCCCTTATGCCCTTGTATTGTCATAAGTAGTATTGCATGGTATGGATGTAGCATACTTTGTCCATTCACCCATTGAAAGATTTTGGGATTGTTAACAAATTTGTCGTGTTAAAGCCATTATGAGCATTTGCATACAGATTTTTGTGGGAGCATAACTTTTAATTTCTTTTGCATAAATATCTAGGAATGGGATTTCTGGATCATTTGGAAGGTGTTTAACTTTATAAGAAATTATTGTCTTTATAAGCACTTGATATTGTCAGGATTCATTATTTTTATTTTAGCCATTTGGCATGTGGCTTTGATTTCTATTTCTTTAATAGCTAATTATGTTGATCATCTTTGCATGTGCTTATTTGTCACCTGTACTGTGTTGAATAGTGTCCCATTCTAAATTCATGTCCAGCCACAACCTATTAATGTGACCTTACTTGGAAATAGGGTCCTTACAGATCTAATCAAGTTAGGATGAGGTCATACTGGATTAGGATGGGCCCTAATATAATGACTGCTATTTTTATAAGAAGGGTGAAACTTGGACACATATGTACACAGAGGGAAGACAACCATGTAAATATCAAGGAAGAAATTGGATTTAAGCTGCCATAAGCCAAAGTATACCAAGGATTGCTGGCAACCACTAGAAGCTGGAATGAGGCAAAGAAACATCCTCTTCAACAGCATTCAGAGAGAGCATAGACCTGCAGACACCTAATTTCAAATTCCTGACTCAAAAACGAAGAGAATAAATTTCTGTTATTTAAGCCACCAAGTTTTTGGTACTTTGTTATAGCAACTCTGGAAAGAGAATATAGCATCTACTATATATCCTCTTTGGTGAAATGTCTTTTCTTCACTATTGCCTATTTTTTAATTCAATTGTTTGTTTTGTTGCTGTTGAGTTTTGAGATTTATATATGTGTGTATATATACAAGATCTTCCAGAAGATATCCAGCCATGTAATATGAAAAATAGAGACATTTCTTGCATAAGATATAAGAGACAAGAAACATTGAACATAGGGCAATAACACCTCAGTCCCCTTCAAAGTGGGCACCTTGGGACCTCACACAGTTCTCCCAATTGGCATCAGTAGCCCCATCATATTTTCTTGAATCTCATCAACAGTCTGAAATCTCTTCTCTTTCAAAGGTGATTTTACTTTTGGAAAAAGCCAGAAGTCACAGGGCACCAAATCTGGGCTGGAGCAGGGCTGAGTCACCTGGGTGATTTGATGTTTCACCAAAAAACTCTGCCTGAGATGTGATGCATGAGTGGGCGCACTGTGGTGATGAAGCTGCCAATCACCAGTTGTCTATAGCTGAAGCCTTCTGAATCATCCAAGAAGTTTCCATGGAAGAATATTTAAGCTTAATGCAAAATTTATGCAGATTCATTGCTTTGCTCACTCTGTCGTTTTGAATGAGACAGCTACACAGTACACATGCTCACTCAACAGTGTCTACCACCCCCACTGACCAGTACATTGAAGTTGAAGTTGTCACTGTTCATGCATGTACATTCCAGTCCATTGTGCTTGGCTGCCAGGTCATATTGATACTGTGCCAACTCTTCTTGCTATATTAACAGTGGCTGCACTTTTACCAGACAGACCTCATATATATAACATATAATATAATGTATATATAAAACAAATCTTTTATCTGCTATGTGGTTGGCAAATATTTTTTCCTAATCTATGGATTGTGTTTTTATTTTCTTAACTATGTCTTTCTAGAAGGAGAATTTTTAAGCTTTGATGTTCTAATAAATCAATTTTTCTTTTATGAATTATGCTTTTGATGTCATGTCTAAGAACTCTTTACTGAACCTCAGATCAAGAAGATTTTCTCTTATGTTTTCTATGACTTAATTTTTTTTTTGCATTTCATGTCTAATTGATCCAACATCATTTGTTGCAAAGATTATAATTTTCCTCCTGAGTTTGAAAAATCAGTTGAGCATATCTGTGTGAATCAGTGACTGGACTCTATTCTGTCCCATTAATCTGTGTATCTATCCTGACACTTCTTGATTACTGTTGCTTTATAGAAAGTCTTGAGAGCATGTAGCATGAGTTGTATAACTTTAATTTTCTTTATTTTTATTTTTTTAAAGATTTTATTTATTCATTTTTAGAGAGAGGGAAAGGGAGGGAGAGAAACATCTATTGGTTGCCTCTCACACCCCGACTGGGGACTGAACCTGCAACCCAGGCATGTGCCCCAACTGGGAATTGAACTGGTGACCTTTCAGTTTGTGGGATGATGCCCAACCAGCTGAGCCACTCCAGTCAGGGCCAACTTTGTTCTTTTTCAAAATTGTTTTGGTTTTTCTGTTTTTGTGCTTTTTCATATACATTTTTGAATTAGCCTGTTGGGCTCTACAAAATATCCTGCTGGGATTTTTGATTGGATATATGTTCAAAGTTTAGCTCTCAATTTAGAGAGAATGTACATGTTAACAAATAGAGTTTCCAACCCAATAACATGGTATATATCTTCATTTATTTAGTTTCTCTTTAATTTTGCACCACCAACACAATGTTGAATAGGAGTGGTGAGAGCAAATACATCCCTATATTGTTTTGAGTCAAACAGAAGGTATTGTATGTTTCATTCGTAACTATGACCCTCTATGTACATCTCTAAAAGAAAAATGGGTTGAAAACATTTGTATTACATTTGAATTAATGCCTTTAATATAATCAAATATTCATTCACATGTTAATGTACAGTTGTTTTACAAATGTCATTTTTGTTTGAATGCAAATAAAGTCCATATACTATAATTAGTGGATATGTTTCTTACATTTATTTTTTAAAAGATTTTATTTATTTATATTTAGAGAGGAAAGGAAGGAGAGAAGGAGAGAAACACCAATGTATGGTTGCCTCTCATGAGTCCCCTGCTGGGAACTGGCCCACAACCCAGGCATGTGCCCTGACTGGGAATCAAACCGCGATCCTGTAGTTCGCAGGCCCACGCTCAATCCACTGAGCTACACCAGCCAGGGACATTCATTTTAACTTATAGGTTATTCTCCTATTTTTTAAATTCTTTGCAGTTTGTTTGTGGAAGAAATTAGGTTGTTTGGTAGTTTCTACAGCCTGAATTTTGCTGAAAGCTTTTCTATAGTGCAGTTTAACATGTTCCTCTTCCCTCTGTACTTCCTATAAATTGGCAGTTGGATGTAGATACTTACTCAGACTCAGGTTTTTATAAATCCTTACCTGAGGATATGCTTTTATCGATTTGAGAGAGGGAGGGGGAGAGAGAGAGAAAAAAAACCATCGATGTGAGTGAGAAACATCAATTGGTTGCCTCCTGTAGGCGCTCCAACTGGGGATGGAACCCACAATCTTTTGGTGTATGGGATGACACTCCAACCAACTGAACCACCTGGCCAGGGCAGTTGAGATTCTTTTTTAACAACCTTAATTATTACATCCTTGGATCAAGTCATAAACAATATTATTGCAAAGGGCTGTTGACATATTTAATCAATTCTAGCATTGTAATCTCTACACAACAACTCAGTGATATACACAAACATGTATCACGGGGAGCAAGCACTATCACTCATCCATTCTGTAGATTAGCATTTGCTAATCTTGAGTAAACTGTTCACTTCACTGAATATGGGTAGTTATTTTTCTCACTCATCTTGAGTAAATGATGGGATGACTTCAGCTCAAATACCACATGTAAACATTTTCTTACAAATAAAAGTCATGAGTTAAATATTTTGCATAATTTACTACTAAACACGATAAAACTGCCTTAAGCTCTTTCTCACTGCACATATCGAGCAGGCTGAGGGTATCTTGGAGCATAAAAGAGATCCTCTTATCACAGATGAATCAGCAGTTAAAACCTTCAAATGAAACCATCATCACTAGCTTGCTGAAGTACACTGGCTGTACTGTGGAACCCCAGATCTATCTTGAAGTCCTGGATAATTTCCCTTATCAACTTCTGGAAGAAAGCTTTGGGTCAGAAGGTGTATTGATTTTTAGCCCATAAAATATGACTTTTTAAGTCACTGGCAGACTTATTGGCCAGATATTTTTGTGGGGGCTTTCCAATTAGTGGATTTGCAAGCAGAGTGCTTTGTGCCACGCATTTCCTTTAATATAATATCAAAATTGTGAGTTGCTTTGCATTTGTGTCTGCTGCTATACCATTAATGTGCTCCAGTAACCAAGCTAAAAGAGCTGCTCTTTCAACCAATACCTAAACTTTTCACTCTTAGAATCAATATTTTTTATAAAGATTTTATTTATTTATTTTTAGAGAGAGGAAGGGAGGGAGAAAGAGAGGGAGAGAAACATCCGTGTGTGGTTGCCTCTTGTGCACCCCCTACTGGGGACCTGGCCCACAACCCAGGCATCCTGACTGGGAATGGAACCAGTGACCCTTTGGTTCACATTTTGGTATTCAATCCACCGAGCCATAACAGCCAGAGCAGAATTGATGTTTTTTAATATATATATACATACACAAATGTGTACACACATACATATATAGAATATGTGTATATGTGTGTATGGACACACAGATACATATGTAACTTTATTTTTTTAAACTAGTAAGGGCTTTTTATATAACCACAATGACATTATCACTTCTAACAGAATTAAGAATAATTCATTAATATGGTCTACTGCCCAGTCCCTATTCAAATTTCCTTGTTCTTCTAAAAACAACAGTGGTTAGTTTGAATCAAGATCAAAAAGGTCGACACATTTTGTTTTGTGGCTGTGTTCTTAAGCCTTTTTTATTCTATAATAATTCCCCCTCTTCTTTTTCTTCTCATGTGTTATAGGCTGACTTTGAATGATCCTGTCCCCTTGCAAAATGCCTATGTTGTAATCCTACCCCCAGTGTAATGGTAGGAAGAGGTAAGGCCTTTGATGAGGAGATTAGGTCATGAGGTTCGATGGTGCCCTCGTGAATGGAAATAGTGCTCTTACAGAAGAGACCCCAAAGAGCTCTCTTGCCCCTTTTACTGTGTGTGGACACAGCAAGAAGACAGCTCTCTGCAACCAGACAGCAGGCCCTCACCAAGAACCCCACTATACCAGCACTATGATCTTGGACTTTGGTCTTCCAGAACTGTGAGAAATGAGTTTTTGTTGTTTATAAACCACCCATTTGTTTCTTAAAATGTGCCACTTTCTACATTTGACTGATTACCTCCTTATGATACCATTTAACTTTTTCCTCTATGTCTTTTATTTCCTATACACTGGTATTTAGATCTAGACTAGAGGATTGATTTGTTTCTGGTTCATTGCTTTTGGCAAAAATACTTTATAGGTGGTGCTATGTACATTCTATTGTATCAGTCAGAAGGCACATCATATCTGGTTGTCTCATTTTTAATAATGAGATTGATTTTTTTTGATGAGGTGTGATAACCTGTTCCTTGTTAAACTTTGACCTACTACCTTTAGCATTCATTGATGATTTTTGCCTAAATCCCATATTTCATTAGGAGTTGCAAAATGGTGATTTTAAAATCCTATCATTACTTTTTGCAATGATTAGTGGAATTCTCTGTAATAAAGAACTTCTCTTATCAACTATTTAGTGACTCTGAAATACTGTTTGACCAGGAAATGCAGACCCAGTGCTTAATTCTTTACCTTTATTAATTTTTAGTGTAATGAGTTGTTGCTCTAGAAACTTCCAGTAATGATCAATGAGTTCCTTTCTTGAGTATCATAATGAACTTGTAGAATTTAATATATTCAATGTGTCTCATTGAAAATCATTGTGTCTCACAGTCATTTTTAAATGCTAAATTTAACAATGTTGGTCAGTAGAAGCACCTTCAAGTTGGCTCCTGAGTCCTTTTGATATATCCTTAGTAGTCTTTGATAGTGCCCTTGCTTTCTGGTATGATGATTCCTCAGGCTTATCTTGAACGTTTTCTACCCCAGACCTAGAACCAGCCATTTCTCCAAGGATCCATGGATTCTTTTAATGAGAAATTCAGTGGACATAAGTCATTTTATTTTTATTTTTAAAATAGACTTTATTTACTTTTTATGTTTTATTGTTAACACTATTACAGATGTCTCCATTTTTAGAGCAGTTTGGGGCTTATAGAAAATTTCAGCTGAAAGTACAGAAAGTTCCTATATATCCCGTTGTTCCCTCTTTCAGTTTCTTCTATTATTAATATCTGATACACTTGTTGCTATATATTATTAACTAAAGTCCATCATTTACATTAGGAGTTACTTTCATGTTGTGTAGTTTTATGCACTTGGACAAATGCATTATTTCCTGTGTCCTCCATTATAGTATTGTACAGAATATTTTCATTGCCCTAGAAATGCCCTGTGCTCTACATTTTCATCCCTTTTCCCCAACCTTCAACTGGCAAGCACTGATCTTTTCACTGCTTCCATAATTTGTCCATAAATATACTTCAAAAATTCCATCAGATGGAGGCAGTTGCTAAAGGACTAAAAGTGAGGGTAAAATAATATCCAGAGGTGATAACTGAAAGGCCCAAGTCCCTGTAGAGACAGGAATAAATGGAATCTAGAGCAGATTAACCTTCCATGGATAGAAGCATGCAAAAACACCAAGAATGTTTGCAAAAATTTACATAGGATAAGTAAGCCTGAAGGGAAATATGGCCCTAAGCTGAATTTCTACTACCACCTCCAGGTTTTGAGTGGGGTGCATATCCTAGACATTCTTAGAAACATGCATCCCGTACCTTTATGTACCCAGGCTCAAAGGATCTAGCCCTTTTCTAGCCTCAGAATTCTCTCCTTTCCTCCTACTCTTGGATCCTCCCCCACCCAACTCTTAGACAATGCAGTTCTAGTACTTATCTCTAGGATAGCTGTGAAGCCTGAATGAGGTAATACATATAACATGCCTTACACACAGAAAGCACTCCATAGTATTTAGATGTTTTTGTTAATGAATTAAGGCTCCAAACTAGAGAGTGCTTAGGATTGAAGGCCAGGAAATATGCTACCAGGATTTAGAAATCTTCAGGGGAGGAAGCTAGGTAGGCTTGAACCTAATCTGTTTAGGCATTCTTCTAAGAAGCATTATAAGTGTCCCAACTGGCATTTTGAAATCTAGGCACCCTCCCATCACAACCCCTTCATTTTTTTTCTAGACTAGTTATTTTGCAGTTAACAATGGATTGACTGCTTGGAAGTGTTTACTTGACTGAGCTAAGATTTAAACTTGCTCCCGGGAAAGCATTTTGTGTCAGAAGCTTGCAGTGGGTAGTTGGTTGCAAAATGGGAATTGGATAGAGAGGGGATCCTCTCTATTAATCTCCAGTTACATAATGATTAGACTTGAGAAGAGAGCTAAGAACTTAATTGTTCAGTGTCATCAGGAAGTCAATTATTTTAATCTCTCTTCAATAGGTAGCTATTACTTAACTGGGAATAAAGAGAATAATTGAATATGGATTTGTTCAGACTATCTTGTGCCTTGTGGAGCAAATATTCTCTGCTATTTAACGAGATCTTAGATAAAAGGATGTTGGTACAAAAGGAAGCAACCAGCTAGATATGATACCTGGCTAAGAGAAATATGATGGGTTAAATAGGCTCAAAGTATCCTGCATCTTCTCCCAGCTTTTCAGCTATTTTTCCCCCGGGGCTCTACACAGCAGTCCTAACCCTGGGACTACTCAATTTTAGACAGAAGATTTCATGTGTAACGATTAAGAATATGGGTTTGGAGTCAGATCTACCTAGAATCCCAGCATGGCCACTAACCCCTTATGTGACCTTGAATAAGTTACTTAATCTTTGTTTCCTCAGTTGCAAAATGACAGTAATAATAATACCTACCACATGATTGTTTAGAAAGTTATTTGAAATTATTGCAATAAAGTCCTTCATATAATGCCTGACAAATGAAAAAGTGCTTGTAAATGAACATTTGTTTCCTTTCGTACTTTTCTTTTTTTTTAAATATATTTTATTGATTATACCATTACAGTTGTTCTATTCCCCCCCTTCATTCCCCTCCACCTGCACACTCCCTCCCCCACCATTCTCCCCCCCTTAGTTTATAACCACATGTCTCAAGTTCTTTGGATTCTATATTTCCCCCACTATTCTCGCCCACCCCCTATCTATTTTCTACCTACTGTCTATGCTATTTTCTGTACCTTCTCCCCCCTTCTCCCCCTCCCACCCCCCTGTTTCTAACCCTCCATGTGTTCTTCATTTCTATGGTTCCACTCCTGATCTAGCTGTCCTCTTGGTTTGCTTTTGTTTTAGGTGTGGTTGTTAATAGCTGTGTGTTTGCTGTCCTTTCACTGTTAATATTTTTCATCTTATTTTTCTTATATAAGTCCCTTTAGCATTTCATATAATAAGGGCTTGGTAATGATGAACTCCTTGAACTTGACCTTGTCTGAGAAGCACTTTATCTGTCCTTCCATTCTAAATGAAAAGTTTGCTGGATAAAGCAATCTTGGCTGTAGGTCTTTGGATTTCATGACTTGGAATACTTCTTTCCAGCCCCTTCTTGCCTGGAAGGTCTCTTTTGAGAAATCAGCTGACAGTCTGATGGGTACTCCTTTGTAGGTGACTGTCCCCTTATCCCTTGATGCTTCTAGGATTCTCTCCTTCATTTTGGTCTTGGCTAATGTAATGATGATGTGGCTTGGTGTGTTCCTTCTTGGGTCCAAATTCTTTGGGACTCTCTGAGCTTCCTGGATTTCCTGGAAGTGTATTTCCTTTGCCAGACTGGGGAAGTTCTCCTTTATTATTTGTTGAAATAAGTTTTCCACTGGTGGCTGTTTCTTTCCCCCTTCTGGTACCCCTATAATTCGGATGTTGGAACGTTTAAAGATGTCCTGGAGGTTCCTAAGCCTCTCCTCATTTTTTTGAATTCTCATTTCTTCATTCCTTTCTGGTTGGATGTTTTGTTCTTCCTTCTGGTCCATTCCATTGATTTGAGTCCCCGTTTCCTTTCCATCACTATTGGTTTCCTGTGCATCTCCCTTCATTTCAATTAGTTTAGCCTTCATATATTCCTCTAACTTGTGACTTTGTTCCTCTAATTTGTGACTATAATCTACCAGTCTGTGAGCATCCTGATAAATAGTGTCCTGAATTGTGCTTCTGAGAGGCTGGCAATTTCTTGGTCGCTGAGAGTTATTGGCTCTTGGACTTTGAGTTCTTCTTGTGCCATCTTTCGGGTTGTTCGTGCCTGTTCCATAGCAGGATCAGAGCCCTAAAGTGTTCACTAGAAAGGGCAACTCAGTCGCTGGGTTGTGACGCTATATGTGGGGGCGGGGTCAAAGGGGGACTCTGGCGTCCCGTCTGCCGCCTGCCGCCCCGGCCCTCACCGGTGCCGAAGGGCAACTAAGTCGCTGGGTTGTGACGTTGTATGTGGGGGTGGGGTCAAAGAGGGACTATGGCATCCTGTCCGCCGCCTGCCGCCACGGCCCTCACCGGTGCCGCAGTTGCTGCCGTCACCTGGCCCACGCGTTTCGTCCCACTGCTCGTGAGTGTGCCACCGCCGTCAGCCCTCGCCCCCTGGGGCCTGCGTGGTCTGTCTCACTGTGCGCGAATATGCGCCCGCCGTCTGCCCCGCACCCCAGCTGGTTCCCGTCTGCCTGCGCGCCAGGGTCGGGGGCCCTGTCCTGCCCGACCCTGCTCGCTGCTGGCTCCGCCCCTCTTACTGTCCCCGTTGAATGTTAGATGTAGTCGGACTTCCGTATAATTCAATTTTCTGTCCTTTGGTTGTGTCTTTGTTTCTCCAAACCTTTGTTTTATTCAAACTTGGTTGTGGGAGAAGGCACAGTGTTTCCACCTATGCCTCCATCTTGGCGGAAGAAGTCCTTTCGTACTTTTCTATACCAGGAATCTTTTGTGGTGGAAAAATCCTAACTACACATTCTCCCTTCCATTAGGCTGCTACCAGTGAAGGCTTGATTAATCCTCAAGCCCTGCTTTGATAAAACTGGGGTTTTATCCTTTGAATTCTCTGTCTTTGATAAACCCATCTCTGTTCTTTCCATTGTGGTGTAATGGTTTTAAGTGTGGGTTCTGGAGTTAGACAGGTCTGGGATGGAATCCAAGCTCAACTACTTCCTGGCTGTGTAACTTTGGACAAATCATTAACCCTTTTATGCCTCAATTTCCTCATCTGTAAAATAGCAATAATAATATGAAGTTACCTCATGGGATTATTGGGAGGATTCAATGAGCTCATGCATATAAGGCACGTAGAACAATGTCTGGCACATGGTAAGGGCTCAAAAAGTGGTAGATATACTATTATCTAAATTATTATCTTGATTCTGGCTCCCTTTCTCTCAGGGACCTGAGGAGTGTCAAGGGTTCATCTGACAGCTCTGGCCAGTATGACTCAGTTGGTTGGAGTGTTGACCATAACTGAAAGGTTGGGGGTTTGATTCCCAGTCAGGGTACATGCCTGGGTTGCGGGTTCAATCCCCAGTCTGGTTGGGTAGAGGAGGCAGCCAATCAATGTTTCCCTCTCCCATTGATGTTTCTCTCATTTCCTGTCTCCCTTTCTCACTAAAATGCAATGTAAAGTCTTTGAGCTAGGATAAAAAGAAAGAGTTCATCTGGCAAAATCATGTAAGTGGGCATTCAAAGGTTTAAGTGTCTCCTCCTCTACTACCATGAAACCAAAGGCACCACTAACTAATGACATGTTATGGTTCCTAAGCTGTGGCATTTTAAACACATCCCCCCAAGTTTTTGATACTCAAGAGGTGATGTCTAGTCCCCTCCCTTTGAATCTGGGTTCTGTGAATGCTTGACCAATAGGATATGGAAGAAGTGACACTGTGCCACTTTCTGGTACTGTGCCTCAAGAAACTGGCAGCTTCTATTTTCTGTCTGGCACCTTTTATTTTCTGTCTCTAGGGGTGGTTACTCTTTTTTTTAAGATTTTTATTTATTTTTTAGAGAGAGGGGAAGAACAGAGGGAGAGAAACATCAGTGTGTGGTTGCCTCTTGTGCATCCCCTACTGGGGACCTGGCCCGCAACCTAGGCATGTGGCCTGACTGGGAATCAAATTTGCATCTGTTTGGTTCACAGCCCACATTCAATCCACTGAGCTACGCCAGCCAGGGCGAGTGTTTACTCTTAGAACCTAGGCAAATGCACGAGGAAGGCCAATTAGCTCACAAAGAGTCCTCCTATGGAGAGGAAATGAGGTTCCTGGTTCTCATTCCTGGCTAAGCTCTCAGTTGACAGCCAGCATCAACCTTGCAAGTCAATGTGAGTAGGCCATCTTAGATGTAGATCTCCTAGCTTCTGATTTAGCCACCCCAGCTAATACCACATGAAGCAAAGATTATACCACTTTGCCAAACCTTGCCCATTGTTGTGACCAGGATCAATGTTGTTTTAAGCCACTGTTTGGGGTAGTTTGTTACATAGCAATAGATTATCAAAACATAGATTATGGGCAGCTAGCCAGTAGGTGGAGGAGATGTTTTGGGGCAGGCTGTTCCATGTATTGACAAATACATTATGCAAGTAGTAACTGGTCCTATCCACATGTAGGGCTGGCCTTAGGCTGAATTATGGAATGAACTTACCATGAGATACAGCTATTAAATCTAAGTATAATGCTTTATTCTTTAAAAATAAACCATGAAAACAAAATGTTTTTGACCAAAACTGTTGAACAGTATTACACTAAATATTGACCCCCTCCCTGCCAAACATATTGCTCCTCATATCCCATATCTCAGAAGTGATATCATGTTTCATCCAGTTACTTAAGTAAAACATGTCGGGGTCATCCATGAATCCACAACTGTCCCTGACCCCTCACATCTAGATCATTAGAAAGTTTTGTTGGGTCCATCCTCAAAATATCCTAAGTGTGTTCTTCCTTCATCCCCACTGTTACTCCTCTAGTCCAAACTATCCTTTTGTCTTATTTGGACTAATCTGCAGCAGACACAAACTTGTGTGCCTTCGCAAATTCTTTTCCAAGATGCTTCCCATTTCCATATGGTGCTGCTGCCATTCCATTTTTTGACATCCTTTGCAAACTTTTAGAACTAGGAGGTAGTCTAAGTTGCAGCCCTGAACCTGCACAACCTTCATGTTCTGTAAACTGAACCACGTTATCTGTCGTTCCTCTTCCACACTTGGATAAAATGCTGTACCATGGGCATGGGATCTGGCTTTGTGAGGAGCTGTCAAAGGACCAAATAATGCAAGCTGGAGGCAAAAGGTAGTCTGAGGGTATGAAATTTGACTAGTGCAGATGAGGAGGCTTAAGGGAGCCAGGCAGATACATTTCTCCTACTATTTCCCTTCATTTACAATACTGAAATGTGTTTTCCTTTCAACCATTCTGAGGAAACTTGGCAAATGACCTTCAGTTTAATTCATCCAAAGGCCAGTGAGGTAATGCATTGCATTACATTGCTTTATATCTTTCCTTGCTCCACTTACCTTTTTCCTCATCCCTGTTGCCTTAGGCTTTCACAACTCCCAAATGGTTAATATTTGAATTACAAACTCAGACTCTGTTTCAGAAGACCCTGGCTAAGCCCTGATGGTTGTGGCTCAGTTGGTTAGGTGTTGTCCTGCTAAAAGTTGCTGCTTGGATTCCTAAGTTGGGACCTCAGTTGAGGTGCAGACAAAAAGGTAACCAATTGATATTTTCTCACACATTGATGTTTCTCTCCCTCCCTTTTCTCTGCCTTCCCCTTCTTTCTAAAAATAAATAAAATCTTAAAAAAGAGTCCCTGGCTAAGACATTTGATATTAGAAGTGGTCCTAGAAAATGCACTGTCATAATGGGGTTCTGGACTTGGATTGTTCACTTGTCTAAGGACCCTATCTGTGGCGCTAAAAGTGTGGAAATAACCCTTGACATGAAGTCACTTGAGCTTTCATCTGTGGTATGTGGTATTTTATTGGTATGATATAGAGCTTCAGGGAAATATATGGAGAAGTCATATGGCTGTGGCACTTAATAAATATACTTTATTTATACAAATATTGAAATAGAATGGTTACTTTGGACTGCAGTAGAAACTCTGACTCTATGGAAGATTTAAAGAAGTTCCTTATCTTTTGTAGCTGCAAGACAGACTGTGCTAAAAATCAGGCTCAGGATCTGATAACGGGGGTGGCAAAAAGACTACATGTATAACCTTGTGAGGCCCATTTGAAGACATCAGATAGGGAAAGAGTGGAATATGGAGATCTGGAATGCTTATTTGGGTGGATAACTCTAAGTATTGTTTATCCTCCAATTTCCTTGAATGTTGCTTGCTGCCACAAGCTGCCACCTTTCTCTTGCCAGAAAATAATAACTTCTCTTTTCGTGGAGACCATATCACAATTTCACCTGAAGCAGCTGTCTTGCAAAATGACTTTTTTCTAAGATGCACCGCACCATTTTCATTGTCTCCAGTTCAATACACAGAATCACAACTCAACACAGCTTGGATAGAGAAGTACACACCCTGCTCCAAACATTTCTTATGCTCATTAACAGGGAGAATTGAAAGAAATTTCCAATCTCAAAAACATCACTTGTGTGCAAAAAGTAAGATACACACAAAAATGTATAATGCATAGTTCCATTTAAATGACTTCAAGGAACAGACAATATAAATCTATGGAGGAAGAAATCAGAAAGTGGTTGCCTCTGGGTAGGTATCAGGGAAATTAACTGGACAGGGGAAGAGGGGAATTTCTGGGATAGTGAAAATGTTACACATGTTGTTTTGAGTGGTGGTTACATGTATATATATAACTAAGGTGTCTATATTTTGTATGTAAGTTATGTCAGTAAAAACAAGGCATTCACCTTTATTTGGCAAGGACATGGTCATTGTCTTACCTCAGGTATTTTAACACACATGCTTTCTATAATAATATTGCATGTAGGAAGCTTAAACATCTTCACACCACACAGAATATCACACTGTCCTATTTTATTGATGAACACACACACACACACACACACACTGTGAATTTCTACAGCTTTAGGGGGCTGGGGCAGAACATCCTTTCTAAGGTAAAGGATAAAATACTGTATTTTGTATTTCCTACCACTGAGAAAGTGGCCCAGCATTCTTAGATCTTTTGAAATTTTGGATACAACACATGGGAACACTGCTCTGATCAGTTTCAAGTGAGGTGCAGGGCAAGAGAGGGCAGCAGGGCTAGACCACAAGCTGATCGGCCTCCTGGGCCATATGATGTTATATCAGATTCAATGGTGCTACATTAAGTCTCTGGCAAACCCCTAGAAAGATTACAGTGAGGATAAATATCTCAGGTTCTGAAGCAAGGTCATGCCCTTGGTGGCAGAAACCTTTTTAAAAAAATATAGTTTATTGATAATGCCACTACAGTTGTCCCATTTCCCCTCCTTCATTCCCCTCCACCCTGCACACCCCTCACTCACCATTCACCCATTTAGTTTATGCCCATGTGTCACAAGTTCTTTAGATTCTATATTTTCCCATACTATTCTTGCCCTCCCCTATTTTCTACCTACCATCTATGCTACTTATTCTCTGTACTTTCTCCCCCCCCCTTCTCCTCCTACCACTCCCCTGTTGCTAACCCTCCATGTGTTCATCATTTCTATGGTTCCACTCCTGATCTAGCTGTCCTCTTAGTTTGCTTTTGTTTTAGGTGTGGTTGTTAATAACTGTGAGTTTGCTGTCCTTTCACTGTTCATATTTTGTGTCTTCTTTTTCTTAGATAAGTCTCTTTAACATTTCATATAATAAGGGCTTGGTGATGATGAACTCCTTGAACTTGACCTTCTCTGAGAAGCACTTTATCTGTCCTTCCATTCTAAATGAAAGTTTTGCTGGATAAAGCAATCTTGGCTGTAGGTCTTTGGATTTCATGACTTGGAATACTTCTTTCCAGCCCCTTCTTGCCTGGAAGGTCTCTTTTGAGAAATCTGCTGACAGTCTGATGGGCACTCCTTTGTAGGTGACTGTCCCCTTATCTCTTGCTGCTTCTAGAATTCTCTCCTTCATTTTCATCTTGGCTAGTGTAATTATGATGTGGCTTGGTGTGTTCCTTCTTGGGTCCAAATTCTTTGGGACTCTCTGAGCTTCCTGGATTTCCTGGAAGTGTATTTCCTTTGCCAGACTGGGGAAGTTCTCCTTTATTATTTGTTCAAATCAGTTTTCCACTTGTGGCTGTTTCTTTCCCCCTTCTGGTACCCCTATAATTTGGATGTTGGAACGTTTAAAGATGTCCTGGAGGTTCCTAAGCCTCTCCTCATTTTTTTGAATTCTCATTTCTTCATTCCTTTCTGGTTGGATGTTTTGTTCTTCCTTCTGGTCCATTCCATTGATTTGAGTCCCAGTTTCCTTTCCATCACTATTGGTTTCCTGTGCATTTCCCTTCATTTCAATCAGTTTAGCCTCCATATATTCCTCTAATTTGTGGCTAAAATCAACCAATTCTGTGAGCATCCTGATCACCAGTATTTTGAACTGTGCATCTGAAAGGCTGGCTATTTCTTGGTCATTTAGAATTATAGGCTATGGGGCCTTGAGCTGTTCTTGAGTCATATTGTTTGGTCTGATTGCACCTCTTATGTATGAGGGGCGGAGCCTTAGGTGTTCACCAGGGCCGGGTGACCCAGTTGCTGGGTTGTGACACTGTATGTGGGGGCGGGGTCAGAGAAGGAAAAAAATGACGCTTTGCTTCGCTCTGCTCTCTCTCAGATTTCTGTCCCCTCTGTGGCTTCCCACAAGCAAATTGGGCCCCTCTGGTGCTGGTTCCCAGGTGTGTGGGCCTGTGTCCTGTCCAGGACCCTGTGGGTCTCTCCAATGAACTCTCTGTGAGCCTGGGAGCCTCTCCTGGCCCCTTGACTCCAAGAAAGTCTTTTCAGTTGGTGCTTTCAGGCTCTAATTCCTGTCGCCGGGGCCCTAGCCTGAGCGGTCTGTCTCACTCTTCACCCCTTCACTTGGTTTATTTGCATGCGAATGTGTGACCACAGTCAGCCAGCTGCCCTGCACCCTCACTGGGTCCGCCTGTTGGCACCCCATGCCTGGGGTCCACCAACTGCCTCCGCCTCCGCCTCCACCTCTGCTCCTGGGTCAGTAGGACGGAACCATCTTTCCAGCCCAACCCCACTCCACCGCTGGCTCTGCCCCTCTTACCAGTCTGGCTGAGTGGTTCATTGTTGTTGGACTTCTGTACAGGTCAATTTTCACTATTTTGGCTGCATTTTTGTTTCTAAAACTTCACTGTCTTTAAATTTAGTTGTGGGAGGGGGCACATTGTTTCCACCTATGCCTCCATCTTGGCTGGAAGTGCACCCTGTTTTTTTATATACATATATAATGTAGAATGGTTACTGGGATCAAGATAATACATCAATCATCTCACCTACTTAAAATAGTCAGTTCATGTGTGTATGTGTTTGTGTGTGTGAATGCTTAAGATCTACTCTAGCAACTTTCAGGTACATAATATTATATTATTAACTATAATCACTACACAGTTTAGTTCTTAAAGGCCAGCAGGAGAAGCTCTCACTCCAGTCTGCCAAGATGGATCTTAGATAATGTAATATAATCACTGCAGTAATTATTCTGTCACTGTTTGCCATATTCTACTGGCTAGAAGGAAGTCACGGCTTCCACTTACACTCAGGGGAGGGAATTCACCTTAGGATGTTTCCACTTATAAGCTCTAGGCATCTATGAATATAAACTCCTTATGGTAAGCTGGGTGTTATCTAACATGCCAAGTTGTAAGTTTGGGCATGAGCATCAAGAATCTGTTGTATGATGGAAGTGGTATACTTAGTATTAGGCTCAAGCAGGTCCAGTAGGCATGAACAAAGTGTAGGAGTAGATGGTTCAGACAGGTGTCACCCATTTCTGCCACACCACTGCCCCTGTTTCAATCCATACCTATGTTACTTTATCTTAGGGAGCAGGGTGCTTCTATCATTTGACAGGCAGAAAGGATTCTGGCCTGATTCACGGAGGGGTCAGTGAAATATGTTGGTCTTATGTGGAAATGGATTGCTCTCCCATTATAGCCCCACTCAGCTGTGGCTCTGAAGGACAGTGGGGAAGGAAGTACTCCCAGTGGGTAGGCTTCCCTTCACTAAAGCTGATGTATCATCTGCCACAGATAAGTGTCCAACCTGCCAGAAGCCCTTTATATAGCACTGTTCTTCAGCGAGACCTGCCAGTTACCAGATATCAGGTCAATTACTTGGATCCCTTTTTTCCTAAAGGGAGCAGTAATTCTTCCTCAGCAGAATGGTTATCTACTCTTAGATATGGATTTGCTTTCTCTCTCACTGGCACCACTGTCTAAGGGCTTACAGAATGTCTGATAGAACAGGCTGTTGAAGGCTCAGCTAAGGTTCTAGAAGGAGAATTAAACTTCGTAGGGTTGGGTGCTATATATTATATATGCAAGGCTGTGGTATATGCCTTGATCCAATGATTGGTATACAGTACTGCATCCCTTATAGTTAGAATACACAGATCCAAGAATGTGAAAGAGTTGGGAAACATGAAAAAAATCTTATAAATACTACAGGAGATGGGAATTTACTTCCCACCTTGCTGGGATAACAGCAGTGATTGCTGTGGAAAAATTGTTTGTGCTAATGGCAGCCATAGCAGCTGTCAAAGATAACCAAGGGTCCAAATGACAAATGACATTGCCAGAGAAGCTGGAAAAACTTCATGACAGATGAGGAGAGTGGAAAAATCAGGTAAATAGAAAGAATTTTGGGGGTTTGAGGTACAGCAAAGTTCTGGAATCATGGAGACCTAACTTTAACTCTTGGTTCTACAACTTATCAGCATGACCTTGGCTTTATCTTCTGAACATCACTTCCAATATCTATAAAATAGATAATCATAGCACCTACCTCCAGACTTATTATGAGAATTAATTAATGTTTATGAAATGCCTACAACATTACCTGGCAAAGATGAAATGTTTGATAAAATCATGTATGCAGTGGACATATTCCTCATTTTAAGGCACACTTGGTATGACTATAAAAGCAATGAAATAGAACTGTCACAGAAGCTGCTCCAGGGAGCTTCCTTGGTGGTGCCTTGAGTAATCTGACAGTGCTTGTGCCAAAGATTTACCTTGTCACTGATAAAGCTTGAACTTTAGAATACTGTATTTGTACCTGCCCCATCCAAAACTCTGGGAGTAGCTCTAGTAATGTGTTCATATAACCACATTTTTCAGCTGTATTCTAAAATTTATTTTAATACAATTGCTTTAAAATTCCCTTAAAACAGTCAGCTAATGTTTTTTTTAATAAATTTCTGCATTTTATTTCTGGTGTTCTGAAACACTAATCAGAAGTAATATATGTACCCTTATGTTCATAGCAGCATTGTTTACAACAGCCAAGGTTTGGAAACAGTCCAACTGCCCATCAATGGATGAGTGAACTAAAATGCTGTAGTACATTTACACAATGCAATACTACACAGCCATAAAAAGAAGGAACTTTTAACTTTTGCAACAGGATGGATGGACCTGGTGATTATTATGCTAAGTGAAATAAGCCAGTCATAGAAAGACAAATACCATGTGATCTCACTTATGTGGAATCTAATGAACAAAATAAACTAATGAACAAAATAAAAACAGAAGCATGGACACATGGAACAAACAAATTGACAGCTGTCAGAGGAGAGCGGGTGGAAGGACTGGATAAAAGAAGAGGAAGGGATTAGCCAAAGAACACCTATGTATAACCAATAAACACAGACACAGTGTAGTGATAACCTGAGAGAAGGGGATGGGGGCTGGATGGAGGTGGGCAAAGCAGGGGAAATGGGCACATCTGTAATAGTGTCAAAATAAAAATGAAAATGAAGAAATAAGAAAGGACCTTTCAGTCAGGTATGTGTAATAATTTTCTGCAAATGATATGTTGCCTGTATTTCCTCATTTTATGTAGCTCTGTTCTGGCCTCATGCACAGTTGTTATTTGGGGACTTCTCTTTACATCTCTTCTATTGCCTGTTTCCTGCATTTCACATGTTCCTCTTGAGAAGTTTCCTAAGAAAAGATGCATCAGAAGTAAATTATTTGAGAATTTGAATATCTGAAAATGTCTTTATTCTTTTCTAGAACATGTTGTTTGGCTAGGTATCTATTTCTGGGTTGGGAAAAAAAAACTTCTGGTGTTGCTATTGAGGAATTAAATGTAATTCTGACTCCCGATGAGTATTATTAATCTGTGTACGTGTCCTGTTATGATTTCCTCCTGTAGAAGCTTATTATAACTTATCTTTATCTCTGATTTTTACAACATTTAATGATGATAAACCCTATGGGGATATTTTCTCAGTCATTGTGCTGGGCACTCAGGGGGCCCTTCTGTCTGGAGGCTCATATATCCTTCAGTTCTTGGGAATAATCTTGCCTTGCTTATTCAATATTTTCCTTTTCTTCTTTTTCTGTTATTTTTGTCTAAGTATATCTATTAGATATTGCAAACCCTAGACTGGTATACTGATTGTATTTTATTTTTCTCTTCTCCATATTTGATGCAGTCAGGCCACATCAGTAACTTCTAATGTGAATATAAGGGGAGAAAAAGCAGATGTAAGAGTGATAATTGGTAACAGAATGGAGAAAGGGGTCTCATTCCATGTGCTCACAAAAGGAGATGCCGATAAAAAGTAAGCTAATTCCACCTTCAAAATTCCTGATAGTCTCAGGAATTGGAGGAACCATGTAACTTTGTCAGTAAGTACAGTGAGTGGCTCTAGTAATGTGTTCAATATAACCATTTTTCAATTATATTCTAAAGTTTATTTTAATACATTTTCTTTAAAATTCCTTTAAAATAGTCAACTGATTTTTTTCTTTTAATTTCTGCATTTTGTTTCTGGTGTTTAATAAGGAAGGATCACTTAAAGGTCTATTTATGGAACAGTTAGGCCTCTAAATTCTTACCCCCACTCAGTGCAGGTAAGATGCCAAACCAAACAGGAGACAACAAAAATAATCTTTAGCAAACTGGATCAGAGAAGCTCTCAGCTCTGGCACACTGAGCACAGAATATATCAGTGGCCCATGACCCCCCCGAAAAAGGTTAAATAATTGAAAATATGCTTCTGGATTGTTACACTCCCAGCCCACCTCTCCTGCCCAACATCAGAATGCAAGCAGTAAATCTTACTCAGTGCCCACAGAAGCAGAAGAAACATTCTCTGGAGAAATTGAACATCCCAGTGATATTAACATCTAGGGGAACCTAGACAAAATGCCAAAAGGCTATATGTTTGTTTTAATATGCAGCCCAGCACTTGACAAAACCTGCTCCCACACATGGATCCCATTCAGCATTTACAAGTTACATTTTAAATTAAATGATCAACCAAGGATCAGTAGTTATTTGAAAAGGGCATACAAAATGCAAGCCAGGGACAAAATGAGCAGAAGGGAAGCAAATCAAAAGAACAAGAGATAATTCAAAAACTAAAAACTTCAAAGAGAATGCAACATTCTTACAGTGGTAAAATACTAAACTTACTCAACTAGAATAGGATGCTATATAAAAGAAACAGAGGACAAATGACTTTGGCACTCATTCTAGGACACAACTTTGGTTTTTGTCTGCCAGTGGTACACACCATATGGTGGAAGGTAAGAGTGTAGTTGTGAGCCTGAAAATAGGAGATGTAAGTAGCCAAAATGTGCACTGAATAGTATATGAAAATACATTTCTACATTTTCTCATAAAACAATCCATGTTGTTTAATTTTTTTAAATTATGTAAGAAAAAGTGTAAATTGTTAGCTGCCATAGTGCTAAGGGTGTTTGCAATTCTCTTTTGAGCATTTGTCCAGTCTCGGGCATGTGTCTGGCCTTCTACATTGTCAAGAATATGTGGAAGCTTTCAAAGCCCTCATTCCCCAAGCATCTCATTGCCCAGCCTTTCCTACCAGAATTTTTGGTTAGTCTATTGTTTGTTCCAACTGTAATCCCTTGCTTCAGGTTGCAGTGACCAATATGTTTGCCTTCAAATGTATTTGACAATCACCCCGTCAACAGTTGCCTCCAGCGCTGGGAGAGTTTGGAGATAGGCTCAGCAAAGGCAATCCCTTTGAGTTGTTCTTTCAGGGAGTCAGCAAGCAAATCAAAACAGACACAATTCTTTGAGAATATGGTCTGTTCTTTCTCTGGTACTTGGTAATGGGTACTCCTACCGGGAATGTGGGCTATTGTCTTTGGAGGCTTCTGCTGAGCTGGGTAGCAGGGAGTGGGTCCAGGATAAGTTAAAATGCCACAAAGCTCTCTTATTAAGTCATAGCTGCTTCTTCTTGATTAAATATGCTCGACCCAACAGGGACACAGCATATGGGACGGCAGGACCCCAGAAAGTATAGCAGACACTGAATGACCAGAGGTTGAGGAGAGGAGACCAACCACAGATCAACAAGGTACGAGGGAACAGTGCAGAGGCTGCAGGCCCTCTGCCGGGCAGCGCTAGGGCCGTGGCAGGGCCACCTTGATCTCTGAGAGCCCAGGGAGGGCAACAACAACCCTGGGAGAGACCTAGTCACCGGCACCCTCTCTAACCAGCAGGGTGCAGATTGGAAAACACCAGGAGAGATCGGTTTGCCTGTAGCGGCAGAGAGAGGAGTGGGCATTGAGAAGCAAACCAGAGAGCTCTGATAACCCGTGGAGTCAGGCTGTGGTTGCCAGTTTGGGGAACTGAGCGGCCCCGGCATTCCCAGTGGCCTGAGCCGGCACTCCCACAGTCTTGGGGAGCTTCGGGCTACTGGCAGTGCCCCTGGAAGAACACCAGTCACCAGCTCCCTCTCTACCCAGCCGGGCACAGACTGAGAAGCACTGGGAATCCGGTTGTGGTTACCGGCTTGAAAGTCTAGGAGTCCCCGTGCATTCCCAGTGGTGCGCATTCCCGATAGCGGGGCAGGGCGGGGGGGGGGGATCTCCAGCTGGCATGCACACAGCCTCGGGGAGCTGCGGGCTACTGGCAGGACCCCTGACAGAGCGCCAGTGGGGAACTGAGAGCTCGGGATTTGGGCCTACACTCCCACAGTCTTGGGGAGCTGCGGGCTGCTGGCAGGGCCCCTGGACGAGCGCCAGTCGCCAGCTCCATCCCTACCCAGCTGGGCTCAGACTGAGAAGCACCAGCAGTCAGGCTGTGGCTGCCGGCTTGGAAGAATTGTGAGTTGCCCTGTGTGCAGCCACAGCACTGGGAAAGGTCCAAGCCCAAGCCTGGGAGACCAGGAAAGCCTGGCTGAGAGTGCGCGCCCTCACGCCAGGCCAGAGCTGGGAAGCCTGGGGAAAAACCTGCTCTTGGCGGGGCATGGGAAAGTGGCGTTATTCTGGATCTTGGGAGGGCACTGGCGAGAGCAGCTAAGTTCACTGAGAGGAGAGAAAGGCCAAACTAATAGCCCCTCAGGCTGCTGCAGCTAGGGAGACCAGAAGAAAAGGTTTGACCAGCTGGAAACCAACAAGAGGAGTAGATGGAAGTGGAGAACACCAAGATACCTGCAGGAGACTGCACCACTGAATCTCACAGGCATCTTACCACAGAAGTTCACACCATAAACCCAGGGAACCAGAACAGATCACTTTAAGAAGCTGAAGCCAACAAGAAGCTGAAGCCAACACAAAAAAAGGGAAGACAAAGAAACAATCCCCAAATGAAAGAAAAGGAGGAAGTCTCAGAAAGAATGTTAGATGAAATAGAGGCAAGCCAACTATCAGATATTAAATCCAAAGCAGTGGTTATCAGGAAATTCAAGGAGCTTACAATGAGCTACCAGAAACTACAGGGGAGCTACAGTGAACTCCCTGCAAACTACACCAACATGAAAAAGGAAATAGAAACCATTAATAAAGGCCAAGAGGACATGAAGAATACAATTTCTGAACTGAAGAAGACAGTAGAAGGTATGAAGAATAGAATCGATATGGCAGAAGATTGCATAAGTGAGATAGAAGACAGGATAGAAAGAATCTCCCAGACAGACTAAATAATGGAAAAGAGAATCAGAAAAAATGAGGAGAATTTAAGAGAAATGCAAGACAACATGAAACGTAATAATATCCAAATAATAGGAATACCAGAAAGAGAGGAAGAAGGACAAGGGATAGAAAATCTACTTGAAAGAGTAATAACGGAAAATTTTCCTAAGTTGAGGAGAGAGAAAGTCACACGGATTCAAGAATCGCAGAGAGTCCCAATCAGGTGGAACCCAAAGAGGCCTACTGCAAGACACATCATCATAAAAATGGCAAACCTCCAAGACAAAGAGAAAATCCTAAAGGCAGCAAGGGAGAAAAAGGAAGTAACGTACAAGGGGGTCCCAATAAGGCTGGCTACTGACTTCTCAATGGAAACATTCCAAGCAAGAAGAGAATGGCAGGAAATATTCCAAGTAATGAGAAACCGAGGCCTACAACCAAGGCTACTGTACCCAGCAAGGCTCTCGATCAAGACAGAAGGCCACATAAAGAGCTTCCAAGACAAAAGAAGTCTAAAAGAATATGCCTCCACCAAACCAGCTCTACAAGAATTACTAAAAGGGCTGCTTTAGGAAAGGAAGGAAAAGAGAGAGATAGAGAAGAACACAGGTACACAAATGGCAATGAATAAGTACCTTTCAATAATAACCTTAAACGTAAATGGATTAAATGCACCAATGAAGAGACATAGAATAGCTGAATGGATAAGAAAGCATGACCCACACGTATGCTGCCTACAAGAGACCCACCTCAGGTCAAAAGACCACCACAGACTAAAAGTGAAAGGATGAAAACAAATTTTCCAAGCAAATGGACAAGAAAAAAAAGCTGGGGTAGCAATTCTCATATCAGACAAAATAGACTTCAAAAAAAGGGCCATAAAGAGAGATCCAGAAGGTCAATTCATAATACTCAAGGGAAAAATTCACCAAGAAGACATTAACATCGTAATAATATATGCACCCAACACAGGAGCACCCAAATATATAAAGAAAATTCTGGAGGACCTCAAGAAAGAAATTGACAGCAACACAATTATAGTAGGGGATTTTAACACCCCACTGTCTAAAATGGACAAATCTTCCAAACAAAATATCAACAAAGATATAGCAGCATTAAACGNCAAATAAACACAATCAGAAATGAAAGAGGAGAGATTACAACTGATACCACAGAAATAGAAAGGATTGTAAGAAATTACTATGCGGAACTGTATGCCAAGAAATTTGAAAACCTATGTGAAATGGACAAATTTCTAGAAAAAGATCATCTTCCAAAACGCAATGAAAAAGAAGCAGAAAACCTGAACAGCCGAATAACAGCAAATAAAATTGAAGAAGTAATAAAAAAAACTCCCATCACACAAAAGCCCTGGACCAGATGGTTTCACAGGAGAATTCTACAAAACTTTTAAGGAAGAGCTAACCCCTATTCTTCACAGACTATTCCAAAAAATCCAAAAGGAGGGAAAACTCCCCAACTGTTTTTATCAAGCCAGCATCACCCTAATTCCAAAGCCAGATAGAGACACAACAAAGAAAGAAAATTACAGGCCAATATTGCTGATGAACATAGACGCTAATATCCTCAATAAAATATTAGCAAATCGCATTCAACAATACATCAAAAAGGTCATACACCATGACCAAGTGGGATTCATCCCAGGGATGCAAGGATGATTCAATATATGCAAATCAATAAATGTAATACATTATATAAACAAAAGCAAGGACGAAAACCACATGGTCATATCAATAGATGCGGAAAAAGCTTTTGATAAGGTTCAACACCCATTTATGATAAAGGTACTCAGAAAAAATGGGAATAGAGGAAGCATTCCTCAACATAATAAAGGCCATATATGAAAGACCTACAGCCGACATCATACTCAATGGGCAAAAACTAAAAGCTTTTACACTAAGATCAGGAACAAGAAAAGGTTGCCCACTTTCACCACTTCTATTCAATATAGTATTAGAAGTTCTAGCCACAGCGATCAGACAAGAAAAGGACATAAAAGGCATCCAAATCGGAAAGGAGGAAACAAGTCTGTCATTGTTTGCAGATGACATGATAGTGTACATGGAAAACCCTATAGCCTCTACCAAAAAACTGCTGGAACGAATAAATGAATTTTGCAAAACAGCGGGATACAAAGTCAATATCCAGAAATCAAAGGCATATCTGTATACCAACAATGAAGCAGCAGAAGCAGAAATCAGGGAAAAAATCCCATTCGATATAACAAAAACAAAAATAAAATATCTGGGAATAAACCTAACCAAGGAGGTTAAAGACCTCTATGCAGAAAACTACACAACACTGAAGACAGAAATCAAGGAAGACACAAACAAATGGGAACATATGCCGTGTTCATGGATTGGAAGAATTAACATCATCAAAATGTCCATACTACCCAAAGCAATTTACAGATTCAATGCAAGTACTAATGACATATTTCACAGACATAGAACAAACACTTCCAAAATTTATATGGAACCATAAAACCCCGAATAGCAGCTCCAATTTTGATAAAGAAGAACAAAGTAGGAGGGATCACAATACCTGATATCAAACTGTATTACAAGGCCACTGTAATCAAACAGCCTGGTACTGGCACACAAACGGGCACATAGACCAATGGAATAGAACAGAGAGCCCGGAAATAAACCCAATTCTCTACAGTCAATTAATATTCGACAAAGGGGGCAATAACAAAATGGAGTAAAGGCAGACTTTTCAACAAATGGTGTTGGGAGAACTGGACAGCTACATGCAAAAAAATGAAACTTGAGCACCAACTTACACCAGACACCAAAATTAATTCAAGGTGGATAAAAGACTTAAATATAAGCCATGAAACCATTAAAGCCCTAGAGGAGAGCATTGGCAGGAAAATCTCAGATATTCCACGCAGCAATATTTTTACTGATACGTCACCTAGAGCAAGGGATATAAAGGAAAGAATAAACAAATGGTATCTCATCAAAATAAAAAGCTTCTTCATGGCTAAGGAAAACAGTATCAAGATACAAAGAGAAGCAATAGTTTGGGAAAACATATTTGCCAATGATACCTCAGACAAGGGTTTAATCTCGAAAATATACAAAGAACTCGCTCGACTCCACTCAAAGAAGACAAACAACCCGATTGAAAAATGGGCAGAGGACTTGAACAGACATTTCTCCAAGGAGGACATACAGAGGATCCAGAGGCACATGAAAAGATGCTCGATATCGCTAGCTATCAGAGAGATGCAAATTAAAACCAAAATGAGATACCACTTAACACCGGTCAGAATGGCTATCATAAACAAAGAATCAAACAACAAGTGCTGGAGAAGTTGTGGGGAAAAGAGGACCCTAGTTCACTGTTGGTGGGATTGCAGACTGGTACAACCACTATGGAAAATAGTATGGAATTTTCTAAAACTAAAAATGAACCTGCCTTTTGACCCACCATTTCCACGCTTAGGAGTATATCCTAAGAACCCTGAAACACCAATCCAAAAGAACCTATGCACCCCAATGTTCATAGCAGCACAATTCACAATAGCCAAGAGTTGGAAGCAACCTAGATGACCATCGGTCAATGACTGGATCAAAAAACTATGGTACATTTACACAATGGAATTCTATGCTGCAGAAAGGAAGAAGGAACTCCTACCCTTTGCAACATCATGGATGGAACTGGAAAGCATTATGCTGAGCGAAATAAGCCAGGGGGTGAAAGACAAATACCATATGATATCACCGTTAACAGGGATCTAAACAAAACAAACAAGCAAGCAAAATATGACCAATGACACTCAATTACGGAACAGGCTGACAGGGTCCAGAGGGGAGAGGGGAGAGAATCATAGGGGAAAAGGGGATGGACTCACATGAACAAGTATAAAGGACACATGGACAATAACTAAGGGCGGGGGGCGGAAATGGCAGGGAGCTGGGGAGCATTGGGTGGGGGTGGGCAGGGTTGGGAATATAAGAGAGAAAGCTGTACTTTAACAAGAATTAAATAAAAAATATTTAAAAAAATAAAAAAAATTAATAAAGATTCACCTGTTTCTGCAAGCTTTTGATTACTATCCAGAGTTGTGAAAAAGTTATTCTGATGTGCTTTGTCAGTTTGTTGATTGCTCTTGTGGAAGAATGGGCTTCAGGTGTTCCCTACTTCACCATTTTTGCAGATGTCACTTGGATTCTTGTCTCTAATGGCTTGATAGATTGGGGAATTTTTTTTAGAATGCCCCATCATTGATATTTGTGTGATATTTTTCTTCATGATTATAGTAGGGTTATAGAATTTTGGAGGAACACCACTTCTGCACCACAGAAGTGCAGTGCCATTCTCATCATATTATATCACAGATATATGCTATCAACATGGCATAGAGTGGAATTAGAGTATAGTGGTTTGACTGAGACTTTCAAGTCAAACACATCTGAATTTAAATCCAGGCTCTTCCAATTGTTTGAATGAATGGTGAAACTTTTCTAAGTGTCAGTTTTCTGATATGGAAATCAGAAGTAATAATGGTAGCTACTTCATAAGGTTATTGTGGAGAATCAAATAAGAAAATGCAGCCCTGGCTGGTGTAGCTCAGTGGATTGAGCGCGGGCCTGCGAACCGCACGATTGCAGTTCTATTCCCAGTCAGGGCACATGCCTGGGTTGCAGGCCAGTTCCCGGTTCCTGGCAGGGGACGCATGAGAGGCAACCATACATTGATATTTCTCTCCCTCTCTCCTTCCCTTCCCCTCTAAAGATAAAATAATAATAATAATAATAAATAAAATTAAAAAAAAGAAAATGCATGTAAAATAATTAGCATGATGTCTAGCACATAGTAAGTACTGAATATATGTGAACTAGTGGAATAACAAGATGTATGTGTATATGGGTATGCACAAGAAAAAAATTAAAGATAGTACATTTGACTTTGAGTGGTGGGTACACAATCAAATATACAGACCATTTATCAGAAATATACACTTGAAACCTATATAATCTACTTAACCACTATCACCCCAGTAAATGTAATTAAAAATATATGATAACAAAAAAGAGTAAAAAAAGTTCCATGATATTTCTGAAAATTTCTGTGAGAAACTCAGAGTTCCATGGGGTTAGATATATTTGGATAAAATGGTAAATTTCATACATGGGGCATTATTCCTTAGGGAAGGCCAGATGGCTACTATAACTAGAGGTCCTGGGTATCCAGGAGCTAGTGTAAGGCCTGGAATTTGTGGTGAGAAGAAAAGAAAGAGGTGAAAACCATAAAGTAGTTAAAAGCAGTATTATTGGAATTATACAAACCAAGGATCAAATTTTGGCTGTCCTTTCACAGGCTCTGTGACCTTAGGTAAAACGACTTAATGTCTTTCAACTGAAGTCTCCTTTTTTGTTGCAAAATGGGCATGACAAATAGAGGATTAAATTAAATAACCCATGTAAATGGCCCAAAACATTCCCTGTCACATAGCTCAATCAATGTTAGCTGCTCATTCTACCTAACAGTTGTGAATGTCAGGAGGCACACCAGAGCAGTTAGGAGTCATTAAGTCAGGGAGGACATTTTGTACCAGGAGGTGGCTTTGGGAAGCTCTGCTTTTTATTATGCAGCATGTTTTGGGCTCCTTCCCTTTCTAGTGGTCTCAGTCTCTTGTTCAGATTTGCTGCAAATTGTCTTAGGGGCATGATGCTTTTGTGATATTTGTGGTGACTAAAAATTTTAAACAAATTTTCAGTGCACAATCAGAAAGAAAATGTAAACCACATGGTAAATTTAGCCCATTCCAATGTGTACTTAGTCTCCCCTTCTATACCCTGCTAGGCCCTCTTCTGCAGATGATGGCTGAGAATATATCGTCTTTAGAGCAATAAATCACAGGAACATTAAATGTGTCCTTGCAGCTGCATGAGGGCTAGTTAGAAGGCTATTCAAGAAAAGGGCTTATGTGGAGGAGTTTTCCCCCATTCTTTTTAAAAAGCCACCTGTACCAGTTTTTGTCTTGGTTTCTAAATGGAAATGATTTTAACATGTAATTTTCCCCTCTACTTTTGTTTATGATGTACAAACAGTTCTTTGTTAGTAGGAAAAGAAAAAAAATTGAACCAAAATGCCAAACCTAATTACAGCTTTTAGAGAAAGTGTGCCTCTTTAACTTTCCAACTTCCTTTCTAAGTTAGTAATTTAGGGGTTGTACAAGATGCAGGTGGAAGGAATTGCTTCATTGACAGCTGGCCCTGAATTTCACATTCCTGGAAGTATACCAGTTCAGGGTACAGAGCTATGTGGGAACACTAGAACTGCTCTAGAAAAAGCATGTACTGTAATCTAAATCCTTTTCCTGTTGATTGGCAAAGTCCCAAAATTCCTTTGAGGCTAGGAAAGATAGCTTTGAGGAGAAAATTGGGACCAGATCATCTAATCCAGATGTCAAAAACCAGGCTTTGAAGAGGAAAAAACCCTTTTATTATAAACTAGGCCTTGAAGGAAGAAAATCCCTTCTTTATAAATTAGACCTTAAGGAAGGAAAATCCTTTCATTATAATCATATCATTGTAGTTAGTTTCACATAATGAGGATACCTGTGCAATTTGGTGGAGATGATAATCAGCCATGCAGAATGATTTAAAAACTTCCAGAAGGGCTCCCTGTGTACAATAAAATAATCCCGATTCAGGTTCATAATGCCTGATATTCCTTCATCAGTAACTCTTAACCCTTTTTTTGGTTAAGGACTTGCTTTAGAATCTAGTAAAAGCTATTGACCAACAATTTCTCTTCCCCAAATTTACATTTATGTGCACATCAGTGCTCATTTTTATTGGGTTCACAGACTCCTATGAACTACCATGGGGAGTTGTTGGATGGTCACTGTCACAGTTGATTTTCTTTTCTAATTCCTGTTCAAGTACAGTTTTCTGTCTTATATTCCCAGCCCTGCCCCCCAAGTGCTCCCCACCTCCCTCCCATTTCCACCCCCGACCTTACTTATTGTCCGTGTGTCCTTTATACTTGTTCATGTGAGTCTATCCCCTTTTCCCCTTTGATTCTATCCCCTCTCCCCTCTGGTCCCTGTCAGCCTGTTCCATATTTGAATGTCTTTGGTCATATTTTGCTTGCTTGTTTGTTTTGTTGTTTAGATTCCTGTTAACGGTGATATCATATGGTATTTGTCTTTCACCCCCTGGCTTATTTCGCTCAGCATAATGCTTTCCAGTTCCATCCATGATGTTGCAAAAGGTAGGAGCTCCTTCTTTCTTTCTGCAGCATAGAATTCCATTTTGTAAATGTACAATAGCTTTTTTATCCAGTCATTTACCGATGGGCATCTAGGTTGCTTCCAACTCTTAGCTATTTTAAATTGTGCTGCTATGAACATCGGGGTGCATAGGTTCTTTTGGATTGGTGTTTCAGGGTTCTTAGGATACACTCCTAACAGTGGAAATGCTGGGTCAAAAGGCACGTTCATTTTTAGTTTTCTCAGAAAATTCCATACTATTTTCCATAGTGGTTGTACCAGTCTGCAATCCCACCAACAGTGGATTAGGGTCCCTTCTTCTCCACAACCTCTCCAACACTTGTTAGTTGCTTTGTTTTTGATGGCCATTCTGATGGGTGTAAACTGGTATCTCATTGTGGTTTTAATTTGTATCTCTCTGATAGCTGGCAATATTAAGCATCTTTTCATGTGTCTCTGGATCCTCTGTATGTCCTCCTTGGAGAAGTGTCTGTTCAAGTCCTTTGCCCACTTTTTAATTGGGTTGCTTGTCTTCTTAGAGTGAAGTTGTGTAAGTTCTTTGTATATTTTGGAGATTAAACCTTTGTCTGAGGTATCATTGGCAAATATGTTTTCCCATACAGTTGGTTCTCTTTTTATTTTAATACTGTTTTCTTTAGCCATGTAGAAGCTGTGGGGGCGACTTTGCCCGCAAGTCCCCCTGTCCACCACGGATGAAAGTAAGACTACCAAGGCATTATCTGCTTGGGGAGGAGAGGTGGCCAATTTCTCAGAGGAAAAAGGCCAGGAGCCCCTTCCTCCAGGGGCTTTTATTGAGTTGTAATACAGGCAGTAAGGATCAAACAGTAGATAACATATCAAAGAAATCTGAGGGCTTAGTCTGAGTCAGTGTCTGTCAGGAAAGGGGGTTGCAGAAACTTTAGGAGACATACTAATTTACTGCTCGGACCCTTAACATATGAATGAAAGTACTCTTAGCAAAGCAGGCTTCACAGGACTTTGGCATTCTTTCTTATGCCAGAACCCTGGATCCTGCTATAGCCAGCAGAGGACTGCACCACCTCCCCTATCATAGGTTTTCAGGCTTAAGTGGGTTACAGCCAGGAAGTGCTTCTCCCAGAGGATATGAGGATTTGGGCTATGTCAGAATAGCTAGGGGGCAAGGGTCCATCACTCCCTCTTTGTTGCAGCCCCCCAAAGCCTTCCACGATGGCCTTGCCTTCCATGATGGCCTCCCAAGTGATCGTGTCTGGCTTAGGTTGCCCCTCCTCTGAGGAGTTGTACCCATCATGGACCAGCAGAACATGCTTTGTCAGCAGGGGAGTGAAGCAGAGACAAGCTTTGTCTCCTAAATGCAAGCTTTGGCTCACATTCCAGAGGTCGCACACTCAGCCTTGGCTATGGGGGGCAGTTACAATTCCTGAAACCAGGCAGAGAGGTTCCCAACAGGAAGCTTACTATTTTGATGAGATCCCCTTTGTTTATTCTTTCCTTTATGTCCCTTGCTCTAGGGAACATATCAGTAAAAATGTTGCTGTGTGAAATATCTGAGATTTTCCTGCCTATGTTCTCCTCTAGGACTTACATGGTATCACAACTTATATTTAAATCTTTTTTTTAATATTTAAATCTTTTATCCGCCTTGAATTTATTTTGGTGTATGGTTTAACATGGTGCTCGGGTTTCATTTTTTTGGACATAGCTGTCCAGTTCTCCCAACACCATTTGTTGAAGAGGCTATTTTTATTCCATTTTATGTTGCTGCCCCCTTTGTCAAATATTAATCGACCATGGAGACTTGGGTTTATTTCTGGGCTCTCTGTTCTGTTCCATTGGTCCACGTCCCTGTTCTTAGGCCAGTACCAGGCTGTTTTGATTACAGTGGCCTTGTAATACAGTTTGATATCAGGTATTGTGATCCCTCCTACTTTGTTCTTCTTCTCAACATTCCAGCTGCTATTTGGGGTCATTTATGGTCACATATAAATTTTTGAAGTGTTTGTTCTATGTCTTGATGAGCCTACTTAAAGGTTTGTCTATTTTGTTTATCTTTTCAAAAAACCAACTCCTGGATTCATTGATCTTTAGAATTGTGCTTTTAGTTTCTATGTCATTTAATTCTGATCTGATCTTGGTTATTTCCTTCTTTCTACTTGCTCTGGGCTGTCTTTGTTGTTGTTCCTCGAGTTCTTGGAGGCGTCGTGTTAGGTTGTTTGTTTGAAATGTTTCCATCTTCTTTAGGTAAGCCTGTATTGCTATGAACTTCCCTCTCAGGACTGCCTTCACTGTGTCCCATAGGTTTTGGGTTGTTGTGAGTTCATTTTCATTGGTTTCCAGAAGCTTTCTGATTTCTTCCCTAATTTCAATCTTGACCCATTCGTTGTTTAATAGCCTACCATTCAGTCTCTATGATTTTGGGTGTTTTCGGTTTTTTTCATTGGGGTCGGTTTCCAATTTCAGTCCCTTGTGATCAGAGAAAATGCTTGGTATGATTTCTATTTTCTTGAATTTATTGAGACTTTTTTTGTGTCCTATCATGTGATCTATCTTTGAAAATGTTCCATGTGCATTTGAAAAGAAAGTGTATTTAGCTTCTTTGGGATGGAGGGCTCTATATATATCAATTAGGTCCATTTCGTTTAGGGTGTCATTTAATGCTGCAATATCTTTGTTGATATTTTGTTTGGAAGATTTGTCCATTTTAGACAGTGGGGTGTTAAAATCCCCTACTATAATTGTGTTGCTGTCCATTTCTTTCTTGAGGTCCTCCAGAATTTTCTTTATATATTTGGGTGCTCCTATGTTCGATGCATATATATTTACAATGTTAATGTCTTCTTGGTGGATTTTTCCCTTGAGTATTATGAAGTGACCTTCTGGGTCTCTCTTCATGGCCCTTTTATTGAAGTCTATTTTCTCTGGTAGGAGTATTTCTACCCTGGCTTTTTGTCCCCTGTACGTTTGCTTCGAAACTTTGTTTCCAGCCCTTCTCTTTCAGTCTGTGTAGGTCTTTTGTCCTGAGGGGGGTCTCTTGTAAGCAGCATATGTGTAGGTCAGATTTTCTTATCCATTCAGCTATTCTATGTTTTTTGGTTGAAGCATTAAATCCATTTACATTCAAGGTTATTATTGATAGGTACTTATTGTCATTTTCTTACCTGTGTTTCTCTTTCTCTGTCTTTTCCTTCCTTCTATTAAAGCAGTCCCTTTAGCATGTTTTACAGAGCTGGTTTGGTGGAGGTGTACTCTTTTAGGCTTCTTTTGTCTGGGAAGCTCCTTATTTGGCCTTCTATCTTGATTGAGAGCCGTGCTGGGTAAAGTTGCCTTGGTTGCAGGCCTCTGGTTCTCATTACTTGGGATATTTCTTGCCATTCTCTTCTGGCTTGGAGCATTTCCATTGAGAAGTCAGCTGCTAACCTTATTGGGACTCCCTTTATGTTGCTTCCTGTTTCTCCCCTGCTGCCTTCAAGATTCTCTCTTTGTCTTGGAATTTTGCCATTTTAATGATGATGTGTCTTGAAGTGGGCCTCTTTGGGTTCCTCTTGATTGGGACTCTTTTTGTTTCCTGGATTTGTATGACTTTTTGTCTCATCAAATTAGGGAAATTTTCCATCATTACTTTTTCAAATAGGTTTTCTTTTCCTTGCTCTTCTCCTTCTCTTTCTGGTATCCCTGTTATTTGGATATTATTATGTTTCATATTGTCTTGCATTTCTCTTAATCCCTCTTCATTTTTTTCTGGGTTTCTTTCCTGTTCTTGGTTGTTTTGGGTGTTTTTTTTTTCTACTTTTTCCTCCAGCTCGCTGATCTGATCTTCTGCTTCATCAGTCTTACTTTTGATTCCTTTCATTGTGTTCTTCAGTTCAGAAAATGTATTCTTCATTTCCTGTTGGGCCTTGTTCATAGTTTCCATTTCGTTTTTCATGTTGATATAGTTTGCAGTGAGTTCATTGTAATTTCCTTGTAGTTTCTGGTAGCTCATTGTGAGCTCTTTGAACTTCCTGATAACCAGTGCTTTGAATTCAATATCTGATCATTGACTTGCGTCTATTTCATTTAGCATTCTTTCTGAGGTTTCCTCCTTTCCTTTCATTCAGGGATTGTTTCTTTGTCTTCTGATTATTTGTGAGATTCTTCTTGTTAGCTTCAGCTTCTTAAACTGAATTTTTCTGGTTTCTTGGGTTTATGGTGTGAACTTCTGTGGTAGAATATCTGTGAGATTCCGTGGTGTAGTTTCCTTGATCCCCTGAGCTCACTGGTCTTGTGCTGCTGTTTAAGTTGGCTCTGTGTTTGTCTTTGGGTTTTGATTGTTGTTGTGTCTTTCTTTGGTGGGTCCTTCCCACCATCTGGTTAACTGAGGGTCACTCTGTCCACCACCTCTTGTATTTTGTTCTTTTTATGAGGGTAGGTCATGTTGAAGCTAGTTCTTCCATGTGTACAAAGTTTTGAGGATTCTCTTTTGCTCTTGTTCAATGTTTGTATTGGGTGGTTTCTCCAGTAATTAGTTGTATTTGTAGATTGCTCCTGGATTGAGGTTTGTGTAGTTTCCACTCCTTTCTTCACCATGTTATGTTATTATCTGTTGGTAGTTTTTTTCTTGTTGGGTTTCCTCTTCCAGTGGGTATCCTGGTGTTCACCACTTCCACTTACTCCTTTTCTTTTTGTGATCAGTTGGAGGGGGAGGCAAAATGGTTTAAAGCAGCAAGAGAGTATACTATGATATTTATAGTAACAGCTGGTAGAGAAGAGATATGAGATCCTTTGGCTATATATAGTGTTAACTGTGATTTTCCATCCAACTGGCCACTGTTAAGAAAGGATTGAAAGAATATAAGAGTCTTGTTGGGGAGGGAAGTTTTATGAGTTGGATCTAGAAAGTAGTGAGGTTGTGGGAGGTCATATTCTGAGATAAGGTGAGAGTAGAGGATAGTAAATAGGTGTAGTGTGTAAGAGAACTGAGTTAACCATTATAGTAGTAGAGTTCAAGAAACTGTGAAGTGGTTGAGATCTGGGAGGGGTGTTGTGAAGTATTTACAGTTGTATGGAACAGCTATTATTTACAATAATATTAGAGCAACAATCAAATGGCAGAATCTATGTGATCTGGACAACAAGAATTGGGGGTATAAGACTTTGAATAGTTTGCTAAAGGAACACAAGTGACATGATGGGCAGTAAATTAGCAATACACTGTGAAAGAGAGAACAGGAGAAACCTGTCAAATGATAGAATATAACCAGCCAAGCAAAGAAGACTATACAGAAAGAAGAAGACTACAAAAATACTATTAAAATAAATGATGTGAGAGTAATAAAAAATAATAATATAAACATGCAGTAACTTGCAGTTTCTCTGCAATAGCAAAGTGAAATTTGTCTCACTGTCTCAACTGTTGGGATGCCCTCTCTTTGGGTCCAACTCTGGTCCTTTCACAGTTTCAGATTTTGTTTTCTCTTCTGGGTTTTAAAAAAAGCAGAAGAAAGGAGGAAGAAGAGATAAAATTGGAAAGAAAGGAAGAAGGAATAAAATAAGAAAGAAGGAAAGAGGTATTGAAAGATAAAACAAAAATAGAAGATTACTAACAAAACAAAAGAAAACAAACAAAAAAAAACCCCTCTTGTTGTTTTTAAACTGGCCAAACCAGGTTTTCTCTTCTTACTGGCTCTAGTTGTCTGAAGGGCTATTGGTATGGCTTTTCTCCCTTTTCAATGTGTACTCAGCCAGTCTTGTGTGCACCATCCCTGGAGCTAGTCTGGCACCTCTCCTGGGTATCTTTAATGTGGGATCCAGGTCTTCCTCAGAGGCTCTCCTCGTGTTTACCACCGTGGGCTGTGGTAGGGGTGAGCTCTTGGCCAGGCTGTGCGGGCCCCTTCCCAGTGCTATGGGGGTATGCAGGGCTTTCTGTGCACAATCTTCCTCGCAACCTCAGGATTGCTGCCTGGCTGAGGCCGAGAGGCTGTTGCTGGACAACTCCCCAAACAGTTTTTCTTGTTTTAAAAGTATTTTAGCAGTTTAATTCTTTGTTTTTCAAACTTGACTATGAAACCTTTTAGTAATCTTATACCAATTATCATCCCACTGAGTTAGTCTCCACAGAAACAAATGCGAATAGAAATTCGTGTTAGAGGCTCTCAAAATAACTGTGTTGACCTGACAACTAAGGTATTTTTCACTTAATCACTTTTAGCCTAGCAACATAATAATTAACTGCAGGGTGAAGACATTCTGAAATTTTTTTTTTTAATCTTTATGGGCACTTCATTCAGAGGGCCAGCAATCTGAGAAGATGGTGGGTTTGTGTCCTATCAGACCATCTTAAATCCACTTTAAACAGATCCTTTTTATAAAGAGAAGAAAAGTGTAGGTAAGGGGTTTGGAATTCAGGGAATAAGTTAATCAGATAAAAGCTTCAGCATTCTTTCATCTGTGCCCTGGGTGGTGGCCTTTCTCTCGTTTCTCTTCCATAAATGTATACAAGGGTGGGCAAAAGTAGGTTTGTAGTTGTGAGTAAATGAAACATAGTTTATTCTTGTATTATATATTTTACAATACAAAAAACATGCATTCAAAAGGATCAAAACTAGTAAATCAGAAGCAGGATATTTCTGAAGTGTTTTCTTTTGGAGAAATTCCTCCTACTCAAGCCTGCTGCTCAGTACAGCTCAATTCTCAAGCCAGACTGGTGACTATTGGGTTCAGTGCTCATCACTGTGCGACTCTTGACTCTCCCAAGCCAGCCGCTACAAACTCCGTGGGTGATCATGGCCCCTGTATGTTTGCCTCTTTGTCCTTATTCCTCTCTCTGCAACTTCAAGCAATCAGGTCTCTCCCGGTGCTGCTCAAACCTTGTTTGGCCAGGGAGGGAGGGAGCAGTTGACCCGGCTCTCTCCCAAGGACTCTGTGGTAGACTCAGTGCTGGCGCCAGGCTCCGGGCCTGGGGCTACAGCTGCCTTGGTCCCCACACTGGTCCCTGGGACCTTATTGTCCTGAAGCCCTCTCCTTACCGTCTGGTTTTTCAGTGTCTGCTACAATTTTTGGTCTCTTATTTTTATATATGCTGGGCTACTGTTGGCTGTTTGCTTTGCTCCTCCATAGATTGGCCAGGATTTTCTCCTGTGTGTAGGGGAAAGTGGAATCTGCTCCCTCCAACTCTGTTCCAATCTTCCTTCTCCTCTCTCATAGTTGCTTTTCAAGAGCCATGTAATGGAGGCCCTGTCCACACATAGATGACCACTGAAGTAAATTGAAAAGAAGCTATTTCACATTTTTATCACCATCACATTAAAGTATTTAAAACAATATATTTACTAATAACCTCATATCAGGGAGAGGGATGGTATTTAGGGGCAATTTTCTCACCAAGGCATATAGGTCTACGTTGGTGATGCACACCTTGATCATAGATCAGCTTCTATATTGAGTTGGTTTCTTCTTATTTCTACTAAATCTTTAAAAGCATCCAAACTGTAAAAACCTTTAAAATGCTTTAAAACAGTCCAGGATAGATGAAATAACAGTGGTAAAATTTGATAACCATTTGTGTATAGTTAGGTTCCTCAAAACAGAGTCTGAGGCAAGAAATTGTGGTGTTGTTCCAAGAAGCAGGATTAAGAGAATAGGGAGTTATAGAAGGTAGAAAAGTCTAATGCAAAGGTGCATTATGAGGCAACCACAGGCAACAAGTGGTTGTTACATGATCAGACTTCCTGAGAAGGATACCAAGTATCACTCAGAGCTGTCCCCCTTATGGATGAGAGGCTGTAGCTCTCAACCACTGGTTCCTGTCCACCAATGGTTCAAGGTTATCCCTGAAAGCATAAACACTCCCATACTTCTATGCTGTGCTCTCATGCGGGCTCACTTTGGAGAAGGCTCTGGAGAAGAAGTGGAAAGAAACCAGCTTGATCTTGAGGTGAGATGCTGTATGAGTGATAGGAGTCTGAGATCTCATAGAATTGTCCATCACACTTCTAGCCAAAATTAGAGGTGGAATGAGTGGTTGTGTTGTAGGGCACTAGAGGCATTCATTACATTATCGAATCTGAGTAGTGTACACAGAGGCTCGTTATCCTATCCCTTCCACTTTTGGGAATATTTCAAAATTTTTCATAATAAAAAGTTAAAAGTCCTAACTCAGAATCATAGATCATTGGGTACTGCCTCAAGTATTTAGTGGCTTTATTATACAGTTTTGGATATTTGGAGCAAACATGGGCCCAGAAATTATAATGAACAGTTTCCTGCTGACACTTTGAAGCACTCCATCGGATGCTAAAGTCCTTGAACAAATCATATACAAAAGCTGGAAGATTGTATTAATAGCTCAACCTGTGAGATAAGTGGCTGTGGATTCCTAGGATTTCTAATCACCTCTTTGACTGCATTCAGTTCTAAAAAGGGTGGCAGCAAGTTTTACTGAAAGACTTGGATATGATATTTAAATATACCAAACAATATGTAGTCTTTTACTGTGAAAAGTGAAGAAATCCCCTGTTGGGGGCACAATCTAATTCTTTTTTTAATCCTCACCTAAGGATATGTTTATTGATGAGGGAGGGAGGGAGGGGAGAGCGAGAGCGAGAGTGAGAGAGAGAGAGAGAGAGAGATGTGATAGAGAAATATCGACTGGGGATCACACCCAAAACCTACTTATGTGCCCTGACTAGGATTGAACCCACAACCTTTTGGTGTACAGGACGATGCTCCAACGAACTGAGCAACCCAGCCATGGCCACAATCAAATTCTTTTTTTTTTAATTTTTAAAGATTTTTTATTTATCTTTAGAGGGGAAGGAAAGGAGAGAGGGAGAGAAACATCAATGTATGGTTGCCTCTCGTGTGTCCCCTGATGGGAACTGGCCTGCAACCCAGGCATATGCACTGACTGGAAATCAAACTGCGATCCTTTGATTCGCAGGCCCACACTCAATCCACTGAGCTACACCAGCCAGGGCCAATCAAAATCTTGATGATAAAACCGCACCATAGTTTGGCCTTTTAAAGGAATCTTGAGCCCTGGCTGGTGTGACTCAATGGATTGAGTGTCAGCCTGCAAACCAAAGGGTTGTCAGTTTGATTTCTACTCAGGGCATATGCCTGAGTTGTGGGCCAGATCCCCAGTAGGGGGCACATGAGGGGCTACCACACATTGATTTTTCTCTCCCTCTTTCTCCTCCCCTCCCCCCTTTCTAAAAGAATAAATAAAATCTTTAAAAAATCTTGATTATTTTATTTTTGACATTTAACATAGCAACATTTCATCACAGAAGTAATTAAAGTGTCTTCAAGACTCTGAATAGATGGCTGTGAAACTCCTCTTGATCAAGGAGATTAAAATCTGAGAAATGGTCTTCAGTGTCATTGTCATTGTCATAAAGCCCTTTCTCCTATCCCGTTTCATTTACTTATCGAAAAGTCGTTTCTCTTAACAGCTGGTGTGCATGGAGTGGAAAAGTGAAGTTTGATATCTGATGCTTGTTATTTGTATAACATGCTGGGAAGACATAATGTTAGGGGCCACAATATGACTACAGTCACAATTTTTATGGTTTTATTAAAAATGACCAGGTGATATAGCACTGATCAATAACTGTTATCAATGAATCAAGCAGTGAGTGGCTTGGCATGTGGGTGAAACCTCTATTATTTGCATAGCAACATATTTCTGGAATGTGTCCATGGCTAATGCTCCTTAGAATTGATCTCTGTCCCCCTTTTTCAGTCTACTTAGTGACTTATGCATGCACACACACACAAACCACTTGTTAACTAAATTAAAAAAAACTCTCCTCTTATGTGGAGAAAATGGGTCATTCTTACATTGCTGATGGAAATGTGAAATGGTACCGCCATTCTGGAAAAGAGTTTGACAGCTCCTCATAAAGCTAAATATGTGCTCATGGACATTTATCCCAGAGAAATGAAACTTATGTTCATAGAAGAACCTCTACACAGTAGCTTTACTCAAGATAGCCCCAAATTAGAAACAACCCAAACAACCCAGATGTTCTTCAACAAATGAGATGGTTAAATAAACTGTGGAACATACAAAGTCTGTCTGGAAAAGTCCAGCCATTGCTAATGTAACAAGAACAGTTTGTGTAACATTAATGTGACATGGCAGCCAAGGAGAGTGGACTGGAATGCACACGTGTGAACAATGACAACTTCACTCTACTAGTCGGTGGAGGCGGTAGACGCCATTGAGTGAGCATGCGTACTATGTGGCCATTGCATTCAAAATGATTGAGTGAGTGGAGCAACAAATCTCCATCACATTTTGCATTAAGCTTGAATATTCCTCTGCAGAAACTATTAGATGATTCAGAAGGCTGCAGCTATGGACAACTGGTGGTTGGCAGCTTTATCATGACAATGTGCCTGCTCACTTATCCTGTCTCATGCACAGTTTTTTTGCAAATCATCAAATTACCCAGGTGATTCAACCACCCTATAGAGCAAATTTGGTGCCCTGCAACTTCTGGCTTTTCCCCAAACTAAAATCATCTTTGAAATGGAAGAGAGTCAGACTACCAATGAGATTCAGGAAAATACGACAGGGCAGCTGATGATAACTGGGAGAACTGTGTGAGGTCCCATGGTGCCTACTTTGAAGGGGACTGAAGTGTCATTTTTCTGTGTACAGTATAATTCTTGTATCTTCTTCAGTAAATGTCTCTATTTTTCATATTACATGACTGGATACCTTCTGGACAGACTTCTTATTATGCAATACTACTCAGTAATAAAAAGGAACACATTATTAAGATTTTTTATTGTTAATATATTACAATTGTCCAGATTTTTCCCCTTTGCCCTCCTCTGCCTGTCCCAGCTCCCATAGTCAATTCCAACACTGTTGTCCATGTCCATGAGTCATTCATACATGCTTGTTAACTGGCCCCTTTCCCTTCTTTCCACCCTATCCTCCTTGTTCCACCCCTCTGATCACTGGCAGTCTGTTCCATGTTCCCATGCCTGTGGTTCTATTTTGTTTGTTAATTTTATTCATTAGATTCCTCTTATAGGTGAAATCATATTGTTTTGTCTTTCACCAAGTGGCTTATTTCACTTATAATACTCTCCAGTTCCATCCATGTTATCTCAAAAGGTAGGAGTTCCTTCTTTCTTTCTGCTGCATAGTATTCCATTGTGTAAATGTACCACAGTTTTTGACATACTCCTTTACTGATGGGCAAATAGGCTGTTTCTAGCACTTGGATGTTGTAAATAGCACTGGTATGAACGTAGGGGTGCATAGGTTCTTTTGAATTGGTGTTTCAGGATTCTTAGGGTATAATCCCAGCACTGGGTCAAAAGGCAGTTCCATTTTTAGTTTTTTGAGGAAACTCCGTACTGTTTTCCACAGTGGCTGCACCAGTCTGCATTCTCACCAACAGTGTACTAATTTTCCCTTAAAAAGGAACAAATTATTGATATACACATCTTGGGTAGATCTATAAAGAATTATACTGAGTTAGAAAAAAATGTCCAAAGACTATATACTGTATGATACCAAATGTATCCTTGAAATAACAAAATCATACACATGGAAGACAGATTAGGGGTTGCCAGGATTAAGGCGGAGGGTGGAGTTGGAGGTAGTGGCTCTGACTATAAAAGGACAATATGAGAAATTCTTGCAGTGATGGAAATATTCTGAATCTTTTTTAAATTTTTTAAATATTTTACTTATTTTTAGAGAGAGGGGAAGGGAAGGAGAAAGAGTAGGAGAGAAGAATCAATGTGTGGTTGCCTCTCATGTGTTCCGTACTGGGGAGCTGGCCTGCAACCCAGGCATGTGCCCTGGCTGGGAATTGAACCGGCGACCTTTTGCTTCACAGGCCTGTGCTCAATCCACTGAGCTACACCAGCCAGGGCAGAATCTTTTTAAAAAAAATATATTTTATTGATTATGCAATTACAGTTGTCCTATTCCCCCCTTCACTCCCCTCCACCCTGCACACCCCTCCCCCACCATTCCCCTCCTTTCGTTCATGTCCATGTGTCACAAGTTCTTTAGATTCTGTATTTCCCATAGTATTCCTGCCCTCCCCCTGTTTATTTTCTATCTCCTGTCTATGCTACTTATTCTCTGTACCTTCTCCCCTGCTTCTCCTCCTCCCACTCCCTTGTTGCTAACCCTCTATGCAATCTCCATTTCTATGTTTCCGCTCCCGATCTAGCTGTCCTCTTAGTTTGCTTTTGTTTGAGGTGTGGTTGTTAATAACTGAGTTTGCTGTCCTTTCACTGTTCACCTTTTTTAACTTCTTTTTCTTAGATAAGTCCCTTTAACATTTCATATAATAAGGGCTTGGTGATGATGAACTCCTTGAACTTGACCTTCTCTGAGAAGCACTTTATCTGCCCTTCCATTCTAAATGAAAGCTTTGCTGGATAGAGCAATCTTGGCTGTATGTCTTTGGATTTCATGACTTGGAATACTTCTTTTCAACCCCTTCTTGCCTGTAAGGTCTCTTTTGGGAAATCCGCTGACAGTCTGATGGGAACTCCTTTGTAGGTGACTGTCCCCTTATCTCTTGCTGCTTCTAGGATTCTCTCCTTCATTTGAATCTTGGGTAATGTAATGATGATGTGCCTTGGTGTGTTCCTTCTTGGGTCCAACTTCTTTGGGACTCTCTGAGCTTCCTGGATTTCCTGGAAGTGTATTTCCTTTGCCAGATTGGGGAAGTTCTCCTTTATTATTTGTTCAGATAAGTTTTCCACTTGTGGCCGTTCCTCTTCCCCTTCTGGTACCCCTATAATTTGGATGTTGGAATGTTTAAATATGTCCTGGAGGTTCCTAAGCCTCTCCTCATTTTTTTGAATTCTTGTTTCTTCCTTCTTTTCTGTTTGGTTGTTTCTTTCTTCTTCTGGCCCACTCCCTTGATTTGAGTCCCAGTTTCCTTTCCATCACTACTGGTTTCCTGTGCATTTCCCTTCATTTCAATCAGATTAGCCTTCATATGTTCCTTTAATTTGTGGCTAAAATCAACAATTCTGTGAGCATCCTGATCACCAATATTTTGAACTAGGCATCTGAAAGGCTGGCTATTTCTTGGTCACTTAGAATTATAGGCTCTGCGGCTTTGAGCTGTTCTTGAGCCATAATGTTTGGTCTGTTTCTGCCTGTTATGTATGAGGGGCAGAGCCTTAGGTGTTCACCAGGGCCAGGCAACCCAGTCGCTGGGTTGTGATGCGGTCTGGCTGAGTGGTTCATTGTTGTCGGACTTTCATACAGTTCAATTTTCACTGTTTTGGCTACGTTTTTGTTACTAAAATTTAGCTGTCTTTAAATTTAATTGGAGGGGGCACAGTGTTTCCATCTATGCCTTCATCTTCGCCGGAAGTCACTTTGTTGAAATGTTCTGAATCTTGATTGCATCAGTGTCCATATCCTGGCTGTGGTATTATATTGTAGTTTTGTAAGACACTGTTATTGGGGAAACTAGGCAAATGGGACCTAGTTTTTATGTGTTATTTCTTCTTTTTTACAATTTTATTTATTTATTTTTAGACAGAGGGGAGGGGAAGGAGAAAGAGGGAGAGAAACATTAATATGTGGTTGTCTCTTATGTGCCCCCTACTGAGGATCTGGCCTGCAACCCAGGAATGAGTCCTGACTGGGAATTGACCCTTTGGTTTGCAGGCCAGCACTCAATCCACTAGGCCACACCAGCCAGGGCACTCTCTCTATTATTTCTCACAACTGCATGTAAATACACAATTATCTCAAAATAATAAGTTTAATTTAAAGAAAGCCCTTTTTTTCTTTAAGAATGTGATTTCAGGATCAAAAATGAAAAAAAAAAAGTCATGGACCACCTCTCCTTTTTATATATAACACACTTTTGCCAGGATCTGCGTATCAGTAGGTTGACTCTCAAGTACAATATCTGGTGTCCACATGTGTTAGCAATTGCCCTTCTACATTGTATGCCATAGATATTATTGATGTCTAGTGATGCTGTTTGTTACAGCAATTCTGCCAATAGGTCGTTCTGCTTTCTCTGTCATTTGTCATTAATGTTGTGACTGGTTTTACAAGCTTTTTGGCAATAAAGTGACTTATACATTTTTTGCCAAGAGGTCTTACAACTTTGAAGCATACCACTATAGATTTGCTATCTCCTCTACCTTAGTCACAATATTCATCAATTTCACACAGCAAATAATTCCTTCATGCTTATTCTAAAAAATTTCTATTGGTTTACCACAGGGTTTGCTGTTATGTGTTTAATAATTATTAAAAGCCTTGATGTCTTCATGCTACAATTTTAAATGTTTAATTACAAATAGCATGCTGGAGACCGAGGTCAAATGGATGACAAGTGTAATGAAATCAAAATTTCAGATAGTTATCTTCTTCATATTCGTACTTGTGTGATGTTGCCATGTGTACATATTTATTTGTCCCAGCGCATAGAAGTTCACATTCTGAGTTCAAACTGAATTACTTTTCACTATTTATGTTCATGGTGTTTACTGAGTTATAGCATTTAATTTACTATTTTCTATCACTACTTCAATACTCAGTGAACCACTTTAAGATTAAAATATTTTTTCAATTATAGTTAGCACATAACTTAATATTAATTTTAGGTAAACAACATAGTGATTAGACATTTGTATAAATTACAAAATGATCACCCCAATATATCTAGTACCCATCTAACATGAAACATAGTTATTACAGTATTATCCATTATATCAAATGTACTGTACTTTATAGCCCATGGTTATTTTTAAAAATTTTTATTTACTTATTTTTAGAGAGGGGAAGGGAGGGAGAAAGAGAGGGGGAGAAACATCAAGGTGTGGTTCCCTCTCATGTGCCCCCTACTGGGGACCTGGTTGCAACCCAGGCATGTGCCCAGACTGGGAATCGAACCAGTGACCCTTTGGTTTGCAGGCTGGTGCTCAGTCTGCTGAGCCACACCTGCCAGGGCCCATTGCTATTTTTATAAATGGCAATTTGTACTTAATCTTTTCACCATTTCAGTGAACCATATTTGAGTAACTGATTTGATTGGGGGATATAATGGTACACAGTAGTCATAACACAGAATATAAATTTAACCAACATGAGCAATAACAGGTGAAAGGCACAGAGATATGTTAACAAAGATGAATTGTACCCTAATAAGTAAGTGTTTGTAGAGACAAATACAGTTATTGTTCATGCCCAACCTTTAAGAACATGAGGATTATTAAAAATGTAGTGTGATTGCTGTGAAAAATCATAATTAGCCCTACGTCTCAAATACATAGAGGGTTTGTGAAGCAGTAACCTCATCGGCTTTTCCTCTGCCACTTGCTAGGTTTCTGGGGTCAGTATGTGGCCCTGGACCCCCCAGAGTCCATGGACAACATTTTGAAAACCAAGGAAAAAGAGAAAGATAATATGCTATGCATTAAACACAATTATTCATACATTATCTTGGATTCTTTTTAAATTGGTTGACTGTCAATTTTCCATTTTGGTAGGAAATTGTGACAAAAGATATGCCTTTTTCTGATAGGAAAGGGGGTATGGAGTCATTCATAATAACAGATTAGATCTGGGACAAGCTGTCCAGCTGGAAATTACATTTTCCAGCCTCTCCTTATGGTAGAACGTTGCTCTGTGATCAGTAGAATGTGAGCAGCAGTGACGTGTACTCATTGTAGTCCCAGCCCTTTAAACTTCACACACAGGCTCCTCTGCTTTCTTCCCCTGTCTGTGAGCAGGAACATGGATGTTACTGGGACAGCAGATTCAATTGGGTAGATGATACTGCCACCATAGAAGAGGGTGGAGAAATGTGATGGGATGGAGTGAACCCAAATCCTTGAATAACTGGATGGAGCCACAAGCCATGTAGGTCACCTGTGCACCCTGGACTGGCATGTGGAGAGAAACTTCACTGTTCTTAGACTCATTGTATTGTTGAGTCTTTATGTTATAGCAGCATAATTTCTTTTCTTTTTTAAAATATATTTTATTGATTATGCCATTACAGTTGTTCTAATTCCCCCCTTCATTCCCCTCCACTCTGCAAACCCCCTCCCCCACCATTCTCCCCCTTTAGTTTATGTCCATGTGTCTCAAGTTCTTTAGATTCTATATTTCCCATATTATTCTTGCCCTCCCCCTGTCTATTTTCTACCTATCATTTATGCTACTTATTTTCTGTAACTTCTCCCCCCTTCTCCTCCTCCCACTCCCCTGTTGCTAACTCTCCATGTGATCTTCATTTCTATGGTTCCGCTCCTGATCTAGCTGTCCTCTTAGTTTGCTTTTGTTTTAGGTGTGGTGGTCAATAACTGTGAGTTTGCTGTCCTTTCACTGTTCATATTTTGTATCTTCTTTTTCTTATATAAGTCCCTTTAGCATTTCATATAATAAGGGCTTGGTGATGATGAACTCCTTGAATTTGATTTTATCTGAGAAGCACTTTATCTGTCCTTCTATTCTAAATGAAAGCTTTGCTGGATAGAGCAGTCTTGGATGTAGGTCTTTGGATTTCATGACTTGGAATACTTCTTTCCAGCCCCTTCTGCAGCATAATTTCTTAATCCTGATGAGGAACAGGAAAGCCTGGAGGTCTGAAAGAGCTAGGTAGACTGTGGAAAGTGTGAGTGCTTCTTGGTGGCATATGGCAGGTGAGAAAACAAGGGAGTCAAGACTTGTTGGAATAAGGCTAGCCACTATGGTAGGTAGGCATGTCAGGTCAATGCCCACCTGCTTTCTTTATTTATTATATTTTATTCATGCTATTACAGTTGTTCCCACTTTTCCCCTATTCCCCACCTCCACCCAGACCCTCTCCCTCAGGCGGTCCCCATGTCATTGTCTCTGTCCATGGGTAATGCATATATATGTTTGGCTAATCCCTTCACTTATTTTTCATCCAGTTTCCCCTCCCCTCTGACAGCTGTCAGTCTGTTCCATGTATCCATGCCTCTGTTTCGACTTTGTTCATCAGTTAATTTTGTTCATTAGATTACACATATAAGTGAGATCATGTAGTATTTGTCTTTCACTGATGGCTTATTTCACTTAGTATAATTCTCCAGATCTATTCATGATGTCCCAAAGGTAGAGGTTCTTCTTTTTTATTGCTGCATAGTATTCCATCATGTGAATGTACCACAGCTTTTTTAACCACTCATTTACTGATGGGCACTTAGGCTATCTTCAGATATTAGCTATTGTAAATAATGCTGCTATGAACATAGTGCATATATTCTTTTGTATTGCTGTTTTGGGATTGATTCTTAGGATATAGTCCCAGAAGTGGAATTGCTGAGTCAAAAGAGAGTTCATTTTTTAATTTTTGGGGGAAATTCCATGCTGTTTTTTACAGTGGCTGCACCAATCTGCATTCCCTCCAACAGTGCACGAGGGATCCCTTTTCTCCACATCCTCACCAACATTTGTTGTTTATTGATTTGTTGATGATAGCCTATCTGACAGGTGTGAGGTGATATCTCATAATTTTAATTTGCAGCTCTCTGATGATTAGTGATGTTGAGCACTTTTTCATACGTCTTTGGGCCATCTGTATGTCTTCTTTGGGGAAGTAATCTATTCAGCCTTGGCTGGTGTGGCTCAGTGGATTGAGTGCCAGCCTGCAAACCAAAGGGTCACTGCTTCAATTCCCAGTCTAGGGCATACACCTGAGTTGCTGGCTAGGTCCCCAGTAGCGGGTGCATGAGAGGCAACCACACATTGATGCTTATCTCTCTTTCTTTCTCCTTCCCTTTCCCTCTCTAAAAATAAATACAAAATCTAAAAAAAACAACAACCCAGAAGTGTCTAATCAGGTCATTTGCCAAATTTTTAATTTATTTGTCTTCATAGTGTTGAGTTGCATAAGTTTTGTGTATATTTTGGAAATTAACCCTTTATAAGATGTATCGTTAGCAAATATGTTCTCCCATACAGTGGGTTACCTTTTCACTTTGTGGATGGTTTTTTTTAGCTGTGCAGAAGCTTTTTAATTTGACATAATCTCATTTGTTTATTTTTTCTTTTGTTTCCCTTGCCCTGTGAAATATATTGGCAAAAATATTGCTACATGAGATATCTGAGATTTTACTGCCTATGTTTTCTTCTAGGATTTTTATGATTTTGTGATTGACATTTAAGTCTTTTATCCATTTTGAGTTTATTCTTGTGTATAGTGTAACTTGGTGGTCTCTTTTCACTTTTTTGCATGTACCAATCTAGTTTTCCCATCACCATTTATTGAAGAGACTGTCTTTTCTCCATTATATGCTCTTGCCTCCTTTGTCAAATATTAATTGACCATAGAGGCATGGGTTTATTTCTGGAGTCCCTGTTATGTTCCATTGATCTATATGCCTGTCCTTATGCCAGGACCAGGCTGTTTTGATTACAGTGGCCTTATAGTATACTTTGGTATCAGGTATTGTGATCCCTCCAACTTTATTCTCCTTCCTAAAGATTGCTGAGGTTATTTGGGGTCTTTTTTGGCTCCATATAAAATTTTGGAATATTTGTTATAGATTTACAAACTATACCATTGGTATTTTAACAGGAATTGCATTGAATCTATAGATTTCTTTGGGTAGTATGGAGATTTCAATTATGTTAATTCTTCCAATCCATGAACACAGTATATGTTTCTACTTACCTGTATCTCCCCCAATTACTTTCTTCAGTGTCTTATAGTTTACCAAGTACAGGTCTTTATCCTCTTGGGTTGCTTATTCCTAGGTACCTTTTTTGTTCTTGCAGTTGTACATGGGATGGTTTTCTTAGGTTCTCTTTCTAATAGTTCATTATTGGTTTATAAAAATATCGTCAATTTTTAATATTGACTTTGTATTCTGCTGCTTTCCTAAATTCACTTATTAGGTTGAGTTCATTTTTTTTGAGTCTTTAGGATTTTCTACCTACCATATCATGTCTGTGAATAATTACAGTTTTACTTCCTCCTTTCTAATTTAGTTCTCTTTTATTTCATCTTCTTATCTGGTAGCTGTGTCTAGGAGCTTCCAGTACTATGTTGAATTGGATGGATGAAAGCAGACATTTCTGTCTTGTTCCTGATCTTAAGGGAAACATTTTTAGTTTTAACCACTTGAGTATGATGTTGGCTGTAGGTGTTTCATGTATAGTCTTTATTATATTGAGGTATGGTATCTCTATTCCCACTTTGCCAAGAGTTTTCATCAGAAATGGTGCTGTGTTTTATAGAATGCTTTTCCTGCATCTGTTCATATGATCATGTGTTTTTATCTTAAATTTTGTTTATGTGATGTATAGCATTTATTGATTTGCAAATATTGTACCAATCTTGCATTCCTGGGATAAATCCCACTTGATCATGGTGTATGACTTTTAAAGTTTATTGCTGGATCCCATTTGCTAATATTTTGTTGAGAGTTTCATTAGGGATATTGGACTATAATTATTTTCTTTGTTGGGTCTTTATCTGGTTTTGAAATTAGGATAATACTGGTCTTGTGAAACCAGTGTGAAAGTCTTACTTCCTCTTGATTTTAACAAAATATTTTGAGAAAGAGAGGTGTTTTTCTCAGAATGTTTGGTAACATTCACCTGTGAAGCCATCCAGTCCAGGGCTTTTGTTTATTGGGAGTTTATTGATTACTGCTTCAGTTTCACTAGGTGTAATCTGTCTATTCAGATTTTCTGATTCTTCTTGATTTAATCTTGGAAGATTGTATGTTTCTAGAAATTTACCCATTTTGTGTAGATTGTCCAGTTTTTTGGCATATAATATTGTTGTTCATAATATTTTCTTACAAACCTTTGTATTTCTTTGGTGTCAGTTTTTACTTCTTTTTCACTTTTTTAAAAATATATTTTATTGATTATACCATTACAGTTGTTCTATTCCACCCCTTCAATCCCCTCCACCCACACCCTCCCTCCCCCACCATTCTCCCCCCCTTAGTTTATAACCACGTGTCTCAAGTTCTTTGGATTCTATATTTCCCCCACTATTCTTGCCCTCCCCCTATCTATTTTCTACCTACCATCTATGCTATTTTCTGTGCCTTCTCCCCCCTTCTCCCCCTCCCACTCCCCTGTTGCTAACCCTCCATGTGTTCTTCATTTCTATGGTTCCACTCCTGATCTAGCTGTCCTCTTGGTTTGCTTTTGTTTTAGGTGTGGTTGTTAATAACTGTGTGTTTGCTGTCCTTTCACTGTTCATATTTTTCATCTTCTTTTTCTTATATAAGTCCCTTTAGCATTTCATATAATAAGGGCTTGGTGATGATGAACTCCTTGAACTTGACCTTATCTGAGAAGCACTTTATCTGTCCTTCCATTCTAAATGAAAGTTTTGCTGGATAAAGCAATCTTGGCTGTAGGTCTTTGGATTTCATGACTTGGAATACTTCTTTCCAGCCCCTTCTTGCCTGTAAGGTCTCTTTTGAGAAATCCGCTGACAGTCTGATGGGTACTCCTTTGTAGGTGACTGTCCCCTTATCCCTTGATGCTTCTAGGATTCTCTCCTTCATTTTGGTCTTGGCTAATGTAATTATGATGTGCCTTGGTGTGTTCCTTCTTGGGTCCAACTTCTTTGGCACTCTCTGAGCTTCCTGGATTTCCTGGAAGTCTATTTCCTTTGCCAGACTGGGGAAGTTCTCCTTTATTATTTGTTCAAATAAGTTTTCCACTCGTGGCTGTTTCTTTCCCCCTTCTGGTACCCCTATAATCCGGATGTTGGAACGTTTAAAGATGTCCTGGAGGTTCCTAAGCCTCTCCTCATTTTTTTGAATTCTCATTTCTTCATTCCTTTCTGGTGGGATGTTTTGTTCTTCCTTCTGGTCCATTCCATTGATTTGAGTCCCAGTTTCCTTTCCATCACTATTGGTTTCCTGTGCATCTCCCTTCATTTCAATTAGTTTAGCCTTCATATGTTCCTCTAATTTGTGGCTTTGTTCCTCTAATTTGTGACTATAATCTACTAGTTCTGTGAGCATCCTGATAAATAGTGTCTTGAATTGTGCTTCTGAGAGGCTGGCAATTTCTCGGTCGCTTAGAGTTATTGGCTCTGGGACTTTGAGTTCTTCTTGCACCATCTTTCGGGTTGTTCGTGCCTGTTCCATAGCAGGATCAGAGCCCTAAAGTGTTCACTAGAAAAGGGCAACTCAGTCGCTGGGTTGTGACGTTGTATGTGGGGGCGGGGTCAAAGAGGGATAATGGCTCTCACTGGTATTGCAGGGCAACTAAGTCGCTGGGTTGTGACGCTGTATGTGGGTGTGGGGTCAAAGAGGGACTCTGGTGTCCCGTCTGCCGTCTGCCGCCTGCCGCCCCGGCCCTCACCGGTGCCAAGGGCAACTAAGTCGCTGGGTTGTGACGCTGTATGTGGGGGCGGGGTCAAAGAGGGACTATGGCGTCCTGTCCGCAGCCTGCCGCCACGGCCCTCACAGGTGCCGCAGTTGCTGCCGTCACCGGGCCCACGCGTTTCGTCCCACTGCACTCGAGTGTGCCACCGCCGTCAGCCCTCGCCCCCTGGGGCCTGCGTGGTCTGTTTCACTGTGCGCGAATATGCGCCCGTGGTCTGCCCCGCACCCCAACTGGTTCCCGTCTGCCTGCGCGCCTGGGTCCGGGGCCCTGTCCTGCCCAACCCTGCTCGCTGTTGGCTCCGCCCCTCTTACCGTCCCTGTTGAACGGTTAGATGTAGTCGGGCTTCCGTCTAATTCAATTTTCTGTCCTTTGGTTGTGTCTTTGTTTCTCCAAACCTTTGTTGTATTCAAACTTGGTTGTGGGAGAAGGCACAGTGTTTCCACCTATGCCTCCATCTTGGCGGAAGTCCTTCACTTCTGATTTTATTTATTTGGGCCCTTTCTCTTTTTTTCTTGATGAGTTGGTTAAAGGTTTGTCAGTTTTGTTTATCTTTTCAAAGAACCAGCTCTTGGACTCATTGGACTTTTGTATTGTTTTATTACACTCCATTTAATTGTTTTCTGCTCTGGTCTTTATTATTTCCTTCCTTCTACTCACTTTGGGCTTTGTGTTGCTTTTTCAGGTTCCTTTAAGTGTGAAGATAAATTGTTTATTTGAGCTTTTTTTTTTTTTGAGATAGGCCTCTAGTGCTATGAATTTTCCTCTTAGGGTTGCTTTCCCGGTTTCCCACAGATTTTGGGTTGTTGTATTCTCATATTCATTTGTTTCAAGGTATCTTTTGATTTCTTTCTTGATCTCATTGTTAACCCATTCACTGTTTAATAACATCTTATTTAGCTTCCATGTCTTTGCATAGTTTTCAGTGTTCTTATGATTGATTTCTAGTTTCATGGCATTGTGATCAGAGAAGATACTTGATACAATTTCAGTCTTCTTAAATTTATTGAGACTTGTTTTGTGTCCTAACATGTGGTCTCTCCTAGAAAACATTCCATGTGCACTTGAAAATTATGTATATTCTACTGCTTTGGGGTGACATGCTCTGAAGTTATCAATTAAATTAATTTGATCTTGTGTGTAGTTTAAGGCCACTGTCTCCTTATTGATTCTCTGTCTGGAAGATCTATCTATTGACGTCAATGTGGTGTTAAAATCCCTGCCTATGAATGTATTTCTTCTGTTAATCTCTCCTTTTATGTCTATCAAGATTAGCTTCACATATTTAGGTGCTCTTATGTTGGGTGTGTAAATATTTACTAGAGTCATACCTTCTTGTTGGATTGTTCCCTTTATCATTAGGTAGTATCCTTCTTTTTCTCTTACTATAGCCTTGGTTTTAAAGTCCATTTTATCAGCTATAAGTACTACTTACTCAGCTTTTTTTCCATTTGCATGAAATATCTTTTTCCATTTCTTTACTTTGGTCTGTGTGTATCTTTTGATCTGAGATGGGTATCTTCCCATTTTGGATGCTTCTTTGTCTTTTCTGCCTTAGTTGTTAAACTGATCAGTGACATAGCCACAAGCTGTAATCATCAGCCCAGCCTGGCTTAAGCACTACAGGGAAGGGCATAGTAATTCCTGCAGGCAGGGATATTGCTTCCCCTTAGACTGATGACACTTGGAGGGGCATGCTCTGCCTGAGAAAGATGTCATCTGCAGTATGGGGGATGACTCAGCCCAGGGATCCTGGTGGCTGTTCCTTCAGTTACCTCCTCATGGACACCAACCCCAGACTGCCCTTAAGTGTCTGTAAACCACTCTGCCCTTCCTCTGCCAGAGCCCAGGGTAAGTGGCTGCTAATTAAATTTTGTTTGTTTACCCTTTAAGGGGCTCTCTGAATCTTTAGCTGTCTCTCCCTGGCAGACAGAAACCTTGCTGCTTTTCATAGCTGGATATTATCTGTTTCCCCCACCCCCTGGCTCTGGTGCTGTAGGCTGGGAAGCCCAGCTTGGGGTTTAGACCCGACACTTCTCAGAGGGAACCCCTTGCCAACAAAATCTTCCTCAAGAACTTCAGCTGCTGCCCATGGGGGCCCAGCCAGCCCTCTTATACCTCCTCTGCAGTGCCTACCAGTCTCGTGTTGAAATGGTTTCTTCTGTTTATGGTTATAAGGTTTCTCTCCAGCTAGTGTTAGTTGGTTATTCAGGATGATTTCTCTACAATTGGTTGTAATTCCAGTGTGGTCCTGGGAGGAGGTTAGTATATCTTCCACTTACTCTTCTGCCACCTTGGGTCACATGCTATAAAGATTTGAAACTAAAGAGCAAAATGTTACTTGTGTTACAATTTGGAATAGGGTTGATCTAGTGTCTTGACCACTGCAAGGACACCTTTGGGTAAATTAGAAAAAGTGTTCCCATTTTTGTTTTACAATTTAGGAATTTTTAAAATTTTATTTTTCAATTACAGTTTATGTTCAATATTATTCTGTGTTATTTTCAGGTGTATAGTGTAGTGGTTAGACAATCATATACTTCACAGTGTAGTCCTCCCAATATTTCGAATACTCTCTTGGCACCATATAAAGTTATTATAGTATTATTCACTATATTTCCTATGCTGTACTTTACATTCCTGTGACTGGTTTGTAACTACCAATTTGTACTTCTTAATCCCTTCAGCTTTTTCATCTAGTCCCCTAACCCCCTCCAACTGAGCAAGCATCAGTCTGTTCTCTGTATCTATGAGTCTCTTTCAATTTTATTTGTTTGTTTATTTTGTTCCTTAGATTCCACATATGGTATTTGTCTTTCTCTGTCTTACTTCACTTAGCATAATATCTTCTAGGTTTATCCATGCTGTTGGAAATGGTAAGATTTCACTCTTTTCTATAGATGAGTAATATTCCAGTATGTGTGTGTATACACACACATGCACACATTCCACCTTTTTCTTTACTCACCTATTATTTAAAAATGTCATCCTTTTTCGGTACATGGCCAGGCAAACACACACTGTATCATATTAGGAAAAGAAAGCACTGCTTGCTGAGTGCAATGCATTTTGTATTTTGTCCCCTATTCACTTCCATGTATGGGCATCTTTTTGCAGTGAACAACATGCACAACTGCACACGTGGCCTTGCAGACCACCAAAATACAGTGAGAGTAAAGAGTGAGATTGGAGGGTGACTCATTGACCAGGAAAGAAAAAGAAAACTATTTTAGAGAAGCAAAAGTGACAGAGGGGAGTGGGGAGGGGGATAACAGGGGAAAAGAAGGTCAAGTTAAGGAACATGTATAAAGGACACATGGACAAGGACAGTGGGGAGGAGGATTGAATGTGGGGGTTGTGGTCAGGGCAAGGGAGAGTAATCAGGGGGAAATGGGGACAACTGTAATTGAACAACAATAAAGTGAAGTGTGATTTGAAAAGGTTTAAACTTGATAGGGAGAGGGACATCCTCCAAATATACAATGTATCTTTTTATGTCAATACCTTTGCTCATTCTGTTCTAATCTGAAGCATGCTCTGTAGTTACATAATTCTTACACATTCTTAAAAGTTCTTTTTTCTGTATTTTAAATTTTTATTTTTCAATTAAAGTTGACATTCAATATTTTATATTAGTTTCAGGTATACAGAGTCATGGTTAGACAATTATATAATTTTCATAATGACTCCCTTGATAATTCTAGTATCTACCTGGCATCAAGGCTCAGTTCTGGACTTGCCTCTCCAAAAAGTCTTTCATGACCTCTGGAGCCTACTGAAATAACTTCCCTCCTCTTTCCACTGAACTCTGACCATACTACAGTTGTTTCTGTCCCATATTCAGTGCTTAACATGACCTGGTCTGCTTTCATTTTTGGTTAATGACCTTTTTTCTAAAGCCTTTCATCCCTTCTTTCATGCCCCCTCTGTACTTACAGAAGTTTATTACATGTATTTGTTTACATGTCTGTTTCACTGGATTCTAAGTTCTCCAAAGGCAGGGACGGTGGTTTATTACATGTATCTCCACCTAGCACAGGGTTCGACAGAAATTTGGTGAATAAACAAATGGGTAATCCATCCTTAAAAATATGTCTATTTGTCTGAGGAACCAAGGGTCTGGGAAATTTCTTCTTCAGCTCCAAACAATGTTTGTTCCAATTTAGAGAACCTCCAATAAGCTCTCCAAAGCAGGATATGGGGGCCACTTGAGACAAATCAACTCTAAAATCTTTCCCCTGTTCAGATACTGTTTCAACAAATTCTTGTAATGGAAAGAGCACTAGGATCATAGTCTGGTTCTAGTACAGTTCAGCTATTAACTAGCCATGTAACTCTTAGCAAGTTGAATCACCTCCCTGGCCAGCCTTAGTTCCTTACCCTATAAAATGAAGAACTAGCTTTACTTGTATACCATGTTGAAAAACAGTGTGATAAACAATGTGGCAGTTGAGCTGAAGTGTGAAGATGTATTAATATCTATGGTAATACCTAACTTCTCAGCCAGAAACAATTTTTTGGTGGTGAAAGGGTCATAAAATGTTTTGTGTGTCCAATGACCAAGAAACAACTACAGGAAACTTGGGGAAAACATAATTCTCCATCTTGTCTTGTACTTTTACTTTTGTTGCTGTTGTTAATGGCTTGCCACCACTTCGTCTTTCTCTTGCAGGAAGTTTCTTTGTTCATTCATTCATTCTATATAGGGTTACCTGATTTATCAAATAAAAGTATAAGATACCTTTATATTTGTTCAGTACCTCATAGGTTATGAAGAGTCAGGGCAATAGAATGGAACTCAGTAAGTGAGGAATGACCTTGCTCTCTAAGTGGGTCCCCAACTGGCAGCTTCAGGAACATTGGGGAGCTTGTTCTTTTGATTTAATTACTTATTTATTTATAAATTTTGTTTTTCAATTACAGTTGACATTAAATATTACTTTATATTAATTTCAGGTGTATAGCATAGTGGTTAGGCAATCAAATCATATACATTACAGAGTATTCCCTCAATATTTCCAGTACCCACCTGGCACCATACATAGTAATTACAATATTATTTACTGTAATCCCTATGCTGTACTTTACATGTCATGACTATTTTGTAACTACCAATTTGTATTTTTTTTTAAAGATTTTATTTATTTATCTTCAGAGGGGAAGGAGAGAGGGAGAGAAACATCAATGTACGGTTGCCTTTTGTGCGTCCCCTACTGGTAGTTAGCCTGCAAGGAACCGGCCTGCAACCCAGGCATGTGCCCTGACTGGGAATCGAACCGCGATCGTCTGGTTCGCAGGCCCGCGCTCAATCCACTGAGCTACGCCAGCCAGGGCCCAATTTGTATTTTTTAATACCTTCACTTTTCTCAAGATTGCGATGGCTATTTGAATTTTTTGTGATTCCATAAATTTTTGTAATAAAAGTTTTATTTCTGTGAAAAACACCATTGATATTTTTGATAGGAATTGCATTAAATCTATAGATTGCTTTGGGTAGCACGGACATTTTAATGATATTAATTCTTTCTATCCATGAACACAGTATATGCTTCTATTTATTTGTATCTTCTTCAATTTGTTTCTTCAATGTTTTATAATTTTCTGAATACAGGCCTTTTACCTCCTAGGTACTTTATTTATTTATTTATTAATGCATTTGTAAATGGGATTGTTTTCTTAGTTTTCCTTTTTGATAGTTCTTTATTAGTGTATAAAAATGTAACCACTTTATGAATATTTGTTTTTCATTTTGCTATTTTACTGAATTCATCTATCAGTTGTAGTATTTTGGGGGGATGGAATTTTTAGGGTTCCCTCTATATCAGAGGTGCCAAACTCATTTTCACCATGGGCCACATCAGCCTTGTGGCTGCCTTCAAAAGGCTGAAATAATTTTAGGACTCTATAAATGTAACTACTCATTAACTGTTAAGGAGTTGAAATTACATTCAGCCCTTTGAAGGCAACCTCGAGGCTGATGTGGCCCCCAATGAAAATGAATTTGAGAGTTCCATCCAAGATGGAGCCATAGGTAGATACACTGTGCCTCCTTGAACAACCAAAAGGAGGACAACAACAATTTGAAAACACAACAAAATCATAACTGACAGAAAATTGAACTGTATGGAAGTCTGACAACCAAGACGCTAAAGAAGAAACATGAAACATCCAATCAAACCAGTAGGAGGGGTGGAGACGAGTAGCCAGGTGGAAAGGACTCATGGCAAGGCAGCAGCTGGTGGACCAGCCAGGCAGCAGCTTGTGGAGCTGGTGGTTCCACATTTGCATGCAGATAAACTGGGAGGAACAACTGGGGAGTGAGACAGACTGCGCAACCCAGGGTTCCAGCACAGGGAAATAAAGCCTCAAACCTCTGATTGAAAACACCAGTGGGGGTTGAGGCGGCAGTGGGAGAAACTCCCAGCCTCATAGGAGTGTTCGTTGGAGAGACCCATATGGTCCTAGAATGTACACAAGCCCACCTACCTTGGAATTAGCACCAGAAGAGCCCAATTTGATTGTGGGTAGGGGGGAAGTGACTGAAAACCGGCAGAGAGTAGAGGAAGCACCATTGTTCCTTCTCAGACCTATCCCCCACAAAAGGTATCACAACACAGTGACATAGGTTGCTTCACCCTGGTGAACACCTAAGGCTCTGCCCCTTACTACGTAACAGGCATGCTGAGACAAAAAAAAAAAGACCCAAATGAAAGAATAGATCAAAGCTTCAGAAATAATACAACTAAGTAAGGAAGAAATAGCCAGCTACAGATGTACAGTTCAAAACACTGGTAATCAGTATGCTCACAGAATTGGTTGAATATGGTTGCAAATTAGATGAAAAAATGTAGGCCATGCTAAGTGAAACAAAGGCGAATGTTCAGGGAACCAACCGTGAGGGAAGGAAACTGGGACTCTAATCAATGGTGTGTACCAGAAGGAAGAAATAAACATTCACCCAGAACAGAATAAAGAAACAAGAATTCAAAAAAAAAAATGAGGGGAGGCTTAGGAACCTCCAGGGAATCTTTAAACGTTCAAACATCTGGATCATAGGGGTACCAGAAGAAGAAAAGGAAGAACAACAAGTGGAAAAGTTATTTGAACAAATAATAAAGGAGAACTTCCCCATTCTGGCTAAGGAAATAGACTTCCAGGAAGTCCAGGAAGCTAAGAGAGTCCCAAAGAAGGTGGACCCAAGGAGGAACACACCAAGGCACATCATAATTATACTACTTATGATTAAAGATGAGAGAATCTTAAAAGTGACAAGAGAAAATGATTCAGTTACCTACAAAGAAGTTCCCATAAGACTGTCAGCTGATTTCTCAAAAGAGACCTTGCAGGCAAGATGGGGCTGGAAAGAAGTATTTCAAGTCATAAAAGGCAAAGACCTACGTCCAAGATTGCTCTATCCAGCAAAGCTTTCATTTAGAATGGAAGGGTAGATAAAATGCTTCTTAGATAAGGTCAAGTGAAAGGAGTTCATCATCAACAAGCCCTTATTATATGAAATGTTACAAGGACTTATCTCAGAAAAAAAAGATAAAAAGTATGAACAGTAAAATGACAACAAACTCACAGTTTAACAACCACACCTAAAACAAAAACAAAAACAAATTAAGCAAACAAGTAGAACAGGAACAGAATCACAGAAATGGAGATCACATGAAGGGTTATCAGCAGGGGAGTGGGAAGGGGAGAGAGGGGGAAAAGGTACAGAGAATAAGTAGCATAAATGGTAGGTAGAAAATAGACAGGGGAGGTTAAGAATAGTATGGGAAATGGAGAAGCCAAAAAACTTATATATATGACACATGGACATGAACTAAAGTGGGGAATGTGGGTGGAAGGGGCTGTGCATGATGGAGGGAAATAAAGGGGGCAAATAGGACAGCTGTAAGCATAATCAATCAAATATATTAAAAAAAGAAAAAAGTGTTTGACACCCCTGCTCTATATGGTATCATGTTATCTGGAAATAATGACAGTTTTACCTCTTTATTCCCAATGTAGATGCCATTTATTTTTTCTTGTCTCACTGCTGTGGCTAGGACTTCCAGTAGTATGTTCAATAAAAGAGGTGAAAATGGACACCTCCGTCTTGTTTCTGACTTTAAAGGAAATGCTCGTAGTTTTTTCCCATTGAGTGTTATTTGGACAGTGAGTTTGTCATGTATGGCTTTTATTATATTGAGAAATGTGTTCTCTATTCCCACTTTGCTGAGAGTTTTTATCATAACTGGGTGCTGGATTTTATCAAAGCTTTTTTCTGCATCTATTTTTGTGATCGTATTATTTTATCCTTCATTTTGTTTGTGGTGTATTACATTCATTGGTTTGTGCATATTGAAAAACCTTGCATTCCAGGGATAAATCCCAATTGATCATTGTATATGATCTTTTTAATGCATTGCTATATTCAGTATGCTCATATTTTGTTGAGGATTTTAGCATCTATGTTCCTCAGGGATATTGGCCTATATATTTTCCTCCTGATAATATCTTAATCCAGTTTTGGAATCAGGATAGTGCTGGCCTCCTAAAGTTTGGGAGTCTTCTCTTTTCTTGAACTTTTTTGGGATAGTTTAATAAAGATATATGTTAGTTCTTCTTTGAATGTTTGGTGAAATTCATCTGTGAAGTCATCCAATATAAGACTTTTGTTTGTTGGTAGTTTTTTTTATTAATAATTTGATTTCATTGATAGTAATCAGTTTGTTTAGATTTTTTATTTCTTCTCGATTCAGTCTTGGAAGATTTATGTTTCTAGGAATTTATCCATTTCTTCCAGGTTATCCAATATATTGGCATATAGATTTTTGTAATTTTTTACACTTAATTTCCTTCATAGTTATTTATTTGTTCATTTAGTTGTTGTTCAATTACAGTTATCCTCAATTTTCCCCCATTACTCTCCCCTGCCCTACCCACACTCACCTTCCATTTTCAGTCCTCCCCAGGTTGTCCATGTTCATGGATCCTTTATACCTGTTCCTTCACTTGACTTTTCCCCTTCTTTCCCCCATTATCCCCCCTCCCCTATGGTTAGGGTCAGTCTGTTCCTTGTTTCCATGTTTCTTATTCTATTTTGCTCCCTTATTTGTTTTGTTGATTAGGTTCCACTTACAGGTGAGATCATATGGTATTTGGTTTCACTGCCTGGCTTATTTCATTTAGCATAATGCTCTGCAGTTCCATCCATGCTGTCATGAAGGGTGAGAGTTCCTTCTTTGTTTCTGCTGCATAGTATTCCACTGTGTAAATGTAAAATCTTTAATAATCCTTAGTATTTCTTTGGTATCAGTTGTCACTTCTCACTTTTGATTTCTGATTTTATTTATTTGGGTCTTCTCTCTTTTTTTCTTGATGAGTCTTGTTAAAGGTTTATCAATCTTGTTTATCTTTTCATAGAATCAGCTCTAGGATTCATTGACTTTTTGTATTATTTTAGATTTTATTTTATTTGTTTCCATTGTGATCTTTATTATTTCCTTCCTTCTACTCACTTTGGGCATTGTTTGTTCTTTTTCTAGTTCCTTTAGGTATAAGGTTAGATTGTTTATTTGAGATTTTTCTTGTTTCTTGAATAGGCCTGTATTGCTATGAATTCCTCCTTAGGACTGCCTTTGCTGTGTCCCATCGGTTTTGGGTCATTGTGTTTTCATTTTCATTTGTATCAAAATATATCTTTTGTTTTCTTCTTTGATCTTATTCTTAATCCATTTATTCTTTAGTAACATGTTACTTAGACCTCATGTATTGGTATGTTTTTCAGTTGTCTTGTAGTTGATTTCTAGTTTCATAGCATTGTGGTTGGAAAAGGTGGTTTATATGATTTTATTCTTGTTAAAATTTTAAAAAGATTGTATTTATTCATTTTTAGAGAGAAGGGAAGGGAGCAAGAGAGGGAGAGAAACAACAATGTATGGTTGCCTCTCATGCACCCTGACCGGGGACTTGGTCAATACACTGAGCCACACCAGCCAGGGCTGATTTTAGTCTTGTTAAATTTATTGAGACCCACTTTGTGGCCTAATATGTGTTTTATCCTGGAAAATGTTCTTTGTGCAACATTCACAGTACTTCTGACATCAGATGTATGCGTTTTCCAAAGAAAGCAATTGTCTGATGTCAGCTGGATGTGCTATAATTTAATTGTCACTCTAACCAGACTCATTGAAAACCCCACTGATTAAGGTCTCAGTCCCACAAGACTGTCCCTTCCTCTCTTGTACCACTCAAAAGTCCAGGTTGTCAGCTGTAAATTGGAGGTTACCATGATCCTCCCCTTGGGTTTGGTAATTTGCTGAAATATATCAAAGAACTCAGGAAAATATTTGTTTATTGGTTTATTATATACTAAATGATATGGTAAATTAATACAGATGAATAGCCTGATAAGGATGTACATAGAGCAAGATCTTGGAGGGTCTGAGCATAGGAGATTCTGTCCTCTTGGAGCTAGGATCCACAACCCTTTTTGTATACAGATGCATTTGCTACCTTGGAAGATCTCTGAATCTTGTACTTTTGGGATTTTTATAGAGGCTTCATTGTGTAGTCATGATTAATCATTAACTCAATCTCTAGCCCCTCTGCTCTTTCCAGTGGATAGGGGGAGGAGCCTGGAAGTTCCAAAATTCTTATGATGGTTTCGTCTTTATGGTGATCAACTCCCATCTGGAAACTATGCAGGAGGCCACCAAGAGTTATCTCATTAGCACAACAGACACTACTACCACCCAGGAAATTCCAAGAGATATAGAAATGTTTGGAAGCAGGGTTAAGGACCAAATATTCAAACAAAATATGATCTGATGTTCTTATCACTTAGGAAATTACAAAGGTTTTAGGAGCTCTGTGTCAAGAAATGGGGGAAGAGATCAATATATATTTTTCTGTTGTTTCACAGGGTCCCTTTCCAGTCCATCTTGTAATGGGTAATGTGCCCTCCTTCATGCTCCTACAGTGCCTGCACTTCTACATTATACATTGTAATTGCTCATTTCCTTGTTTGTATCTCCCATTAGACCTTCAGCTCAATGAGTTTTTGGATTACATCAGTTTTCCCATTGTTGTATCAGTCATGCTAATATGCAGTAGAAATTCGTTAAATGTTTGTTGATTAAATGAATACATGGTGAGACACTCCAGGCTTAGATCCTTTGGGGAGCCATAACCAGACAGGATTTCTCTGTGAAGCTTAATTTATAGATAGCTGACAACTGTAGAGCCAGAGCCCCAAGGCCAGAAGTTCATTTCTCATGTAGTCCCTTTCAGGAGGTGGCAGTGAAACCTGTATGGCCACCACTTTACTAGTCTGCTTCCTGTGCAGTGTATGGGCCACAGTGGTGTTGGGAGGAACAACTTTCAATTTGAGGGTTTCCTATACATCTTCCAAGCTGCTATGGCAGCCAGCATCATTCCCAGTATAGTTTATGTAATGATGCCTGGAGGCTAGTAAATGAAAAATAGTCCAATACTACTCCAAGAATTCTGGGAAGTACCATATGTGGACCCCTGCTTGTGGAATGTGAATATGTCTTACTTCATGCAAGATGCTGCTTTTCCGAGTATTTATAAACTCTTCTCTTAAGTTTATTTTATTTTAACAGATCTCTCCGTGTGTCTTTGTGAACAAAAATAATAGCCTCTGTCTGCAGAGCCATTGGAGCCGGAATGGCAGCTTGAAGGCTGTAGGCGACTGAATAGATGGGCTCAGAAATCACAGGGGACAGGCTGGACAATAGGCCCTTTCTTACTCCTTTTGAACTCTGCTGATTCTATGTGTAGCAATCACAGAACATTCTCAGGGATCTCTTAGTGACCAAAACCCATTGCCTAGTCACTTGTAGAGATATTCTACACATTTCTCAAAAACTTGCAGGTAGAGCTCACCTGGGAAGAGTTAATTTTATTTGGGAACAGTGGATAGGGAACCTAGAGCAAGTGTTACAGCTAGAGTTACAGCCATGAAGTAGCCAGTTGCTCCCAACGTGGTAAAACTAGCTATGTGTACTTATGGCAGATTTTGGGTGCTTGGGTGAGGACTGGAAAGTTTGGCCCTAATTATACAATTTGAAAAAAATTACATTTAAGCTTTGGAGAACCTGATTTCTGAACCCATTATCAAAGGGCAATTTAGAGTAACATTGCTCTTATGGGGTCCCTGGGTAGGAATTTGCTGAATTTGCTAAGTTTGCAGGCTTGGCAAATAAAAATATGGAAGTCCAGTTAAATTTGAATTTCAGGTAAATGACAGGTGATTTTATTTTTTAAAATTTTTTATTTTTAATTGAATCTATTGGGGTGATATTGGTTAATAAAATTATGTAGGTTTCAGGTGTACAATTCTATAATACTTCATCTGTATATTGTATTATGTGTTCAACACCCCAAGTCAAGTCTCCTTTTGTCAGTATTTATCCCCCGTACCTTCTTCTACTACCCCTCAATTAATAGGTAATTTAAATGTATTTTATATTTCGAATATTGCATCTTATAAGTTACCTGACAACCCTCTTCTCAGGTCATTATCACTAGTGGCACATGCTGTTGATCTGCTTAACAAGGCAAAATGCCCAAGAAGCCTCTTGCTACTGGGATGCCCTTAGCAGCTAGAGTGAGTTTGCCTCCTCTACTACTGCTGGAAGCTCTGAGAATCCAGTAGAGATCCTAATGAGTTGAACATTGTATGTGTGAGTGTGGTCTTCAGTAAACCTCTGCTGATAGTGTATATAAAGATGGGGTTAGATGGAATACCTGGTCTATTAGCAGGCTTGCCCCCCACTGCTTCTACTCTTTTCTTCTTGGTGTATGTCTTGAAAAACTTTACTACTTCGACTATACTCTGAACCTTTTTTACCAGTAGTCAGCCTAAGTCATCCAAGGCTCTTGAAACTTGTGCCTAAGGTCAATTTATTCTGATAAACAGAAACTATAGGATTTGAAAAGAAGTCACTACATGTGGAATACTCAACAAGAGAAAAAGCAAAAGAGAGACTTGTTTAGGGGCCTATGCCTATTTACATGGCAAGAAACATGAAAATCTGAGAGGACCACCAGGGTCTCCCTGAGCCATTTAAATCAGAGAAATGAGGTAGATTTAAGTGAAAGATAAATTGAACTGGCAGTGGCATTGGAGTTTGACAGAAGGGACTTTGGGACTTTGAGGTCCTGGTCAAGATGGCAGATTAGGTAAATGCTGTGCTTGTCTCCTTCCATAGCCCATTCAAAATTACAACTACATTAAAGAGCAACCCTCATTGAGAAATACCTGAATTTGAGCTGAACAAAAGTCCTATAACTAAGGATATACAGAAGAAGCTACTTCAAGACTGGGGGGGGGCATGGAGATGTAGAATGGGCTGGCCCCACATCCACAGGTGGTCATTAAAAATCAGGAAGTGTTGCCCTGGCTGGTGTAGCTCAGTGGATTGAGTGCGGGCCTGCAGACCAAAGGGTCACCTGTTTGGTTTCCAGTCTAGAGCACATGCCTGGGTTGCAGGCTAGGTCCCCAGTAGGGGATATAAGAGAAGCAACCACACATTAATGTTTTTCTCCCTCTCTAAAAAATAAATAAATAAAATATTAAAAAAAATTAGGAAGGGTATCTCATCTGTGGAAGTCCCCACTGAAGAGGGAGGGGTCCAAGCCCCACATCAGGCTCCCCAGCCCAGAGTTCCATAACTTCTGGCTGTGATAACCAGCAGAGATTGTGACTGAGAGAGAGGGTACCTGGAATCCCTGGCATTTCTTTTAAAAGGCCTATGCATGTACTTACTCCCTGATGGAGTCACTGGCTCTAAGCTCCAGCACTGGGGAAGCAGCTCCAAAGGTGTCAAGGACATACAAAGGACTTTTCTGGCTTCAGGATCAGGGCTGGAGCAGCAGCTATCTCTCAGACAGAAGTGCTGGCAGAAGCTATGGATCCCTTGTTGAGATCTCTCCTCACCCAGCCTGCACAGGCAGGCAGATACCATATCTAGGTCTCTATCAACCTAACTAACACCCTTCTCCCAACCTTGGTGATTCCCTGAGATCCTGTCCCATCCAACTTGCAGGCCCACCCAAGGTGCTTCCAGTGGCTTTTCCATACAAGTGGCCACATGCTGTGGACTTTCCTAAAGTCTCTCAAAGGTTCACAAATCAAAAACAAGGAGCATGGGGCCCTAGCTGGGTGGTTGAGTTGGTGGAATCATCATCCCATACACCAAAAGTGTTTCGGTATGTTCCTTGTTGAGGGCATATACCTAGGTTGCAGGTTTGATTCCTGGTTGGTGAGTATATGGGAGCCAATTCATGTTTCTTTCTCATACTGATATTTCTCTTTCTATCTCTTTCTCCCTCTTACTCCCTTCTATGTTCCTCTCTAAAATCAATAAACATATCCTTGGGTGACAATTTTTTTAAGAAAAAGGAGCATTTGATCTCAGCATGCCCCATAGCTCCTGCTAAGCAGCCCTAAAGCCTGGCACTAGTGGCAGCTGTTTCATCTTGCAGGATGGCTCTCCCAGACACCCCTAAATTCGGTACAAATGTGAACCACTTGCAGATAAGTTTCTAGCTCATACCAAGTGGCTCTGGGCAAGGCACAGGCAGTGCTGACCTTGACCTTCATCAGATTCCCTCCTAAGAGATCCTTGGACCACCACACCTGGTGGCCAGCTTCAGAACACACCAGAACACCAACCAACCATTTTCACAAATGACACAACCAAAGGGCAGACTTGGCAGGCACTAGAGCCCTGTTAAAGCAAATTCTGTTCCATAGGGTCAGTCCTTGCACAATAGCTCCTCTGATATAGTCTTGGCCAGTCCTAACTATGAAGCAGCTTGAGGGTCAATTCCTCCCATTGATGTGCCAACAGCAATCAAAGCTCTACTGCAGTAGGAGGGCACATACAACCCACACAGGGGACACACCTGGAGCACCTGGCTCAGGTGACCAGGGAGACCATATTCCTGGGCCCAACAGGACACCTAGTACATAAGGCTCTGAGATGTGGTAGTTCTACCTAATACATAGAAAAAGACACAGGGAGGCAGCCCAAATTAGGAGACAAAGAAATATGCCCCAAATGAAAGAACAGAACAAAATTCTAGAAAAAGAACTAAACAAAATGAGGACAAGCAATCTACCAGATGCAGAGTTCAAAACACTGTCTATGAGGATACTCATGAACTCAGTAAGAACTTCAACAGAGATAGGAAACATAAAAATGGAGATAGAAATCATAAAAAAAGAACCAGTCAGGAATGAAGAATATGATAACTGAAATGAAGATTAAATTAGAGGGAATCAACAGAAGATTACATGAAGCAGAGGATCAAATCAGTGATTTGGAAGATAAGGCAGCAGAAAACACTCATTCAGAGCAGGAAAAAGAAAAAATAATGAAAAAAAAACGAGGATAGCATTATGCTAAGTGAAATAAGCCAGGCAGTGAAAGACAAATACCATATGATCTCACTTATGAGTAGAACCTAATCAACAGAACAAACAAGCAAGCAAAGTATAACACCAGAGACATTGAAATTAAGAACAAACTGACAGTAATCAGAGGGGAGGTGGGAGGGGATAATGGGGGGAAAAGGGGGAAGGGTTTTCAGGAACATGTATAAAAGGCACACGGACAAAGCCAAAGGGGGGTAGGATAAATGGTTGGAAGAGGGGATGGCTGGAGTGGGGGGGAGTGGTGGTGGGAAAATGGAGAAAACTGTACTTGAACAAAAATTTTTAAAATGTTGAAAAAATAGTATAGGAGAAAAATAGTAATGGAGAAGCCAAAGAACTTACATGCATGACCCATGGACATGAACTAGTGTGGATAATTGCTGGAGGGAAGTGAAGTACTGGGTGGAGAAGGGTAAAGGGGGAAATATTGGGTCAACTGTAATAGCATAATCAATAATGTACTCTTAAAATAAATAAGTAAAAAATGAGGATAATTTAAGGGACTTCTGGGGCAACATCAAGGGTACCACATCCATATCATAGGGGTACTGGAATGAGAAGAGAGAGAGCAAGGGATTGAAACCATATTTGAAGAAATAATGATGGCAAAATTTCACAACCTGGCAAAGGAAATAGACATATATGTCCAGGAAGCATAGATAGTCCCAAACAAAATGAAGCCCAAAAGGCCCATACCAAGACATATCATAATTAAAGTGGCAAAGTTTAAAGACAAAGAGAATATCTTAAAAGCAGCAAGAGAAAAGCAGTTAGTTACCTACAAGGGAGCTCCCATAAAGCTGTCAGATGATTTCTCAACAGAAAGTTTGCAGACAAGGGGGGTTAGGGAAGGAATATTCAAACTGATGAAAAGTGAGGACCTACAACCAAGATTACCCTACCCAGCAAGAACCCTTTTGCACTATTGGTGGAAATGCAAATTGGTGCAGCTGCTAGGGAAAGCAGTATGGAGATACCTTAAAATTAAAAATGAAACTGCATTATGACCCAGCAGTTCCACTTCTGGGAATCTATCCAAAGAAACCCAAAACATTAATTTGAAAAAACATAAGCACCTTTATGTTCATTGCAGCATTATTTACAATTGCCAAGATATGGAAGTGGCCCAAGTATCCATCAGTGGGACATTTGCACAATGGAAAACTACTTAGCCATAAAAAAGAACAAATTTTGCTCTTTGCAACAGTATGGATGGATCTGGAAAACATTATGCTAACTGAAATAAGCCAGTCAGAAAGACAAATACCATATGGTTTCTCTCATATGTGGAATCTAATGAACAAACTGAGCTAACAAGGAAAATGGTAACAGATTCATAGATGGAGAGTAGGATGACAGCTAGTGGGAGGGGGTTAGAGGGTGGAGGAATTGAGAAAAGAGGAAAAAGTACTCATGGACATGGGCAACAGTATGGTGATTTTGGGGGAAGGTGGTATAAGGAGGATAAATTGTAATGGGAAAAAAAGCTATCATTTAGAATAAAAGGACAGATAAAGAGCTTCCAAGACAGGAAAATACTAAAGGGATTTATTACCACCAGATCAGTATTATATGAAATGTTAGAGGTTCTACTTTAAAATGAAGGAAAGAGGGGTCAAAGATATGAATAATAAAATGGCAATAAATACATATCTATCAACAAATACTTTAAATACAAATGGATTAAATGCTCCACAGGCATATGGTTTGGACCAGAAAGAAGAAATAAACATTGAAGCAGAACAGAATGAAGAAACAAGGACTCAAAAAAATGAGGAGAGGCTTAGGAACCTCTGGGACAACTTTAAATGTTCCAACACCCAAATCATAGGGGTGTCAGAAGGAGAAGAGGAAGAGCAAGAAATTGAAACCTTATTTGAACAAATGATGAAGGAAAACTTTCCCAATCTGGCAAAGGAAATAGACCTCCAGGAAGTCCAGGAAGATCAGAGAGTCCCAAAGAAGTTGGATCCAAGGAGAAATACACTAAGGCACAACATAATTACATTATGCAAGATGAAAGATAAGGAGATGATCTTAAAAGCAGCAAGAGAAAAGGAGACAGTTACTTACAAAGGAGTTCCAATGAGACTGTCAGCTGATTTCTCAAAAGAAACCTTACAGGCAAGAGGGGCTGGAAAGAAGTATTCCATATTATGAAAAGCAAGGACCTAAAACCTAGATTACTCTAGCCAGCAAAGCTTTCATTTAGAATGGAAGGGCAGATAAAGTGCTTCCCAGATAAGGCCAAGTTAAAGGAGTTCATCATTACCAAGCCCTTATTATATGAAATGTTACAGGGACTTATCTCAGAAAAAGAAGATATAAAGTATGAACAGTAAAATGACAACAAACTCACAATTATCAACAACCAAACCTAAAAAAAAAAAAACAAACTTAAGCAAACAACTAGAATAGGAACAGGATCATAGAAATGGAGATCACGTGGAGGGTTATCAGTGGGGAGGGGGAGAGGGAGAATGAGGGGAGAGGTACAGAGAATAAGTAGCATGAATGGTAGGTAGAAAATAGGGAGGTTAAGAATATGTAATATATGAAATGTAGAAGCCAAAGAACTTATATATATGACCCATGGACATGAACTAACGGGGGAGGGGAATGTGGGTGGGAGAGGGTGTGTAGGGCAGATGAGACAACTGTAATAGCATAATCAATAAAATGTATTTAAAATAGAATGGAATCTTGCCATCTGCAACAACATGGGTAGACCTAAAGGGCATTATGCTAAGTGAAATAAGTCATACTGGAAGGACAAATACGATATGATTTCACTCATATATGGAATCTGGAAAACAAAATAAATGAACAAACAAAGCAGAAACGAAGTCATGAATACAAAGAAAATTTCGACTGTTGCCAGATAGGAGTGGGGTTGGGGGATGAGTGAAAAAGGGAAAAAGATTAAGAAGTACAAGAAAAGTTACAGAATAGTAATGGGGATGTAAAGTACTTCACAGGTAATATAGTCAATAATAATGTAAGAACCATGTATGGTATCAGATAGGTAATAGATTTATTGGAGTGATCACATCCTAAGTTGTATAAATTTCTAATCACTATGTTGTACACCTGAAACTAATACAATATTGTATGTCAACTGTAATTGAAAAATAAAAAATAATTAAAATAAAACAGCAATGACTTTTGGACCAGTGAGCAAAAGGAGATGCTCTTTGTTCCCTGAAGATGTCTTGTAGGCTCCTGTGAGGAAAGAGCTTTACCCATGTGATCTTCAGAGTTTGGGAGGGTTTACCTTTTTCCAGCAGAGAAGGGCAGCTTGACCCAGTTGAGATTGAGGTTCCTGGGAAGAACTCAAATCACCATCAATAGCTTCCAAGGGTCTTGAGCTTAGGGAGCTTTTGGAAAGACACAGACATGCGGGTGGTTTTATGGGCTAGTAAAAATATGGGGGTGGTTGTGGAGGTAGTGTGGGGATAATTTATGCCTCTCTGTTCAGCTCTCAGGGAAGCTCACAGTACAGCCATTCTAAGGCACTATTTGGTTACCTGACAGTGCTTCTCAATTTCTTCCCCTCTCTTTCCCTCAGTTCGGATGATGTGAAGGCTTAGTTGACAAAGCATGGTACAGGTAAGGCTTAAGAAGAGAGGTGTGCTGAGACTGAGCCAGACTCTTGGGCAGACTGTGGTTAAAGATGTGTCATCATTGTCAGACTAGTACATTCTGACATGTGACTAACCACCTGTAGTTAGAACTGAAAGAGGCTTAGCTGTCATTTGGGCAGTGCTTTATAAAGTGATTTTCCACACACAGCTGTCAAATCAAGGCTGTGGTCTGAGACCAGCCGTGGTTCAGTTCCCATGGAGGCACTTTACACTGGTTGCCTTTTTCTTTTGGGCAGGACAACTCTGGTCTTTGAGATGGGCTTTCCTAGGCTTTCAAGAGTGAAGCCTTGGCCAAATATGGGATAATTTGTGGACCAAAATATTTAAGTACACTAATAAATTTGAAACCATTGAATAAAATTAGAGTCCATGAGTTCATAATGACAATAAGTAGATAAATAAACAGGGAAGAAGGGAGGTTTCTTGCCTTGCTTACATTAGAATACTGAGGAGCTGCTGTTAGGTGGAGGAGTGCTCAAGTTGGAAAATTATTTTGCAGCTATCCTAGTAAAGATTGGATCAGGCAACTATTATCAATGGATGCTAAATTTAGAGAAAATTTTTATAGGCGCAGGATATTTGCATTCGTAAAGCATCTCCTCACAGAATTTCTTATTACTTACATGGAAGAAAAGTTAAATAATTAAACAGTGAAGAAAGTGGACAATAGCTTGCCTGGATAATAAAAACTAACATTACCAATGAAAGACAGGTGGATATCATGTGTTTCCAGATGTGAAACCCTGAGAAGGACACATAACCTATGCAGTGTTCCAGTTGGGAATGCACAGCCTGAAACTAATCATGAGGAAACATCAGGCAAACCCCCAATGAGGGATGTTCTAATTTTTTTTAAGTAAAGATAGTATATTTTCAAAATTAATATAATTAAAAACAAAGAAATGCTGGATCACCAAAAAATATGAACACAGGTGGTAGATTATGTAAAATATTGTGTAAATATTAAATTTACTGAAGTTGACTATTATGGTCATATAAAAATATTCTTATTTTTAGGAAATACACACTGGCATATTTAGAGGGAAAGAGCTATGATGTATGCAACATTTTCAAATGGTTCAGAAAGTAGAGAAACAGAGAGAATGATTGATTAATATTAGGTGAATCTGGGTAAAATATAAAGGCTATATGGGTACTCTTCATTCTTTTTTTACTATTCCTGCTTTTCTGTAAGTTTGGAATTATATCCAAATAAAAAGGGTGTTTTTTTGTTTTTTGTTTTTTTAAATAAGAGTGAGGCCTGGAAAGTAGGTGCTTATCCCTGTAGAAGGACCCATGAGCCTACCCCTGAGGCCTATGCTTCATGACAGTTCTGCTTTCTTGGGAAGATTAGAGGTTGGATAGGAGGCCAATTTCCCCAGAAATTTAGTTTTTCTTTCTCTCTCTTTTGACCTGTCCTAAGCCAGAAAAAGTGTCTTATCTGGAGCCTTGAAAGTCTATTCCTGTTCTCTTTCCCTATCTTCCTTTTCTACTATTCTTAGCAATGGCGGTTAAGGGAGCAGGCCTTAAAATCAACTGTCTGGAATAAGATTTTGGAAAGCCTGAGACTGCCAGTCAAGATGGTGGTGTAGGCAGACATGGTTCACCTCTTTGCACAACCACAACAAAATTACAACTAAAATATAGAACAACCATTGCTCAGAAACAAGAGAAATCGAGTTAAATGGCAGTCTGACAACTATGGAATTAAAGAAACCACATCTATCCAGACTGGTAGGAGGGGTACAGATGTGGAATGGGCTGGTCCCATATCCACAGGTGGTGGATAAAAATTTGGGAGTGATATCTTGAGAATGAGGAGCCCCAACCCTACACCAGGACTCCCAGCCCAGGCGTCCGGTGCCAGAAAGATAAGTCCCCATAATCTGGCTGAAAAAACCAGCAGAGATTGAGTCCATAGAAGAAACTTCTGGAGCCCCAAGGAGTTCCCCTTAAAGAGCCCACACAAGCTCACCTACTCAGACTTACTTGCTCTGGTTTCCAGTGCCGAGGAGGCAGCTTGAGGGGCCCGCAGAGAGAGGTTGAGGTGTCTGACAACAAAGCCATTGTCCCTTTTCTGAGCCCTCCCTCTACAGATCCAGCAGAGTGGTGCCATATCTAGTTCCACTTACCTGGCTAACACAATTTGACCAACCTTGGAGATCTCCAGAGACTCTGCTGCAATCAACTTATGGGTCCACCCAAGCTACTTTTCCATATGAATGACTGCTTTTGGCTCATGCTTTACAACTTCCTAAATCCTCTCAAACAAGCAGCAGCTGGCCTCAGTGAGCACCAGGCCCACAACTAGCAGCCTAGATTCAGAGCTTGGCTTCACCTGGAAATCTCCAAGATCAGCTCAAGTAGCAGCCATCTTCAATTGCTTTGTAATTCAGGCAAGGTGACCCCAGGCAAAACACAGGTGGGCCTGACCTTGGCCTGCACCACCCAGGAAACCTCAGGGCCAGCACACCCAGTGGACAGCTACAGACCTTGTTGGAGCACCACCACCCTGCCTATGGACAGCTGATACTCAGCAGAGGGTGGAGGTTGGAGGTAAGTTGTCACAGCTAATCCTTGCAGCTGACTGGCCTGGATAAATCCCTCCCATTGATCTCCCAACAGCAACCAAGGATCAACTATAAGAGGAGGGTGTCCTCAGCCCACATGAGGGGTGCACCTCATGTGGGCTGAGGACAAGTACCCAGCTCGGGTGATAGGGGATGCTGTGCCACTGGACCCTACAGAACACCTACTACATTAGGCCATACTACCAAGACACAGAGTCATAGCAGTTCTACCTAATGCATAGAAACAAACACAGGGAGGCTGCAAAAGTGTGGAGACAAAGAAACATGGCCCAAATGAAAGGACAGAACAAAAAGAGCTAAATGATATGGAGGTAAGCAATGTATCAGATGCACAGTTCAAAATATTGATTATAAGGATGCTCAGAGAACTTAGTGAGGACCTTAATAACATAAAAAAGATCCAGTCAGAAATGAAGGATACACTAATTGCAATAAAGAACAATTTACAGGGAAACAACAGTAGAGTGGATGAAGCCAAGAGTCAAATCAATGATTCGGAACATAGGGAAGCCAAAAACAACCATTAGAACTACAAGAAGAAAAAATAATCCAATAAAATGAAGATAGTATAAGCAATCTGTGGGGCAATTTTAAACAATTCAACATTAGCTTCATAAGGATGCTAGTAGGAGATGAGAAAGAGCAAGAAGTTGGAAATCTATTTGAAAAAATAATGAAAGAAAATTGTCCTAATTTGGTGAAGGAAATAGACGTGCAAGTTCAGGAAGCATAGAGAATCCCAACAAGATGGATGCAAAGAGGGCCATGCCAAGACAAATCATAATTGAAATGCCAAAAGTTAAAGACAGAGAGATAGGATGGTGAGTATAGGAGGATGGGTGAGAGGTGAGGGGATTAAGAAATACAAATAGGTAGTTACAGAACAGTCATGGGGATGTAAAGTACAGTATAGGAAAGGGATTAGCCAAGTAACTTACACACATGGCCCGTGGACATGAACAAAGGTGGGGGGGTAGTCTGAGGGAGTAGGGGGTGCTGGGTGGAAAGGGGCAAAGGGGGAAAATCAGGACAACTATAATAGCATAATCAATTTCATATGTATAAATTTTTCTCTTAAAAAAAGATTTTATTTATTTCTTTTTAGAGAGAAGGGAAGTGAGGGATAGACAGAGAGAAAGATCAATGTGTGGTTGCTTCTCTTACACCCCCTACAGGGGACCTGGACTGTAATGTAGACATGTGCTCTGACTGGGAATCGAACCAGCAACCCTTTTGGTTCGTAGTCTATCACTCAATCCACTGAGCCACACCAGCCAGGGCCAATAAAATATTTTTTAAAAATAAAATAGCCCTGACTGGTGTAGCTCAGTGGATTAAGTGCGGGCCTGCGAACCACACGATTGCGGTTCGATTCCCAGTCAGGGCACAAGCCTGGGTTGCAGGCCAGTTCCCAGCAGGGGACTCATGAGAGGCAACCATACATTGATATTTCTCTCCTTCTCTCCTTCCCTTCCCTTCTAAAGATAAATAAATAAAATTAAAAAAAATAAAATAAAAAATCAAACTGTCTGGGTTTGAATGCTGGCTATACCACTGCATGACTCAGAACTGGTTTCTTTGAAAAAAAAAAAACCTTTAAAAAAGTTCTCATGCAGAATTTAGGCTCTAACAAAAGACCTGTGAATAACATTAGTGTGCATAGGGGATATCTGCTTCCTGCTAGAGGGTGATGCCACTGCCCTCCTGTTTATTTCTTGATATGCTCAGTAATGCTGTGCGCTGAACACTGCTATCTCCTGCTACAGAAGAGCCAATGGGGTCCTTGAGATGCGAAAGCCAGGCCACATATTGTTATAAATGAAGGAGAATGCCTTTTTCCTTTGTGATACCTTCTGTCAGATGAACAGTCAAGCAGGTTTGCTTGCTTATGCACTGATGTCCTACTAAGGTTTTGTTGAGTTTTTTTTTTTTTTGAGATTCCCTCCTTCTCCTCAATTTCCTTTTTCTCAAAAGATTCAGAAATGATTTGAAAGTCGGGAGGATCAAGAGACACACACACATCTGCATTCAGAATTTACCCTTCTCTCCCAGGACTAAGAAACAAATGAGGATAGTGTTAAGAAGCCTCTGGGACAACTTCAAGCCTTGGTAAAATTTGGGAGGTAGCTGGTAGTATGACCTTTCATACACCCATAGGCTGGCAAGGACTGGGGAAGCTTGGGTAACATACAGCTCGGAGGAAAACTGTGCCAAGGCAGACTAGGTTAGTCAAAGACATCACAGAACAAGGGGTACATGCTCTTATAAGGGAGGTGTCTTATAAAACTCTCAGAAAGGCCTTCTAAATATAATACATGGAAGGAAAGCCTGCAACAAAGACACTAGGTATCCTGCTTCATCGTTATTGTGAATTAGCTACTTGATCACTAGTCCAACTAATTTGAGGCCAGCTATTTGTTTGCTAGGAAGACAGAGCTATCAGAATGATGTCTGGATGAGCTATTGAAGGGGAGGGATACACTCAGGCACAAAATGGGCCCTTGAAATAATTTCTGGTATGATGGCTCAGAAAGAAAAATGGGACTCCAGTCCCTTGCATGGTGGCAGTTATAATTTACTATTGTTTGCTGCATCTGCACTGGAGTGGGGTCTGTCTATGAGCTTCACGCTGCCTCAGGTGCTGGGGAGGGTTTGGAGTGGAGGAAACAAGCTGGAAACACTCTTGTCAGGATCAGCCCTGTGATGGGGGATGGCTGGGGAGAAGCAGCTGCATTCGGTCAGATGGTAGAAGTGAGAGGAGAGGAAGTAGAGGCTTGCTGGATTCTGTGCCTCCCATAGGGACAGCAATTACTAGCCTAGCTCTGTCCTGTGAGCCCTGCATGAAGTGTGCCTTGGTCAGCAAATGGGGGAAGGGGCCAGTGGAAAGGAGCTCCTGGGGCCAAAATCACTCACCAAGGCTGGGTTTTCAGTGGATGTTTTCATGTGTAAGGGGTTCAACAAGGTCATGGATTGGTGTGATTCCAAGTCATTTTTTTTGTGTGTAATATTTCAAGTTCCTGGTTCCTGGGTATTTATCAGCAGAACAATCTGGTTGCAAGGAACTGCTTACCTCACATCTGCTTAGGAAAGGAGACTTCTGCTGAACTCCATCCTCACAGGAGCTGCAGGAAGCCTTTTCTCTCCTCCTGCAGCTCTCCCTTCCCTCAGCTTTTACAAAGCACACCAGGAAACCACTTTCTTTCCCCATTTCCATGGGAGAGGGAAAGTGGGATAATAAGAAAAAGTCCATATTTGTGGAAGACTTTTCATGAGGCAAGCATTTACAATGATCCTGAGAAGTAGGTGTTTATATTAGCTCCATTTTACAGATGAGGACATGGAGGCTCATTTACCCCTGCTTATTTCTTTTATAACACTGATCTCTCTCTCTCTCTCTCTCTCTCTCTCTCTCTTCCCTCTTACAGCTGTTGGTCTGTTCCATGGTTCTATGCCTCTGGTTCTATTTTGCTTGTTAGTTTATTTTGTTCATTAGATTCCTCTTATAAATGAGATCATATGGTATTTGTCTTTCACTGACTGGCTTATTTCACTTAGCTTAATAATCTCCAGTTCCTTCTTTCTTTTTGCTGCAAAGTATTCCATTGTGTGGTTGTACCACAGTGTTTTTTATCCACTCATCTATTGATGGGCACTTAGGCTGTTTCCAAATCTTGGCTACTGTAAATAGCACTGCCATAAACTTGGGGGTGTATAAATTATTTGAATTGGTGTTTTGGGATTCATCCAGCATATTCCCAGCAGTGCAATTGCTGAGTCCAAAGGCAGTTCCATTTCTAATTTTTTGAGGGTATTCCATACTATTTTCCACAGTGGCTATACCAGTCTGCATTCCCACCTGCAGTGGGCCAGGGTTCCCTTTTCTCCACATCCTCACCAGCACTTGTTGTTTCTTGATGTATTGATGATGGCCATTCTAACAGGTGTGACATGATATTTCATTGTGGTTTTAATTTGCATCTTTCTGATAGCTAGTGACATTAAGCATTTTTTATATGTCTATGATCCATCTCAATGTCCTCTTTGGAGAAGTATCTGTTCGGGTTCTTTGCCCATTTTTAAATTGGATTATTTGTCTTTCTGGTGTTGTTGTATAAGTTCTTCATATATTTTGGAGATTAAATCCTTGTCTGATATATCATTGGCAAAATATGTTCCTCCATAATGTTGGTTCCCTTTTTATTTTGTTGATGGTTTCTTTAGTTGTGCAGAAGCTTTTTATTTTGATATATCCATTTGTTTATTTTTCCTTTATTGCCCTTGCCCTAGGAGATATATTGCCAAAATATTGCTATGCAAGATATCTGAAAATTTATTGCTTATATTTTCCTCTAGGATTTTAATGTTATATTTAATTTTATGTTTATTAAAATATATGGTATATTTTATTTTATATGTAAGTCTTTCATCCATTTTGAGTTTATTATGGTGTATGGTGTAAGATGATGTTCTAATTTCATTTTTTAAAAAAATATATTTTATTGATTATGCCATTACAGTTGTCCTATTTCCTCCCTTCATTTCCCTCCACCCTGCACACCCTCTCCCCCACCATTCCCCCCTTTAGTTTATATCCACGTGTCTGAAGTTCTTTAGATTCTATATTTCCCATACTATCCTTGCCCTCCCCCCTGTCTATTTTCCACCTCCCATTTATGCTACTTATTCTCTGTACCTTCTCTCCACTTCTCCTCCTCCCACCCCCCTGTTGCTAACCCTCCATGTGTTCTTCATTTCTATGAAAGGGGTATAGAAACCCCCTTCCACTCCTGATCTAGCTGTCCTCTTGGTTTGCTTTTGTTTTAGGTGTGGTTGTTAGTAAGTGTGAGTTTGCTGTCCTTTCACTGTTCATATTTTTTATCTTCTTTTTCTTAGATTAGTCCCTTTAACATTTCATATAATAAGGGCTTGGTGAGGATGAACTCCTTGAATTTGTCCTTATCTGAGAAGCACTTTATCTGCCCTTCCATTCTAAATGAAAGCTTTGCTGGGTAGAGCAATCTTGGATGTAGGTCTTTGGATTTCATGACTTGGAATACTTCTTTCCAGCCCCTTCTTGCCTGTAAGGTCTCTCTTGAGAAATCTGCTGACAGTCTGATGGGAACTCCTTTGTAGGTGACTGTCCCCTTATCCCTTGATGCTTCTAGGATTCTCTCCTTCATTTTAGTCTTGGCTAATGTATTGATGATGTGCCTTGGTGTGTTCCTTCTTGGGTCCAACTTCTTTGGGACTCTCTGAGCTTCCTGGATTTCCTGGAAGTGTATTTCCTTTGCCAGATTGGGGAAGTTCTCCTTTATTATTTGTTCAAATAAGTTTCTCACTGGTCGCTCTTCTTCTTCCCCTTCTGGTAGCCCTATAATTCGGATGTTGGAATGTTTAAAGATGTCCTGGAGGTTCCTAAGCCTCTCCTCATTTTTTTGAATTCTTGTTTCTTCATATTTTTCTGTTTGGTCATTTTTTATTTCCTTCTGGTCTAAACCATTGATTCGAGTCCCAGTTTCCTTTCTATCACTACTGGTTTCCTGTGCATTTCCCTTCATTTCAATTAGTGTAGCCTTCATTTGTTCCTCTAATTTGTGACTAAAATCAACCAGTTCTGTGAGCATCCTGATCACCAGTGTTTTGAACTGTGCATCTGATAGGTTGGGTATCTTTTGGTTGTTTAAAAGTATTGGCTCTGGGGCTTTGATTTGTTCTTCTGTTTGAGCCATAATATTTTGGTCTGTTCATGCCTGTTACACATGAGGCGCAGAGCCTTAGGTGTTCACCAGGGTGGGGGGATCCAGTTGCTGGGTTGTGATGCTGTATGTGGGGTCAGGGTCAAAGAGGGCAATGGTGGTCCCCTCTGCTGCTTCCCGCACCTGGGGCCTGCGTGGTCTGTCTCACTGCTCGCTCCTTTGCCTGGTTTATCTGCATGTGAATGTGTGACCACAGTCAGCCTGCCGCCTTGCATCCTCACTGGGTCTGCCTGTTGCAACCCACGCCTGGGATCTGCCAACCATGGCCTACATGCCTGGGTCAATCTGGCTGAGTTTTCCTGTGCAACCCCTCTCCACCAGCTGCTGGTTCTGCCCCTCTTACTGGTGTGACTGAATGATTTGTTGTTGTTGGACTTCCATATAGTTCAATTTTCTGTGTTTTGGTTGCGTTTTTGTTACTAAAATTTTGTTGTTTTTAAAGTTGGTTGTACAAGGAGGCACAGTATTTCCACCTACGCCTCCATCTTGGCCAGAAGTCCCTAATTTTATTTTTTTTTGCCCGTACCAGTCCAGTTCTCCCAACACCATTTATTGAAGAGAGTGTCTTTATTCCATTGTATGCTCATTATGCCTATTATTTTGAATTCTATGTCTGATACGTTGTTTGCTTCAATTTCATTTAACTCTTTGGGAATTCTTCCATTTTTTTCAATGCTGTTTTTTATCTTCCCATTTTATCTGTATCTTTTTGTTTGTTTCTATGTATTACATAGATCTGCTTTGTTTCTTTATCTTGTGGGGTGGGCTTATGTTGTAGGAGTCCTGTGGGACCCAGTGGTGCAGACTCTCTGATCTCCTGATCTGGATGGTCTTCCTAGAGTCTTTGTGTTGGTTATGCAGACTCTCATGTTGCATTTGAGTCCTGAATATTGCTGGCTTATTTGTTGGTGGGGTCTCTCCTCTGGCTGGCTGACTGAGAGGCTTAACCCCCACCACATCTTATATGCTGTTGTACATGTGCTGGTAGAACAAAGAAAACAATACAAAAAAATGAAATCTAAACAAGCAACCCCCTCCAGCAACAACAGCATATCAATGATAAAAGATCAGAAAATAATAAAAGTGGGAGGAAAAATGGAATATTAGGAAAAAAGGGGGAAAAAAGAAAAAGAAGAAGAGAAGACCGAGGGACAGAAAAGTGATTATGGGAGTAGGAAAGGGAAGAGAGCTAGTACAAATAGTGAATTGAAAGAGGAAAACAGAAAAAGGAAAGAAAGATAGAGTAAGAATAACCAAGCTAAGAAAAGAAGAAGGGAACAATGGGTAATCAAAGGTAAGAGTAAAATAAGAGATATAAAAGAAAAAATAGAGCAATAAAAGTGGAAGCAAAAGAAAAATAGAAAAAGAATAAAAAGAATATAAAAATAAAGACAATAATAAAAAAGAACAAAGTGGAACTCATCTCAGCAGAATTTAGGGCTTGCCTACTGGGTTCTTCCTTTGGATATGGCTCTGATGTGTCTGAGGCAGTCAGTGTCAGATGCTGTCCACATCTAGCCCTCAGCAGCCTACAAATGATCCACAGTTTGTGGCTGATTCCTCTGGGCTTGGCTGCACCCAGGATGGGCACAGCTGTTCTGCAAAATTCAGCTTTATCAGCAGTGGGCCCAGGGGTTTGTCGGCAAACAACCCAAGTCACTGAAGGTTCTGCTTCTGCCTGTCTCTGCCTGCTGGCCTGCTGTCAGCCTTAGACTGGTCACAGACCTGACTATTTCTGAGAGGAACCAGGGGGAATGGGATTCCTGGATCTCCTGTGACAGGTGCCTTTCAGAACTCAGGGAAGATGCTGGGTGTATTCCCCTACCACTGAGCCACTAGTCTGAGTCTGTCTGGGATTTTTTGTCTGTACTCAGAAGGACTGGGCCCCTAGTAGGCCAATGGATGTCTCCAGAGCCCAGATTTTGGGTCTGCTGGAAACTGGGAGGGTGTTTCTATGGCTCTCTCATGAGCAGGGATTGCTAGTCTGTTTCCCGGGAGAGTGTGTAGTGTGGCTGCACCACCCTACAGCCCATCTCTCATACCCCCTGAGTCTGTGTATGTTGCTGTCAGTAGGTATTAAGATGCAGGATGGGAGAAAAGAAAGAAGAAGGAAAAAAACAGACAAAACAAGACAAAAAAACCCCCCAGAATAAACAGCAACAACAAAAAAGGTACAGGGTAGATTGAGCTGCATTCCAGATGGTGGGGGATATGGTATCCCACAGAGTAAGGTAGTTGTTTTTCCCCTGGGTGGGGCTTTCTCTTCTCAAGAAAGATGGCTGCTCTGAACTCCAGGTATATCCTAGCACAGAAAACCCTACAGCTGCTCCCCCATGTCTCTGCACAGTGTCTTTCTCTTCAGATTCTACTCATGTGACTCCAGTCCATGCTGCCTTCCCTTTGTTGGGGCCTGAGATGAGTGGCTGTGAACACAAAACTTGTGTTTTGCTCCTTTAAGGATTAAGTAAAGTAGTGGCTTTGTCTCTAGTGGGCCTTGTCTTTCCCCAGCAGAGATAAACCTTTATGGCCTTTTGCCACTGGATGCTACAGAGTCTGCTGATCCCAGCACTAGTGCTCTGTGCTTGGGAGCCTTGATTGTGGCCCCAGCTTCTCTCCTTTCAAGGGGAAGCTTCCATCACCTTGCCATGACCTTGGCCCACCATCCTTGTGAACGGGGCTGGCCCCTTTAATGACCTCACCCTTCCTACTGGTTGTGGTGTTTTTTTTCTTGTCTTTGGTTAAAAGTCTCTTTTTCATGTAGTCTTCAGTTTATTTTGTGTGTCTAGTCCTCTCTTTAGTTTATTTCCAATTTGGTTCTGGGAGGAGGTGTGCAATATATCCTCCTACTGTACTGCCATCTTGTGCCCCATCTGATCACAATCTCTTATCATCTTTTTTTCCATACTCTTATTTGTGTGCCCCCTTGGAGTGTATCCTGTATGAGAGAGGAGTTCTGTTTGTTTTGGTCACTGCTCTGTGTCTGGTGCCTAAGAGTTTGTGTGGCGCATCACAGATTCTCATTAGGTTGTGTTTTTCATTAGGTCTGAGGTTTGATTTTACCCCACTTACAAGCTCATAACTTAGCCTATTACTATTTCATGGGTCCTGGAAGAAAATATAAGACTCCTGGATCAGAGACAATGGACTATATTACGGCAGAGCAAGCAGCATGAACATTAGCTTGTTTGCATCAGTTCCCCTTATTCCCTAGTCTCATGGGGGTAATACAGTGGACCCAGATGCAATCTTTATATGTAGTCAGTTTACATCACAGCTGAGAGACACTGAGCTTGGAGATCCCAGCATTATGTAGCCAGAAGTAAGCATGCCTACTCTTTCCCAGGGGGAGATAATGAACTCATCCCTAAAGATTGCTTGCTGCAAACATAAACCTGAGAGCTGTCCCTAATAAAGAGGAGTCAGGGCCTTCTATTCTTGGCATAGTCCAGCAGGAAACATAGGAGCATAAGAAACCTATGGAAGAGTGTCTCCCAATATCCTTCCCTCTCTTCATTCCTGAGTCCCCTGTGGGAACTTGGCAGAACTACCTTGTATTAGATTCTCTTTAATGCATAGGCCTTGTCTCTACACCCACTCTGGACTGTAAACTTATTGGAGGTAGTGTCCCTGTATAAATACTTATTTAAAAATATATATTTTTTAGAGAGAGGGGAAGGGAGGAAAAAGAGAGGGAGAGAGAATCAATGTGAGAGAGAAACATCAATTAGTTGCCTCTTGCTGCACCCTATGGGGGACCAAACCCACAATCCAGGTATGTGCCCTGGCCAGGAATTGAACTAGTGACCTTTTGCTTTGTAGGACAATGCCTAATCAACTGAGCCATGCTGGCCAGGGCATGTAAGTACTCTTTGTGGTCCTTGTAACTGTGCTAGTGTATTGCACTCAACAGGTCCTTAGTAAACAATAAAGGCTGTCAATAATGACAGCAGCAGTAGGCTTTGGAGTCACAGACAAGGTTTGCATTTCATCTCTGCTTCTAACTCATTTTGTGACTTTGGGTAGTTTGCTCTACCTCTCTGAACCCATTTCCTCATCTGTAAAATGGGTGCAATACAAGATATGTATTTCAGAGAGCTCTTGTCATGGAAACATGTGGTGAATCTTTTGGATGAGCTCTTGTCATCCAAATGTGGTGAATGGAAAAGTGCCTGGCATGCAATAAATATTTAATAAATGTTAGCTATTTATTGTTGCTATTATTATTACCGAGCCCCTATGTGGCAGGTACTTTAATATTTAGTTTTTGACAGGCACATAGACCAATGGAACAGAATAGAGAGCTCAGAAATAAACCCAAGTGTCTATGGTCAATTAATATTTGACAAAGGGGAGAAGCATAAATTGGAGTAAAAATAGCCTCTTCAACAAATGGTGTTGGGGGATCTGGATAGCTACATGCAAAAAAAAAAAAAAAAGAGAACCTCGACCACCAACTTACACCATACACAAAGATAAATTCAAGGTGGATAAAAGACTTAAATATAAGTTGTGATGCCGTAAAAGTCCTAGAGGAAAACATAGGCAGGAAAATCTCAGATATTCCATGCAGCAACATCTTCATGGATATGTACCCTAAATAAAGGGACATAAAGGAAAGAATAAACAAATGGGACATCATCAAATTGAAAAGGTTCTGCATGGCTAAAGAAAACAGCATTAAAATGAAAAGAGAACCAACTATTTGGGAAAACATGTTTGCCAATGATACCTTGGACAAGGGTTTGATCTCCAAAATATACAAAGAACTCAAACAACTCCACTCCAGGAAGACAAAAAAAAAACAATTAAAAATGGGCAAAAGTTTTGAGCAGACACTTCTCCAAGGAGGACATCCAGAGGGCCCAGAGACATATGAAAAGATGCTCAGCATCACTAGCCATCAGAGAGATGCAAATTAAAACCACAATGAGATACCATCTCACACGAGTCAGAATGGCCATCATAAACAAGTCCACAAACAAGTGTTGGAGAGGATGAGGAAAAAAGGAAACCCTAGTGCATTGTTGGAAACCCTGGTGGGAATGTAGACTGGTGCTGCCACTGTGGAAAACAGTATGAAATTTCCTCAGAAAACTAAAAATGGAACTGCCTTTTGACACGGCAGTTCCACTGCTGGGATTATACACTAAGAGCCTTGAAACACCAGTCTGAAAGAACCTATGCACCCCCAATATTCATAGAAGCGCAATTTACAACAGCCAAGTGTTGGAAGCAACCTAGGTGCCCATCAGTAAATGAGTGGGTCAAAGGAACTATGGTACATTTACACAATGGAATTCTACACAGCAGAGAGAAAGAAGGAGTTTATACCCTTTGCGACAGCATGGATGGATCTGGAGAAGATTATGCTAAGTGAAATAAGCCAGGTGGTGAGGGACAAATACCATATGATCTCCCCTTTAACTGGAACATAATCAACAAAAGAAAAAAGCAAACAAAATACAACCAAAGACATTGAAATTAAGAATGATCTAACAATAACCAGAGGGGAGGAGAAAGGGGTCAGTGGGGAGAAGGGTTTTCAGGAACCATTATAAGGGACACATGGACAAAACCAAGGGGGAGGGTGGAAGCAAGGGAGGGAGGTGCATTTGGCGGAGTGAGGGTGAGGGGTGGGGAGAAAATGCACACAACTGTAACTGAACAACAATAAAGTTATTTAAAAATATTCAGTTTTCAAAATATAATTTTTATCATATTCCAGCATAGTAGATGTTATCTCTTTTTTATATACATGAGGAAACAGGCTCAGAAAGATTCAAGCAAGTTTTATACAAAGTGGCAGAGTGAAGTTTTGAGTCTTCTGTCAGTAGTGAATTAAATGTTTTAATTTTTTTTTCTGAGAGAGTGGGATGGTGAGCTTCCCCACTTAAGTTATTTCTTTAATGGAATGCTTTAGACCCTCAGCCAGCAAGCCACCAATGATCTTACAACTTTCCCCAGAAACCTGGCCTGGGGGAATAGGGGAGGAGCAAAGCTGAAAGGCAGAGGGCGCTGGAGTGAGAGTTGGGGGTTGGCTTTTTGGGGAGCTGAGTGGGACAACAGTGTGTTGAGGGAAGGCCAGAGAAGAATTAAATCCAAATGCAGGTTATTTCACAGAGGCCAGGAAAATAACAGCTTTCTGGAGCCAGAAGGGAAGCTCCACCCACCAGAGACAGCAGGCACTGGCTCCTTGCAGCTGAGAAGGCTCCTGCACTCAGTACACACAGGCAGTTTTGTGGGATCCAATGTTTGTTTCCCTTTACCCTGGGACTTGTTCAGGGATGGCTGTAGGGAGAAGTGCAGACCAACAAACCATCAGAGACCAAATAACTTAATTCAAGTTCAAACAGACGCTCTGTTCTTGAAGGTGTTCAAGGTGATTTGATCTGCAATAGAGCCACTTGTTTCCATACCCTTTGTACTGGGGGGGAGAGCTTATCTTCTTCTCTTGGAATATGAGTCAGCTGGGATAGATGCTTCACTAAAAGACATGTGTACACTTTGTCCCAGATTTGAACTCACTGTAAAGGGCCTTTGAACTTGCCAAGCAAGCAACTCCAGAAAGTGGAAGAGGATCAAAGAGCACAAGAGAATCATATTTTAATCCTATTTTTTAAAAAAAGATTTTATTTATTTATTTTTAGAGGGGAAGGGAAGGAGAGAGGGAGAGAAATATCAATGTATGGCTGCCTCTTGTGCATCCCCTGCTGGGAACTGGCCTGCAACCCAGGCATATGCCCTGACTGGGAATCGAACTGTGGTTGTTTGGTTCACAGGTCTGTGCTCAATCCACTGAGCTACACCAGCCAGCCAGGCTAGTTCTCTATTTTTAAAAAATTTATTTATTTATTTATTTAAATGGTTTTTAATTTAATTATTGTTCAAGTACAGTTTTCTGTCCCCCACTCCCATCCCAGCCCACCCCCCTGTGCTCCCCACCTCCCTCCCATTTCCACCCCCCTTAATTGTTCTCCATGTGTCCTTTATACTAGTTTCTGTGAATCCTTCCCCTTTTCCCCTGAAATTCTCTCCCCTCTCCCCTCTGGTCCCTGTCAGCCTGTTCCATATTTGAGTGTCTTTGGTCATATTTTGCTTGCTTGTTTTGTTGTTTAGGTTCCTGTTAAAGGTGAGATCATATGGTATTTGTCTTTCACCACCTGGCTTATTTCACTCAGCATAATGCTTTCCAGTTCCATCCATGCTGTTGCAAAGGGTAGGAGCTCCTTCTTTCTTTCTGCAGCATAGAATTCCATTGTGTAAATGTACCATATTTTTTTCATCCATTCATTTACTGATGGGCATTTAGGTTGCTTCCAATACTTGGCTATTGTAAATTGTGCTGCAATGGATCTGCCTTTTGACCCAGCAATTCCACTGCTGGGATTATATCCTATGAACCCTAAAACACCAATCCAAAAGAACCTATGCACACCAATATTCATTGCAGTACAATTTATAGGCTAGTCCTCTCTGAAAGTCTAGTCTAGAGGTACTGGGAAGAGAGAGGAGGCAACTTCCTTGCACAAAGAGAGCTATGAGTCCTCACAAAGGCCCACTTGCTGCATAAGTATCCTGGCAAGGGAGAAGTGGGCCTTAGAAGTGGGCTGGGTCCCAGCAGTTAGCAGTTCTATTCTTTCTTTTTTTTTAGTTTTATTAAAGTGTGGTCAGCATACAATATTACTTTCAGGGTACAACATAGTGATTTGACATTTATATACCTTATGATGTGCTTACCACACTAAGTCTAGTAGCCATCTATCACCGTGCAAAGTTATTACAATATTATTGACCATGTTCCCCTTCATATTTTTGGCTCATCCCTCCATTTTCCTCTCCTGGCATTTGAAATAAGTTCCTCAGGTGATTCTCAAGTACAAAGACAGTTTGAGAACAGTTGGGTTAAAGCATAGTCTCTAGATAGTTCCAGTCACACTTTGACTGCTTACCAACTGTGTGATTGGTCTTGGGCAAGCTATTAAACCTCTCACAGTTTTAGTTTGTTCCTTATAGAATGGGGTAACAATAGTACCTCCCTCACAATGCTATTGGAAGGATTAAATGAGATAATGAGTAGTTATTAAGTCTCCTGTCCCCTACCATGCACTTTTACTTACTTTCTCTTTTAAGTGGGAAATACAAACTTCTCTTTTTCCACATGATGAATACCCCTTTCCTCTCCTGAGCAGATGTTTGGCACTTTTTAAAAATAGTGTTAAAAACGTGGGCAAAGCAGAGGGTCTGTATAGTGGCTGCAGATGTTTACCACATGGCACACCATTCTCAGAAGTACATACCTGGGAAGTGCCCCCTTTTCAGATTGCCTTCTCTCTTCTTCCCACCTCCCTCCCCCTAAATTAAAACCTATGCATCCAGTGTTCAATCTCTGTATGGCCTTCCTCTCTGTTAGGGTTATGGTAACTATTATTTAACCATGTAGTTGCATAATGATGTAGCCTATGTTGTCAGTCTCTTGAGGGTTTGATGAATGGTAGTTAATCCCTCAAGAACAGCTCGCAGGGGGCTGACAAAATAGTTTCTTAACTTCTAAACCTGAAAGCTGGCTCTTGGACTTAAGTTGTCCCCATGCAGACACAAGTCTTCATAGTCACATCCTCAGTGTTACCTCTGAGCCATAGCTTAGTAGTTCCCCCACCAACTCTACCTTTAACATATTCTACTCACTGCCCCTTTTGTTTTTTTTCCCTTGATGATCATTTGAACCTGATTCCAAGTTTTTTATTTAGTGAATATTTGCCAAGAGGCATACAAGTGCTGTCCTCTGCAGAGGGATTGTGCCAGAGATTGCTGTTACTCATAATATATGAAGAGTTATTTGACTTTTTCAATCAGGAATTAACACTGCCTACACATTAGAATCACCTGGTTAGCTTTTCTTTTTAGCTTTTTTAGGGGAAGGGAAGGAGAGGGGGAGAGAAATATCAATGTATGGTTGCCTCTCATGCATCCCCTGCTGGGAACTGGCCCACAACCCAGGCATGTGCCCTGACTGGGAATCGAACCACGATTCTCTGGTTCACAGGCCTGTGCTCAATCCACTGACCTACACCAACCAGGCTTTTTAGCTTTTACAAAGAGATTCATGGGCCCTACTCCTAGAGGTTCTGATTTAATTGGTGTCACTAGGTTTTAAAAGTACTCCACCCCTGTGCGTATAGTAAGGGCTGGGAACCTCTGCCTTAAACTATGTAAATTTTCTCATTCCACATATATTGAGTGCTTATCATGTGCCAGGCACTGTTATAGACCCTGGTAAGGTAACCATGAACACAATAGACAAAAATCCCTACCTTCATGGAGTTTATGTTTTAATGGGAAAGAGATTAATAATTAGTAGTTAAATATATATTATGTTGAATGATGATAAGTACTGTGGAGAAAAATAAAGTAAGGAAGGGGGAATAGGAATGCCATGGGTGATGTGTGATGCACTTTGAATTGGAATGGTTGTCTTAGTCCATTTGGGCTGCTATAAGAAAAAATACCATAGATCAGGTGGCTTAAATAACAAACATTTATTTCTCACCATTCTGCAGGCTGGGAAATCTAAGATCAAGACACTGGCAGATTTTGTGCTGGTGATAACCTGCTTCTTGGTTCATAGGTAGCCTTCTTGCTGTGTCCTCACATGATAAAGGTGGTGAGTGAGCTCTCTGGGATTTCTTTCATAAGGGCACTGATCCCATTCATGATGGCTCCACTCCCATGACCTAATTACCTCCCAAATGCCCCATCTCCACATACCATCACATTGGGGGTTAGATTTCAGTGTATGAATTGGAGGGGGATACAAATATTTGGTCTATAACAATTGTCAAGGAAAGCTTCACAGAGAAAAGGACAATAAAGAAAGACCCGAAAGAAGTTACTGGGGTAAGCCATGCAGATATATGGAAGAAGGATATTCTTGGCAGATGGAATAGCCAGAGCCAAGTGCTCTCAAGTCAGGAGTGTGCTTGGTGTGTTCTCAGAAAAACATGGAGTGTGGCTAGAGGGGAGTGAAGGGGAGAGAGGTAAGGATGGGTGAATTGCTTTAGGACCTTGTAGGCCATTGTAATGACTAGGGCTTTAATTCTGGGTGAGATGAAGAGGGATAGGATAGCTTTGAGTAGAGAAATGGCATGATCTGACTTACAGAGGATCACTTTGGCTGCTATGGAGAGGGTAGAGTATAGAGGGGCAAGGATAGAAGGAAGGAGACTTAGATTAGGGGTTAGGGGAGTATTCAAATTTGTTTAGGTATTCTGGCCCATTCTTATCCTCTCCCCTTTTGGGGATGGCAGTGGAAAGTTCATGACCCTGCACATTGTGCCACGAGGATAAATGGAGAAATAAATGAGATATGAAAGTGTGCCTAACATTTGCACATGTGTCTCCTCTGGATTAAGAGCCAGACAAACACAATATGACAATTTGAATCTCTTCCTCTTTTGTCTCTTCTTCCACCTCAGATCCCCATTCTGCCCTATGCCTTGAGGATTCTTAGACATATTCCCAATCCCCATAGTGACCTAAGTTCCTTCTCTTGCTTTACCTCCCACTTTTGAAAAAGAGATAAAGACTTCTGCACTGATGTGAGTGGAGATCTTATTATAGTGGCCACCTGTGAAACAGCAATTGGTAGTAGAGACGCTTAATGTGTAATATGTTCGCTGTCCTGGAAAAAAATCAATGCCATAAATGTGGGCTTAATGGGACCCCCTGGGGAATGGGAGTCTGGGTAATGTAACATTCTAGCTAATTGAAAGGTAACCCATTCCTCACCCCTGCTTTTTTCCCTCCTTTTCTTTGCATTAGCTCTTTTTTCTGAGTATATAAATAACGGTTTTTACTGTGCACTCGTAATGTGCCAGGCACTGTGCTTGGTGTTTTATAGACATTGTCTTATTTAATATCCTTAATCACTCATGATGTAGATGTTATCATTATCCCCATTTGGAATTTGAGGAAACTGAGACTCAGAGAAATTAAATAACCCACCCAAGGTGGCTCAGCTAGTGAATGGCTGAGCCAGTCTGACCAACGCTTAGGATTTGTCTCAGTAATTGGCATCGGCATGCCATAAACTCTATTGTGAATGGTCCCTGGGCTACAGACGGTCTCTGAGTTACCAAGCCAGACATCTGGGAGGCTGCTCAGTATCAGCAGTGCAGTCAGAGGATGGTCAGAAGCCTGGGCTGTGCAATGGAAACCCTGGGCATAAAGTCCATTTTTTATTATTTTTTAAAAAATAAAGCCCCAACATCAAGCTTTTCTAGTAAGCTGCAGAAAAACAATGTTTAGTTCACTGATAAGTGTTATAATGTTACCATAAGCATTAAAGCTCCTCAATTTTATTTATTTGTTTATTTATTTATTTTGTGTGTGTGTGTGTGTGCAAGGAAACCACCCTTAATTATCTATAAATCTGAAATCCAGCCTATTTTCAATAAATGTAAAAGAAAGAATTTCATTCCTTTCAGTCACATTTAGTAACATGAGCTAATGCCGTCACAGCGAGGCTAATTTTAATAAATAGATAAGAACAAATCATTCATTGTTCTATGCAAATGTATTTTTCCATAGTTTAAAACCGTCTGAAATATTTACTTTTTTTAGGGGATGGAAGATCTTCTTGCCATTTAGTTATCCTGCTCGTTTGCTTTAACAAAGCTAGTTTTCACAGATCAATGCATAATTCCTTGGTCTCAGCTCAGGTCTGAAATTCCCATAAATTTTAATAAGTTCTGTGTAAGTTGGTCCGAAGGTTGTGGGTTATTGTTAAGCTGAATAAGTTCTGTGCTAGATAGTTTCCATCTGCTCCTTCAGATCCTCTCCCCACCCTTTTTTACCCTGCACTCTGTCTGAGGAGGCTGACTTATAGGGATGACATTAGAGGCCAGACCATCTTTAGTCAGCCCTAGATGGTAAAGGTGTTCCCAACTCCTGTTACCAGCCCTGGGCACCCTGCCTGCACCGTTGTTTATAATTAGTCCTTTTAGTAACCCTCCCTGACCAAAATACTTATTTTTAGTATGTCATCTACTTCCTGCTGGGGCTCTGACAAATACAGGTTTTGAGTGATGTCAATATCTTTGTTCCACCTATAGGTCTGAGTTATTGATTTTGGGATGGTATTATTACTCATTTGAATGTACAAAGCTCCACACAATTTCAGTGACTGGGTAGTGTCAGGAAACACCAGGGTTGAAGAGACAATCACAGACCTGGCCATCAGATTCTTGTGATGTGTGTGATATGCGGGTACAGATAGATCATGGTTGGGCAAATATAGGACCAGATCAGGGGGCAATGGTGAACTGTCTGATCTTTTTTTTCCCTATCAAAATCCTTCTGGCAATGCATCTCAGGCATGGTGTTAAGGCAGGAGACCCCTGTGGACTGAATTCACATCTCACAGTTGGTCAAAGGAGTAGGATAAAAACACCTAGTTCAATTAAGGATCTTAGGAAAGGAGTCTGGGCCAAGAATCAGACTGTGTGACCCAGGAGAATACTGTTTTGTAAGGTCTTTGAGGAATGACATTGTGATGACCCTGTTCACTGTTGTACTGTCATTAATACCTAGCCAATAGATTGGCTAATATTGGGTTGGCTCAAAAGTTTGTTTATTTTTTTCTACAAAATGAAAGATACAATTTTCTTTTTTTCCAATTTTTTATTTAATTATTTTTCAAGTACAGTTTTATGCACTTTTCATTATCACCAATAACTTTACCAACTTGGATATTTTGAGTGTGTCGGCAATCTCCCACATGGTGTAATGTTGATTTCTCAGTTAGCATTGTGATTTGATTGCTATCAACTTCAACTGCTCTACCCAACTGTGGAGCATCATCCAGCAAGAAATCTCCAGCGTGAAACTTTGCAAACCACTTTTGACACATTTGATTAGTCACAGCACCTTCTCCATACACTACACATTTCTTTTTTTTGCATTTTGGTTCTGGTTTTACCTTTCTTGAAATAAAGTATAATATGCCAAAAATGTTACATATTTTCTTCCATCTTCTATATTAAAATGGCTATATAAAAATTCTCCAATTTTGATGTTTTTAAAAATACACGCTGACATGACAGCTGTCACAATGCAATCTAACAAAATTGTTTCAAATGAAGTTATAGACAACTAAGCACTACTAGAGCCATCTTATGGGAAAAACCAAATGAACTTTTGGCCAATCCAATAGTAGGCATTCTATAAATATTAGAGTGAATGGATGAATGTAAGATGAAAGAACATATTAACCTAATGCATGGAGAAGCTAGGGAGCTACCTTAAGGAGAATCCTAACCCAGGTATTCAGGTCCATCCTTGGCAGTGAGAGTAGTAGTTTTCTTTCTCTAGCTAGAAAAGCCTGAGCTGTGCACTGCACATCACCCTTTAGGCAAGTTAGACTATTATAGCAAAGAACTAGAACCCATGGTCAATTTTCCCACTGCTAGTTTTAAATAGAGAGGATTTTGAGTGAATGGGGATATGAATTCATGAAGGTCTTCTTGGGGCTTAAGTAAGTATTCAAAAATGCAGGGATCTTTTTTCTATTGAAAACAAAATGCACCAATAGGATCTCTTCTACGAAAAATATGAAGAATGTCATTACAGGCATTCTTGTCTAAGAATACAAGGTCACATAGAAGGTCTAGTGGCAAATTGGCGCATTATAGTTTCGTTGACACTTCCACTGGCTGGGCTAATTGTTTTACTTAAGAGTACAAAGTACAAGTGAAATGTTTTGGGATTTTAAAAATGACTGTGTATGTGATCAGAGGATCTTTGCTCTATCATTGCTCCTTAGGCCTCTTGAGGACTTTGTCCTGCCAATGATTGGTGGGGAAGAGGCACTTAAAGTCATCCTTTATTTTATTTTTTAGATTTTATTTATTTATTTTTGGAGAGAGGGGGAGGGAAGGAGAAAGAGAGGGAGAGAAACATCAATGTGTGGTTGCCTCTCATGTGCCCTGCACTGGGGAACTGGTCTGCAACCCAGGCATGTGCCTTGATTGGGGCTCGAACTGGCTACCCTTTTGTTCACAGGCCCACAGTCAATCCACTGAGCTACACCAGGCAGGGCACCCTCTACTTTAAGTTAAGAAGGCAAGTTACAGCACTGGAAGGCTGGATGTTTTAAACATATGAAATAGTTCAGTTGGGGGAGCCTTTTCAATTTCACAGTTACCTCCCCATTGCCATGTTGACCAGTACCAGTTGGGAATCACCAATTTAAATTTTGTATCAGTTTGGATCAGACTTCCCCCTTCCAAAGATCTGAAATGGGAAGTTAGCCTGAATTCTAAGAAGCATGAAGAATAGTTAGGAAAAGATTGAGTCAGTAAGGTTTTAGGTTCAACCAATGGTAGTGAATTATGGTGATCTAAAGTGAATGTCCTCCTTTCCACTCAGTCCCTGAGATTTTAGCATTTCAGGTCAGCATTGATAGCTAGAGCTGGTGAAAGAGTGCACCTTCACAGCCCTCCCTGCTGAGCACCACCTGACAAAAAAATAATAAGGTCATATCTTCCTTTTACACAATTTAATGTAATCCTCACTAGCATTAGCGAAAATTGCTTTTTGGTAGCTAGAGGGAAGTAAAGAGCACTTGACTGTCTTAACATCCTCTTCCCTGACAGCTTCTGTTAAAATGGAAAATTGTTGCAGTAGGAAGATTAGCTTCAGAGACTATGACAGAGGGCAACAGGTTCAAATCAACCTTGATTAATCCATCTTCTTTGAAAATTGGTTGTGTAAAATGGTCAAGGTCATAAGCAGACACTTCAGTTTCAGGATTCTGTACATAGTACTTGTTCTGTCTCATTCACATAGAGCATTAAGTGTGCCATAATTATGGAGGGGAAAAGGGATTCAGAAGAGGAAAAAGGAAGGCAGGAATGGGAGGGAGGGAAAAGTGTTTAGAGAGTGGTGATGAAAGTAAAAGATGGAGGGGATGGGAAAAAGTGAGGAGTGAGAAAAGAAATTGGAGGAGGGGGAAAAGGAGTGTATTATTAGAGCCACAAGGGCATGCTAGGAGGAAGTGAGGGGGAGCTGAGGAATAAAACCTAGATTATCAGGAAGGGAAAATGGTGTGAAAATCCAGCTTTCTTATATGTGTGTGTGTGGAGAGGGTGATGGTCTAAATATCATGTCTAAACAGGAAGGGGGCAGACTTAATCTCATGGAAACTATAGGGCTCTGTAATTATGGAAAGTATGACAGGAGTGCAATTTGGGGGATACAAGGTAGAGATGGTGACAATGCCTAGTTATATACCTGTCTTCCTCAGAGTTCAGTCAGAGAGGGCTCAGTTTAGCCCCAAGGATAGCATTATGTGGGTTGAAGGCTAGGGTGGACATAAGCCACCAGTACCCACAGGGCCTAGGTAGACATAAAGAGGCCAGTGGCATAGCTTTCTGTGCTATTTATGACTTCCTGTCAAAGTGGGCTGCAAGGAGGCTGCAATGTGGCACTGGGTAAGCTGAGGGATTCCCAACACCCTGGCAGCTGTGTGGGCCAGGCCTAAACAGTGGTGGCTCCTGCTTCTCCCTAGTGTGCTGTGAGAGAGGTGCAGCCTGCAGACCTCTCACCTGAATAACCAGTCTGCTTTTCTGGGCCTGGGACAGGGTGAGGACTGCATTTGGAGGAGACCAAGTCTGAGAAAAGAAACAAGGTGGAGAATGGAGGAGGCATGGAGAACAAAAGGATGGAAGAAGAATAAAGCTTGTTATGGTAAGAGAAGAAACAAGTGGAATCCCTCCTTCCTCACATCCCCAGTTTTGAACCCATTATCAATTTCTGAAAAACAGTCTTGTTCCTTATTGGTGATTCACGGGCAGCATAGTTTTATGGATCCTCTGGTAATTTGACCCTGAGCAATTTTTCCTCAATGGTGGCATACTGCATATTCTAGATGTAATTATTATAAAAACCATAACTGTTCCTCAGATACCATCCTATATGCTGTATCTAAGATTTATCTGGGTTATTGGTGGTACTGCTGATGGTGCTACAGTGCTGACAATATCAGGTGAATGGTTTCTGGATCCTTATCCTTTCACATACACTAATAAGCTTCCACATGAGAAAGGACATGTGCTGTCCAGCCAGCCTGGCCCTGTTGTGTATATGGGTCCCCAGCTGCTCCACTCATCAGCATCCTTTTGAAAGATTTGGCTACTCACTTACTCTGGTCTCCAAGGCAGTGAGGTGTCTGTCCTCCCTTGCCAGATGTGCTGACTGTTTCTTGCAGTGCCATAGGGATCCAATTTTCAGTGGCTCTTTATTTGCTGTTCCTGAAAGAAATGAAGATGTCTGTGTTCTGTGCTTTATCTGTTCCTTCTGGCTGACTGCTTGCTGCAGGATGAGAGAGCCAAACACCACAAATATTTGTCCGAAGTGGTGGTTATCCAGAATCTCCAAAAAATTAATGCTAAAAGCAGGAGTCTCTCGTTGGCCTTTGGAATGCACCTGGCTGTATTTGATTAATTTCACATGTTTGGTAACTATCCCAAGTTTACGGGAACACTTAACATTTTCAGCTCTTTCCTAGTAGAAGGAAGAGGTTATTACTATTGTCATTGCTAGTCAGCAAGCATGTTTCTGGAGTTATATGGTACATTGGAAAGAGCATTTGATTCTGGTTCTACCAGGTATCAACTTGGTGAATTTGGACACCTGGGTTTCAATGTTGTCACCTGTAACAAACAATAAAACAAAGAAATCAGACCTGTTATGGAGTACATATTTGCAATGTTATTACTATACTAGTTATTCTTTATGTTTAGAGTAATTTATAGAATACAAGTAAACTTATATTAATAATTTCATTAAATATTTACAAGGCCCTGTGAGTTAGGCAAGGCAGAGACAACTAGTCCCATTTAAAAGAAGATAAAATCGAGGATCAGCAATACTATATCTTGCAGTATCCTGGTTCTGAATAGAACAGACAGAATTAGAACTTAGGCCTTTCATTTTCTAAGCCAGTATTCTTTTTACTGCACTGAGCAGTATCTAGCTCAAACAAATTCTGTTCCTAGAATCTCTTGTTTATTTCCATTGCCAGAATTTGACTCAAGTCCTGTTTGAGACCTCTGATTTTATTCCTTTCCTTTTTATGTCCCTCTATTCCAGGTGAAAGATTAGGCTGAATATTCCTGAGATACTTTTTATACCTGGGAAAAGAAGGTAGTTTAAGTCATACTCTTGCATTTCAAGGACAATGTGTGTCTTAGGCACACAGTGCCCTCTTGGCTGAATAAGCCCTTAGGGAGTAATTATATATTAAGTTCAACCATAACATAAAGGTAGCCATCTACTCCATCTGTCCTTAGAAGGAGTCCTGGGTTTCAAGAGCTGGTGGACTAGACTGGTGGATGTCTTAGTTCCAAGCAGTGTGGAACAGCTGGGGCCATTAAGGGTGTGCAGGATTCAAGAAGCCTTGCCATGGATGCAGACAAAAGAGATGTCAAGGAAAGCATTCTTTGTAAATTACATCAGATATATGCATATATCTCTGGGTGAGTTCAAAGGGGAGAAACATTTATTCAGCTGCTTTCTCTGTCTACTCAAATGCAGTCAACTCACTTCTCAGAGCAATCACAATGCATTTATATCTCTTTATATTTTAGTCCTGATGAACTGGACTTGACATCCTCAAAGCTCTGAAAACTTCATGTTTTCATAATCAAACCCAAAGCCAATTCGAGGAATGTCTTCTTCCCTGTAGCTACTTTTCCTGGATAGGATAAAGATGGAAGAATGTGTACTTTATTTTTGTTTAATTTGTTATCATGGACAATTTCAAACACATATTGTACCAGATAATGCTCTCATAGCATCCCCTTGGTCCTTTTGTGATTTTAGCCGCAGGTCTAATGGACAGTTTCCTGCAAACTCAGACTCATCTTGAAGTAACAGTCTCCTACCTTTAATGTGTTCCTGTTGTCTTTCTACAATTTGCTCCAGGCACTTTTCTTATATTGTGGGTAACCTACAAGTAATGAGGATGGATGAATGTGTTTTTCCCTTACACTTTAGATGGTCAATTTTGGGAGGCATTATGTGTGCATCTCAGGTTGTACTTCCAAATTTGAGCCCCCACTGCCCACAGCAGTGACTTCAATAATATCCTTATGTTGAATTTTTCATCTCTATTTCACTCTTCAATTCCCTTAATCTTTCTCTCTGGAATTGAATCCCAGATAAATCACCAGCACCCACATCTTTGTCTTAGGCTCTGCTTTTAGAGAACTTAGACTAAGAAATATGTAAAAGTAGATGGAACTGTATAACGAATATCCCCATGTACCCATTGCCCAGCTTAACAGTTACCAACTCATGGTGAATCTTATTTCATACTTCATCAGTGACTACCCCACAGATTATTTTTAAGCAGATCCAAGATACCATATGAAGATGTACTTTAAGCTACCTTGAAACACTTTTCACTCAGTAGGGTAAAATGATCAGAACTAGTTGAAAAGAAATCTCAGTCCTTACTGAGATTTCATGACTTTTTCTTATAGGTTCTCAAAAGAACAAAGAGAAGCTTTTTTTTGAAGAACAGAATACAACTTAGTTTGTCTTGGTAATTACCATTAAGTCCACTGAGCCCTTTTATAAGGTTAACATATATTGTGGCACCTTACTGATCTTATTTTTCTTATATTGTAAAAAACTTTGCTATTTCAACACAGCATAGAGGACTTTGGTACTTCCTAGTATTTTTATGTAACTGTGTTATGTACTCATGGTTCATATTATCTCCCAATATGGATGTAAGCCTTTAGAGAACATGGGCAATAATAGTGTCAATTTCTTTGTTTTAATTAAAAAACATTTTATTAAATTTATTGGGGTGACATTGGTTAATAAAATTATATAGGATTCAGGCATACAGTTCTATAATAGATCATCTGTTTATTGTATTGTGTGTCCACCACTCCAAGTCAAGTCTCCTTCCATTCCCCTTTAGCCTCTTCTACCTGTCCTACCCCCTTTCTTTTGAATTCTCCTCTTCTCTCTAACATGTAAGCAAGTATATTAGAAATCTTTCCTTAATAGACAAAAATAAACCTAAGCAGAAAACAAAATCAAGTTCCTCATTGTGATGGAGTGGAAAGAAGTTGGTTCAGTCAGTAGTCATAGAATACTAGCTCTGTGCCAGGCCTTGTGTTGAAGATGTGCTGCTTGTTTCTGCCCTCAAGGAGCTCTTGGTCTAGCAAATCAGATAACCCAGTGAGAACAACAAAAATGCCTGTTCCCTGCTGTCTGTGGTGTTAACATATATATGTGCTGGATCTCCTAGCACTAGGTTCTCTTATGCCATGTGCTTATACATAGCAAGCAGGCCTTTGGTTCAGGGTTTGAGGCTGACTGTACTCCAGTTTCCTAGTGCTGTCAGTTTCAGGGTTCATTCTTTGACTCCCATTTCTGTTTTTTTGACTCTGCCTCTTTACTAGAGATAAACCCTTATGGCATATTGTTCACTATCTGAGGTGCCAAGATTGTCAAGGATCTATTAACTAACAAGGACCTGGAGCTTTGGCCTTAGACTCATCCACATATCCTTGATCTAATACGTGATCAGAAAACAAAGCAGACTGTTACCTGCATAGAGATTTGAATGAATGAACAGATTGAAAGGCAGTATTACTAGGTATCTGGTTCATTTCTGGGTCAGCAATTTGTTATGATTTGGGTCCAAGGGTGCTCTAAGCCATATAGTAATATCCATCCATTGAAATTTAGGCAAACCATTGAGGATATAGCTTTGCTTTGCTTCAGGGCTCAAGTGTGAATGCAAACCATGAGTACTGGCAACTCATAGAACTGGGTTCAAATAGGTCACTTATTGTATGACCTTGGTCAGGTGTCTTACTTCTCTGGTCTGTCTCAGTTTCCATATTTGTAAAATAAGGAAACAGTTGACCCACCTCAGGGTGGTTGTGCATGTTCAATGAGCTCATGAATATAAAGCCCTTAGTACAATACCTGGCACAGGGTAAGCTCTCAGATGATAGCTGTTATTGGTAGTTTGGTCAGCCTGACCTCTGAGACCTTGCCTGAGGGCAGTGAGGCATGGTAGTCACAGAGCTCCACCGGGGCTTATTGCCATTTCTGGCAGCATTTTTCATCTCCAGGCGTTCCCTCTGAGGTTATGGAAACTCCAGGCTCAGAACTGGGGCAGGGGTGAAATTATGCTGTCCCTTGCTTGTGCACATGTCCTCTGAGCTAGAGATGGCTTTGTTGAGGGAACAAAACTTGGGTTCACAGAGATGTTGCTAGGGCCAGGGGGCTGGGGCATTCATGTTCCTCTGGCTTTGATTTGATTTTTTTGACACGCCTCCTGCTCTGCTTCCCATGTGCCATCTGCTATCTGCCTGCTGTTTGAAATACGCTTAGGGTTTTACTTAAGAAACCAAAGAAGGCATTTATTTTCATGAGAAGTGGTTTCCCTTTATACATTTTTTCTTATGAATACAAAAGTAATAAAGTTAGAGACATATAATATGAACAGGTAACATCCACCCTTCCCATTTCTACTCTCCAGAGATAATCCCAGTTAAGCTCGGTATATATTCCTCCTGATGTTCTGCCTACAGTATTTGGGGCATCTGTGCTTTATGGAAGGAATTTCCTGAGGGCCCCACATAATTAGAATTTGCCATTATTTGAGACCAGTCTTAACAACAACAACAAAAAACAAACCAGATTTTGTTTATCAGCTGAAGTGGTGCCACCATGTGGCAATAGTATAAACACAACTTACAATTTACATGGCCTTAAAACAGAAATTATGTGATTCTTGGTGACATTTTAATTTGGGAAGCTCTGATTTTTTCCACATGTTATATATAAACTGGAACTAAAATATTTTTATATTAAGATCTTTCAAATTCTTATAATTTAAATTTGTTTAAAGTTTGACTCTACTGTGCTAACTTCAAAAATGGGGTCATATTACAAAAGCTGTTCCAAAACTTGCTTTTTAAATTCAGATAACAGTATGTTTTGGGTCTTCTCTCATGTCAGAAAATATACTTTATCTCTTTCTATTTAAAGTGTGTAGATCATTTCCATATAGTAGTTTATCCTAACCAGTCATCCATTTTGATGGATATTTCTCCCCAGAGATAAGTCCTCCCTTCCCCACATTTCTTTCATCAGATTTGTACTCAGTACCAAAGACCTGGATAAATCTAAGTATTTCTTAGTGCCAAAGACTTAAAGCCAGATCACATCAAACTTCTCCCTCTTGGTGACCACTAGGGCAATGGCAGCCCTGACCAAGGGCCTCAGAAATCACATGCCTTTTTCTTCTTTAAGCACTCTTGGCATTGCCACTGAACTGACCTAGTCCAGTGTCACAGGGTGGATTCTGTGGAAGCAGATGCTGAAAAGAGTTTAGGGTACAAGCTATTTATTAGAAATTTAATACCAGTGAGGTAAAGGAGAGGGAGCAGGATTGAGCAGAGAGGAAGGTGAACTGCGAAGTGGGCCTGTCAGAGTTGGCCCACTTGGTAGGGAAGGTCTGGATCAAGGATTGTTCAGCAGAGCTGTCCTGTGTAGGGCTGCAATGGCTGGGACTTTTTTATACTTCTGCCTTGCTCAGTCATTAGACACAGGTCATCCATGAAAGGACATGATCTCAGGTGAGGCAAGAACCCTTTGCAGCTGAGTTTGACCAAAAGGAACTGCCATCTGGAGGCTGTCAGCTGACCTCACTCCTCGGAGCTGGGCATTAAGTCCTTCTTTGTAGCAGGATCTGGACAGTCCAACTCAGTGACCACCACATCTGGTCTCCCATCTCCTCCCATGTGCATAGTAGACTCCTCTAGAGGTCTGGCAGCCTCAGATATTTTACATATGATGTCCAGCTAGGATTTTGGAAATTTGTAAGAAGAAAAGGCTTGCTGCCTCATCATGTAAGGGTGGCCAGGTGTAGGAGACCATTCTGCGTGGCATGGGCCCAGCTCCCAGTGACACACATTTACTGCAAAGTAACTTCCTAAAATCCATGCTAAACTTTCTAAGGATGAGTGTAACTGGTTCAACCATTTTTGCCTTTTCATTTGCAAATATCCCTCTTCTGTGATGTGATTAGCGGCATTGGCTCCTAGGTTTTCTGTAAAAGGTAACCACCTAAAGCAACCTGTGCACAGTAACTGAGGACCATCATGTAATGTGCTGAGAAACCCAGTAGAGGCTGGTCACAGCAAGGGCCACGGCTTTTGCTACCTTTGAGAGAAAAAGCTATGCTGTCCCCTTCCTCCACTAGACTCAGTAGTCTGTGTGAATTTCTCATTTCATCCATAATGACATGGACACTGTGGGCTGGTGTCTGCATCAGCCAGGCAGAGTTCTCTACTTGGGCACAGACACTAGGCTAGGGACTAGGTTTCCAGACAGTCAGGGTACTTATATGCGTTGTGAGGATGTCTGCACACTTATGCATGTGCCTGAGTGAGATATGGTTATTCTACTATCTTGTGCTGCCTGCATGAAGTATGTAGTGGCATTCAAGGAATTCTATCTATTGATCAATTGTTCATAGAATTTCAGATAGATTATCAGGGTTTGTTTCTGCCACTAGCTCTCCCAGGTTTGTTACCTCTATAAATAGTTTTTTAAATTTTATTTTTATTTTTTTAAATTTTTTAATTTAATTCTTGTTCAAGTACAGATTTCTGTCTTATATTCTCAACCCTGCCGACCCCCCGCCCCATGCTCCCTGCCTCCCTCCAGTTTCCACCCCCCACCCTTAGTTATTGTCCATGTATCCTTTATACTTGTTCAACTGAGTCCATCCCCTTTTCCCTTATGATTCTCTCCACTCTCCCTTCTGGACCCTGTCAGCCTGTTCCTTATTTGAGTGTCATTGGTCATATTTTGCTTGCATGTTTGTTTTGTTGTTCAGACTCCTGTTAATGGTGATAGCATATGGTATTTGTCTTTCACCGCCTGGCTTATTTTGCTCAGCATAATGCTTTCCAGTTCCATCCATGATGTTGCAAAGGGTAGTAGTTCCTTCTTCCTTTCTGCAGCATAGAATTCCATTGTGTAAATGTACCATAGCTTTTTGATCCAGTCATTTACCCATGGGCATCTAGGTTGCTTCCAACACTTGGCTATCGTGAATTGTGCTGCTATGAACATTGGGGTGCATAGGTTCTTTTGGATTGGTGTTTCAGGGTTCTTAGGATATACTCCTAAGAGTGGAATTGCTGGGTCAAAAGGCACATCCATTTTTAGTTTTCTTAGAAAATTCCATACTGATTTCCATAGTGGTTCTACCAGTCTGCAATCCCACCAACAGTGAACTAGGGTCCCCTTTTCCCCACAACCTCTCCAACACTTGTTCTTTGTTTCTTTGTTTATGATAGCCATTCTGACTGGTGTTAAGTGGTATCTCATTGTGGTTTTAATTTGCATCTCTCGGATAGCTAGCGATATCAAGCATCTTTTCATGTGCCTCTGGATCCTCTGTATGTCCTCCTTGGAGAAATGTCTGTTCAAGTCCTCTGCCCATTTTTCAATCGGGTTGTTTGTCTTCTTAGAGTGGAGTTGAGTGAGTTCTTTGTATAGTTTGGAGATTAAACCTTTGTCTGAGGTATCATTGTCAAATATGTTTTCCCAAGCTGTTGCTTCTCTTTTTATCTTGATACTGTTTTCCTTAGCCAATCAGAAGCTTTTAATTTTGATGACATCCCATTTGTTTATTCTTTCCTTTATATCCCTTGCTCTAGGGGATGTATCAGGAAAAATATTGCTGCGTGGAATATCTGAGATTTTCTTCCCAATGCTCTCCTCTAGGGCTTTAATGGTTTCAGGGCTTATATTTAAGCCTTTATCCACCTTGAATTTATTTTGGTGTATGGTGTAAGTTGGTGCTCAAGTTTCATTTTTTTTTGCATGTAGCTGTCCAGTTCTCCCAACACCATTTGTTGAAAAGGCTATCTTTACTCCATTTTATGTTATTGCCCCCTTTGTTGAATATGAATTGACTGTAGAGAGTTAGGTTTATTTCTGGGTTCTCTGTTCTATTCCATTGGTCTATGTGCCTGTTTTTGTGCCAGTACCAGGCTGGTTTGATTACAGTGGCCTTGTAATACAGTTTGATATCAGGTAGTGTGATCCCTCCTACTTTGTTCTTCTTTCTCAAAATTGGAGCTGCTATTCGGGGTTTTATGGTTCCATATATATTTTTGAAGTGTTTGTTCTATGTCTGTGAAATATGCCATTGGTCCTTTAATAGGTATTGCATTGAATCTGTAAACTGCTTTGGGTAGTATGGACATTTTGATGATGTTAATTCTTCCAATCCATGAACATGGTATATGTTTCCATTTGTTTGTGTCTTCCTTGATTTCTGTCTTCAGTGTTGTGTAGTTTTCTGCATAGAGGTCTTTAACCTCCTTGGTTAGGTTTATTCCCAGATATTTTATTTTTGTTTTTGTTATATCGAATGGGATTTTTTTCCTGATTTCTGCTTCTGCTGCTTCATTGTTGGTATACAGAAATGCCTTTGATTTCAGGATATTGACTTTGTATCCCACTGTTTTGCCAAATTCATTTATTACTTTGAGCAGTTTTTTGGTAGAGGCTATAGGGTTTTCCATGTGTACTATCATGTCATCTGCAAACAATGACAGTTTTGTTTCCTCCTTTCCAATTTGTATGCCTTTTATTTCCTTTTCTTGTCTGGTCGCTGTGGCTAGAACTTCTAATACTATATTGAATAGAAGTGGTGAAAGTGGGCAACCTTTTCTTGTTCCTGATCTTAGTGGAAAAGCTTTTAGTTTTTGTCCATTGAGTGTGATGTTGGCTGTAGGTCTTTCATATATGGCCTTTATTATATTGAGGAATGCTTCCTCTATTCCCATTTTTCTGAGTACATTTATCATAAATGGGTGTTGAACCTTATCAAAAGCTTTTCCTGCATCTATTGATATGACCATGTGGTTTTTGTGATTGCTTTTGTTTATGTGGTGTATTACATTTATTGATTTGTGTATATTGAACCATCCTTGCATCCCTGGGACGAATCCCATTTGGTCGTGGTGTATGATCTTTTTGATATATTGTTGGATGCGATTTGCCAACATTTTATTGAGGATTTTAGTGTCTATGTTCATCAGCGATATTGGCCTGAAGTTTTCTTTCTTTGTTGTGTCTCTATCTGGCTTTGGAATTAGGATGATGCTGGCTTCATAAAAAGAGTTGGGGAGCTTTCCTTCCTTTTGGATTTTTTGGAATAGTCTGTGAAGAATAGGGGTTAGCTTTTCCTTAAAAGCTTTGTAGAATTCTCCTGTGAAACCATCTGGTCCAGGGCTTTTGTGTGATGGGAGGTTTTTGATTACTTCTTCAATTTCATTTGCTGTTATTGGCCTCTTCAGGTTTTCTGCTTCTTTTTCATTGAGTTTTGGAAGATGATCTTTTTCTAGAAATTTGTCCATTTCACCTAGGTTTTCAAATTTCTTGGCATACAGTTCTGCATAGTAATTTCTTACAATCCTTTCTATTTCTGTGGTGTTAGTTGTAATCTCTCCTCTTTCATTTCTGATTGAGTTTATTTGGGTCCTCTCTCTTCTTTTCTTGATGAGCCTACTTAAAGGCTTGTCTATTTTGTTTATCTTTTCAAAAAACCAACTCCGGGATTCATTGATCCTTAGAATTGTGCTTTTAGTCTCTATGTCATTTAATTCTGCTCTGATCTTGCTTATTTCCTTCCTTCTACTTGCTCTAGGGTGTCTTTGTTGTTGTTCCTCGAGTTCTTGCAGGCGTCGGGTTAGGTTGTTTGTTTGAAATGTTTCTGACCTCTTTAGGTGAGCCTGTATTGCTATGAACTTCCCTCTCAGGACTGCCTTCACTGTGTCATATAAGTTTTGGATTGTTGTGAGTTCATTTTCATTAGTTTCAATAAGTTTCTTGATTTCCTCCCTAATTTCAACCTTGACCCATTTGTTGTTTAATAGCCTACCATTCAATCTCCATGCTTTTGGGTGTTGTTGGTTTTTTCCTGTGGGGTTGGTTTCCAATTTCAGTCCCTTGTGATCAGAGAAGATGCTTGGTTTGATTTCTATTTTCCTGAAGTTGTTGAGACTTTTTTGTGTCCTATCATGTGATGTATCTTTGAAAATGTTCCATGTGCACTTGAAAAGAATGTGTATTTAGTTCTGTGGGATGGATGGCTCTATATATATCAATTAGGTCCATTTCTTCTAGAGTGTTGTTTAATTCTGCTATATCTTTGTTGATATTTTGTTTGGAAGATCTGTCCATTTTTGACAGTGGGGTATTAAAATCCCCTACTATAATTGTATTGCTGTCAATATCTTTCTTGAAGTCCTCTAGGATTTTCTTTATATATTTGGGTGCTCCTGTGTTGGATGCATATATATTTATGATGTTAATGTCTTCTTGGTGGATTCTTCCCTTGAGTATTATGAAGTGACCTTCTGGGTCTTTCTTTATAGCCTTTTTTTTTTGAAGTCTATTTTGTCTGATATGAGGATTGCTACCCTGGCTTTTTTTTCTTGTGCATTTGCTTAGAAAATTTGTTTCCATCCTTTCACTTTCAGTCTGTGGTGGTCTTTTGACCTGAGCTGGGTCTCTTGTAGGCAGCATATGTGTGGGTCATGCTTTCTTAACCATTCAGCTACTCTATTTCTCTTCATTGGTGCATTTAATCCATTTACGTGTAAGGTTATTATTGAAAGGTACTTATTCATTATCAATTGTGCACCTGCGTTCCTCTTCATCTCTCTCTTTTCTTTCCTTTCCTTAAAGCAACCCTTTTAGTAATTCTTGTAGAGCTGGTTTGGTGGAGGCGTATTCTTTTAGACTTCTTTTGTCTTGGAAGCTCTTTATTTGGCCTTCTATCTTGATTGAGAGCCTTGCTGGGTACAGTAGCCTTGGTTGTAGGCCTCTGTTTCTCATTACTTGGAATATTTCCTGCCATTCTTTTCTTGCTTGGAATGTTTCCATTGAGAAGTCAGTAGCCAGCCTTATTGGGACCCCCTTGTATGTTACTTCCTTTTTCTCCCTTGCTGCCTTTAGGATTCTCTCTTTCTCTTGGAGTTTTGCCATTTTTATGATGATGTGTCTTTCAGTAGGCCTCTTTGGGTTCCACCTGATTGGGACTCTCTGCAATTCCTGGATTCATGTGACTTTCTCTCTCCTCATCTCAGGAAAATTTTCCGTTATTACTCTTTCAAGTAGGTTTTCTATCCCTTGTTCTTCTTCTTCTCCTTCTGGTATTCCTATTATTCGGATATTATTATGTTTCATATTTTCTTGCATTTCTCTTAGACTCTCCTCATTATTTCTGATTCTCTATTCCATTACCTGGTCCGTCTGGGAGATTCTTTCCACCCTGTCTTTGATCTCGCTTATGCGGTCCTCTGTCTCATCAACCCTACTATTCATACCTTCTACTGTGTTCTTCAGTCCAGAAATTGTATTTTTCATTTCCTCTTGGCGTTTGCTGATGGTTTCTATTTCCTTTTTCATGTTGGTATAGTTTGCGGATTGTTTATTGTAGCTCCCCTGTAGTTTCTGGTAGCTCATTGTAAGCTCTTTGAATTTCCTGATAACCAGTGCTTTGAATTCAATATCTGATAGCTCACTTGCCTGTCTTTCATCTTACATTCTTTCTGAGACTTCCTCCTTTTCTTTCATTTGGGGATTGTTTCTTTGTCTTCCCATTGTTTGTGATGCTCTTCTTGTTGGCCTCAGCTTCTTAGATTGATCTGTTCTGGTACCCTGAGTGTATGCTGTGAACTTCTGTGGTAGGATACCTGTGAAATTCAGTGGTGCAGTGTCCTGTAGGTATCTTGGTGTTCTCTGCTCCCACTACTCCTCTGGTTGGTGTCCAGCAAGTCAAACCTTTTCTTCTGGTCTCCCTAGCTGCAGAAGCCTGAGGGGCTGTTATTGTGGCTCTTCTTGCGCCATGGTACGCTCAACTGGTCTCGCCAGTACCCCCTCAAGATCCGGACTGGCGCTGCTCTCCCGCAACCTAATGAGAGCGGATTTTCTCCCAGGCTTTCCAGCCCTGGTCTGACATCAGGGCGCATGCTCCCAGCCATGCTTTCCTTGTCTTGCAGGCTTGGGCAAGGACCTTTCCCTGTGTTGTGGCTGAACACACAGGGAACTCACAATTCTCCCAAACCAACAGCAACAGCTTGAATCCCTGTGTTTCCCTGTCTGCGCTGGCTGAGTAGGGATGGAGCTGGCGACTGGCTCTCTTCCAGGGGCCCAGTCAGTAGCCTGAGACTCCCTGAGACTGTTCGCCAGCCGGTGCAGGTCCCTTGCCACAGGGAACCCCCGGGGCGACTCTCAATTTCCCAAGCCAATGGTGGGTGCAGACCCCGCCCCACCGGGAAAGCATGGGCGACTGGTGGTTCTCCAAGTAGGGGGCCTGTGCGGGGGCCCCTCCAGGGCCGGGAATGCGCGGGTGACCGGCAGTTGTTCGAGCCAGGGAAGGTGCGGGTCCCTCGGGGTCTGTGAGGCAGGGGCAACCTGCAGCCACTGAAGCCGAAGGCCAAGGCTTGACTCCCAGGGCCTCCCAGTCTGCGCCAGCTGAGCAGGGATGGAGTTGGTCTATGCCGCTGGGCGAACAGGGATGGAGCTGGTCTGTGCTGGGTGAGTAGGGATGGAGCTCGCAACTGACTCACTTCTAAAGGCCCTGCCAGCATCCCGAGACTCTCCGAGACTGTTCCAGGCCAGTGCGGGCCAGCTGGGCCCAGGAGACACGGGTTACCTGCCGCCACCCAAGCCGAAGGCCAAGGCTTGACTCCCAGTGCCTCCCAGTCTGTGCCAGCTGAGGAGGGATGGAGCTGGTCTGTGCTGTGTGAGTAGGGATGGAGCTTGCAACTGACTCACTTCTGGAGGCCCTGCCTGCAGCCTGAGACTCCCGGAGACTGTTTGAGGGCCAGCACAGGCCCCGCAAAGCAGGAAATGCTCTGGCAACTCTCAGTTCTCCCAAGCCAGCAACCTGACTCCACGGGTTATCAAAGCTTTCTGGTTTACTTCCGAATGCTCACTCCTCTCTCTGCCACTACTGGCAGGCCGATCTCTTATGGTGTTTTCCAGTCTGCGCACTGCCAGATGGGGGTGGTGCCGGTGACCAGTTCCCTCCCAGAGATGGTGTTGCCCACCCTCGGCTCTGAGAGACTGGGGTGGCCGGCCAGGGCCCTGGCGTGGCCTGGCAGGGGGCCCGCCACCGCTTCTGCGCTGCTCCCTTGTACCTTGTTGATCTGCGGTTGTCTCCTCTCCTCAACCTCTGGTCATTCAGTGTCTGCTACACTCTCTGGAGTCCTGCCTTCTTATATGCTGGGTCCCAGTTGGGCATCTGCTGTGCTCTTCCACAGATCAGCCAGGTCCTTCTCCGGTGGTGCATGGAGAGAAGCAAAATCCTTTGTCCTACTCCGCTGCCATCTTTCTGTTTCCTCTATAAATTGGATGCTATGTTTGCCTTTAGGCCATGCTTTGAAAACAAGACACTAGGAGACCATACTCTCAGCATCAGCAAGACCCCATCCATAGAATTAATAAGCTCCTCTTAGAGTGAATTTGAGCAGTACCTAGCCATACTTCATGGATCAGAGTCTCTAGCTGGGGTACTTGCATTTGAACAAGTTCCCAAGATGATTCTGATGAACAGCCAAAAAATTGACCACTGGGTAATTGGTTGCTTTAGTCGTTCCCTTAGCTCTTCTCATGTGAGTTTCATTTCCCTGGTCAGATTGTTTGCTTCAGGAGGAGTATTGTGTGTTCTGATGCTATGAGCTGGTAGACATGTAGTAGAGGCTTAGTTTGCTATGGGTTACTGTTTGTTTGCCTGTGTGTGTATACACAATCCTACAAGTACTGGTGGGAATCTCTGAGATAAGAGATGAGGAAGTGTGTGTATGTGCATGCATGCATACACACACATTGGAGAAGACAATAATCTGTGGCAATGATACCTTTTGCTACCCTTTAATATGTATAAAATTCCACACACTCTTTTCCATGCAGTTTGAATTTTTTAAATAAATATCATGACTAAAAGCAAATCAAAGCATTATAATGAGAATATGCTTTTATAAATTATACATTTGGATGTTCCTCATCCCTCCAAAAATGCCATAACTACAATAAAGTGTCATTAATTCAGTCAAATTGGGGTAATTTTACACAGTGAGAAATATGAATTGATGAGTAAAGAAATAGTATTATATTTTTTAAAAAAATTCTCACCCAAGTCCCAGCCAAAGTGGAGGCATAGGTAGATACACTGTGCCTCCTTGCACAACCAAAGAAGGACATCAACAAATTTGAAAACAAAAGCCAACCAGAACTGACAGAAAATTGGACTGTATGGAAGTCAAACATTAAGGAGTTAAAGAAGAAACATTCATCCAGACTGGTAAGAGGAGAGGAGATGGTCAGCTGGGAAGAGAGGACTTGTGGCAAGGCGGTGGTTGGTGGACCGGGCAGTCCCAAATTTGCATGAAGATCGACTGGGAGGAACTACTGTGGAGTGAGACAGACTGTGCAACCCAGGGTTACAGTGTGGGGAAATAAAGCCTCAGAACCTCTGACTGTAACAGCCTATGGGAATTGCCATGATGGGAGAAATTCCCAGCCTCACAGGAGAGTTTATTGGAGAGACCCACAAGGTCCTAGAATGTACACAAACCCACCCACCCAGGAACCAGCACCAGAAGGGCCCATCTTGCTTGTGGGAAGTGGGGAAATGACTGAAAGCCCGACAAGAGCCAAGCAAGTGACATTGTTCCCTCTCAGACCTATCCCCCATTTAGTGCGCCATGACGCAGTGACCTGGGTTGCCCCACCCAGGCAAATAACTAAGTCTCTGCCTGTTGGGGGCAACTTTGCTGGCAAGTCCCCCTGTCTGCTACAGATGAAAATAAAACTACCAAGACATGATCCGCTTGGGGAGGAGAGGTGGTCAATCACTCACAGAAGAATGACCAAGAACCTCTTCTTCAACGCCTTTTATTAGGTTGTAATACACAGGAATACAGGTAAAGCTCATCAATCAATGTCAGGTGGCAAGGATCAAACAGTAGAAAATATTTCAAAGAAATCTGAGGGCTTAATCTGAGTCAGTGTCTGTCAGGTAAGGGGTTGCAAAAACTTTGGGAGACATACTCATTTCCTGCTCAGACCCTTATCATATGATTGAAAGCACTCTTAGCAAAGCAGTGTTGACAGGACTTTTAGAACCTGCTCACCCCAGAACCTGCTCTAGCTGGCAAAGGGATGCACTGCCTTCCCAGTCATAGGTTTTTAGGCATAAGTGAATTAAAGCCAGGAAGCACTTGTCCCAGAGGACATGGGGACTTGGGCTATATCAGAATAGCTGGGGAGCGAGGTTCCATCACTCCCTTTCTGTTGCAGCCCCCCAAAGTGCTTCCTTGAGGGCCTCCCAAGTGATCGTGTCTGACTTAGGTTGCCCCTGCTCTGCAGGGTCTTACCCATCTCTGACTAACTGACCAAGTGTTGGGGGCAGATGAAGCAGAAGTAGTGCTGCTGCCAGGGAGATAAGATTTGTCTCCTTAGTGGCTCGCAGTGCAGAGGTCGCTCACTCAGCCTCATCCATGGGGGGCAGTTACAACTCCTGAAACCAGGCAGAGTGGTTCCCAATATCTGCCCCTTACTATGTAATGGGTGTGTTGAGACAAAAAAATATGGCCCAAATGAAAGAACAGATTAAAGCTCTAGAAAAAATACAACTAAGCAATGAAGATATAGCCAACCTATCAGATGCAGAGTTCAAAACACTGGTAATCACGATGCTCACAGAAATGGTTGAGTATGATCACAAAATAGAGGAAAAAGTGAAGGCTATGCGAAGTGAAATAAAGGAAAATGTACAGGGAACCAACAGTGAAGGGAAGAAAACTGAGACTCAAATCAATGATTTGGAGCAGAAGAAAGAAATAAACATTGAACCAGAACAGAATACAGAAACAAGAATTCAAAAAAGTGAGGAGAGGCTTAGGAACCTTCAGGATAGCTTTAAACATTCCAACATCCAATTTATAGGGGTACCAGAAAGAGAATAAGAAGAGCAATAAATTGAAAACATAATGAAGGAGAACTTCCCCAATCTGGCAAAGGAAATAGACTTCCAGGAAGTCCAGAAGCTCAGAGAGTCCCAAAGAAGGTAGACCCAAGGAGGAACACACCAAAGCACATCATAATTGCATTACCCAAGATTAAAATGAAGGAGAGAATTCTAGAAGCAGCAAGAGATAAGGGGATAGTCACCTACAAAGGAGTCCCCATCAGACTTTCAAATGATTTCTCAAAAGAGACCTTATAGGCAAGAAGAAGCTGGAAAGAAGTATTCCAAGTCATGAAAGGCAAGGACCTACATCCAAGATTGCTCTATCCAGCCAATCTTTAATTTAGAATGGAAGGGCAGAGAAAATGCTTCTCAGATAAGGTCAAGTTAAAGGAGCTCATCATTACCAAGCTCTTATTATATGAAATATTAAAGGGACTTATCTATGAAAAAGAAGATAAAAATATGAACAGTAAAATGACAACAAACTTACCACTATCAAGAACTGAACCTGAAAAACAAAACAAAATGAGGAGGAGGAAGATGGTGATGAGGTAGGAGGGAGGAGATTTCACTTCCCCCTACACATAGGAGAAAAACCTAGCCAATCTGCAGAGGAACAGAGCAAACAGCCAACAGGACCCCAGCATATATGAAAATAAGAGACCAAAAATTGTAGTGAGCACTGAAAAACCAGACAGTAAGGAGTATGCCTCAGGACAACAAAGTCCTAGTGACAAGCACGGGGTCCAGGGCAGCTGCAGCTCCAGGCCCAGCATGCACTGGGTCTGCCACAGGGTCCTTGGGAGAGAGCTGGGTCAACTGCTCCCTCAATGGTCAATCAAGGTTTAAGCTGCACTGGGAGGGACCTGGTTGCTTGAAGTTGCAGAGAGGGGCATAAGGACTAAGTGGTAAACACACAGGGGCTGTGAGAACCCATGGAGTCTGTAGACACCAGTTGGGGAGAGTTAAGAGTCACACAGTAACAGGTCCTGACCCTGATAGTTCCTGGTCTGGCTGGAGAATTGGCTGTGCTGGAGAATTGGCTCTGCGAGAAGCCAGGCCACTGTACAGAGAGGCAGGCTTGAGTAGGAGGAATTTCTCAAAAAGAAAAGGTGAAAAGAGAGACACTGTTTAGGGAATTCTCCCACAGCAATCACTCTGGCCTACTCCCCATCCAGCCAGGGAGTGATCCCGTGATTGTGCAGGAGGTTGCTCAAAAGGCCCTGCACAACCCATAGCACTGGGAAGGGTGAGTGCCCAAACCCATAGAACTGAGGCAGCCTGGCCGAGTGCACCTGCGCCTGCACCCCAGCCCGCAGCAATAACTCCAGGGAAAGAGTGCTCTCAGGAAGGCCTGGATCTTACATCCAAGGTGCCAGGGAGAGGAGCCAGACTAGCTTTGGGGGGAGTGCCCAAGGCTGACTGCATGCAGATTGGGAAGGGAGAAAAGCCATAACAACAGCCCCTCAGCCTGCTGTAGCCAGCAAGACCAGAAAAACTGGTTTGGCCAGTTTGAAAGCAATAAGAGCCTTTTTTAAAAGTAATTTTTAAATTTTTATTATTTTTATCTTTCAATTCCATTCTCCCCTCTTTCCTTCTTTCTTGATTTATTCCTTTTTCTTTACTTTCCAATTTTAACTCTTCTTCCTTTCTTCTTCTGCTTTTTTTGTAAATACCCACAAGTGAGACAGAAAAACCTGGAACTGTGAAAAGACCACAGTTGAACCCAAAGAGGGAGCATCCCAACAGCTGAGACAATGTGACAACTTTCACTTTGCTATTACAGAGAACCTACAAGTTATTGCATATTTGTTTTTTTAATTTATTTTTTAAAATATATTTTATTGATTATACCATTACAGTTGTTCTATTCCCCCCCTTCATTCCCCTCTACCCTCACACTCCCTCCCCCACCATTCTCCCCTGCTTAGTTTGTAACCACGTGTCTCAAGTTCTTTAGATTCTGTATTTCCCCCACTATTCTCGCCCTCCCCCTATCTATTTTCTACCTACCATCTATGCTATTTTCTGTGCCTTCTCCCCCCTTCTCCTCCTCCCACCCCCCTGTTGCTAACCCTCCATGTGTTCTTCATTTCTATGGTTCCACTCCTGATCTAGCTGTCCTCTTGGTTTGCTTTTGTTTTAGGTGTGGTTGTTAATAACTGTGTGTTTGCTGTCCTTTCACTGTTCATATTTTTCATCTTCTTTTTCTTATATAAGTCCCTTTAGCATTTCATATAATAAGGGCTTGGTGATGATGAACTCCTTGAACTTGACCTTATCTGAGAAGCACTTTATCTGTCCTTCCATTCTAAATGAAAGTTTTGCTGGATAAAGCAATCTTGGCTGTAGGTCTTTGGATTTCATGACTTGGAATACTTCTTTCCAGCCCCTTCTTGCCTGTAAGGTCTCTTTTGAGAAATCCGCTGACAGTCTGATGGGTACTCCTTTGTAGGTGACTGTCCCCTTATCCCTTGCTGCTTCTAGGATTCTCTCCTTCATTTTGGTCTTGGCTAATGTAATTATGATGTGCCTTGGTGTGTTCCTTCTTGGGTCCAACTTCTTTGGGACTCTCTGAGCTTCCTGGATTTCCTGGAAGTCTATTTCCTTTGCCAGACTGGGGAAGTTCTCCTTTATTATTTGTTCAAATAAGTTTTCCACTCGTGGCTGTTTCTTTCCCCCTTCTGGTACCCCTATAATCCGGATGTTGGAACGTTTAAAGATGTCCTGGAGGTTCCTAAGCCTCTCCTCATTTTTTTGAATTCTCATTTCTTCATTCCTTTCTGGTGGGATGTTTTGTTCTTCCTTCTGGTCCATTCCATTGATTTGAGTCCCAGTTTCCTTTCCATCACTATTGGTTTCCTGTGCATCTCCCTTCATTTCAATTAGTTTAGCCTTCATATGTTCCTCTAATTTGTGACTATAATCTACCAGTTCTGTGAGCATCCTGATAAATAGTGTCTTTAATTGTGCTTCTGAGAGGCTGGCTATTTCTCGGTCGCTTAGAGTTATTGGCTCTGGGACTTTGAGTTCTTCTTGCACCATCTTTTGGGCTGTTCGTGCCTGTTCCGTAGCAGGATCGGAGCCCTAAAGTGTTCACTAGAACAGGGCAACTCAGTCGCTGGGTTGTGACGTTGTATGTGGGGGCGGGGTCAACGAGGGACAATGGCTTCCCGTCTGCCGCTGCGGCCCCGGCGCCGCAGCCACCACCGTCACCAGGCCCACGCGTTTCGTTCACTGCACGCGAGTGTGCCACCGCCGTCAGCCCTCCACCACTGGGTTCGCCCCCTGGGGCCTGTGTGGTCTGTCGCACTGTGCGCAAATGTGCGACTGCGGTCAGTCTGCCCCACACCCTGACTTTTTCCGGGCTGCCTGCGCGCCTAGGTTGGGGGATCTGTCCTGCCTGACCCAGCTCCGCTGCTGGTTCCACCTCTCTTACCGTCCCTGTTGAATGGTTCGTAGTTGTTGGACTTCCGTATAATTCCGTTTTCTGGTCTTTGGGTGTGTCCTAGTTCTCCAAACCTTTGTTGTATTCAGACTTGGTTGTGGGAGAAGGCACAGTGTTTCCACCTATGCCTCCATCTTGGCGGAAGTCCCTATCTTCTTTTCCTTAGATAAATCCCTTTAACATTTCATATAATAAGGACTTGGTGATGATGAACTCCTTTAACTTGACCTTATGTGAGAAGCACTTTACCTGCCCTTCCATTCTAAATAAAAGCTTTGTTGGATAGAGCAATCTTGGATGTAGGTCCTTGCCTTTCATGAGTTGGGATACTTCTTTCCAGCCCCTTCTTGCCTGTAAGGTCTCTTTTGAGAAATCAGATGACAGTCTGATGGGAACTCCTTTGTAGGTGACTGTCCCCTTATCTCTTCCTGCTTCTAGGATTCTCTCCTTCATTTTAATCTTGGCTAATGTAATTATGATGTGCCTTGGTGTGTTCCTCCTTGGGTCCAACTTATTTGGGACTCTCTGAGCTTCTTGGACTTCCTGGAAGTCTATTTCCTTTGCCAGGTTGGGAAAATTCTCCTTCACTATGTTTTCAAGTAAGTTTTTAATTCCTTGCTCTTCCTCTTCTCCTTCTGATACTTCTATAATTTGGATGTTGGAATGTTTAAAGATGTCCTGGAGGTTCCTAAGCCTCTACTCATTTTTTTTTGAATTCTTGTTTCTTCATTATTTTCTGATTGGATGTTTCTTTCTTTCTTCTGTTCCACTCCATTGATTTGAGTCCCAGTTTCCTTCCCATCACTATTGGTTCCCTGTACATTTTCCTTTATTTCACTTAGTTTAGCCTTAATTTTTTCCATCTAATTTGCAATCAAATTCAACCAATTCTGTGAGCACCCTGATTACCAGTGTTTTGAACTGTGCATCTGATAGGTTATCTACCTCTTTGTTGCTTAGTTTTATTTTTCCTGGAGTTTTGATCTGCTCTTTCATTTTTGCCATTTTTTTTTTTGTCTTGACACCCCTGTTATGTAGTGAGGAGTGGAGCCTTAGGTGTTTCCCAGGGCAGGGTAACCCACGTCTCTGGATTGTGATGCTGTATGTGGGGCAGGGGTCCAAGAGGGAACACAGGCTCTTTGTTCTCCTCCCCGCCAGATTTCAATCACTTCCCCTGCTTTCCTCAAGCAAATTTGGTCCTTATGATGCTGATTCCAGTGTACGTAGCTTTGTGTACGTTCTAGCACCCTGTGGGTCTCTCCAACAAACTTTCTAATGAGGCTGGGAGTTTCCTCTGCTGCCGCCTCAACCCCACAGGTACTTTCAGTCAGTGGATTAAGGCTTTATTTCCTCCTGGTGTGACCCTGGGTTGTAGGCCTGTCTTGCTCCCCATTTATTTTACCTGGTTTATCTGCATGTGAGACTGCCTGGTTTGGCAGCTGCTGCCTTGATGGCCAGCTTCAGCTTTGAGCACCCCATTTCACAATCTTCCACCTCCCTGGGTCTGCCATTTGCCACCTTGTGCACCCTGGTCCACCAGGCACCATCTTGCCTCAAATCCTCTCTGTCCCAGCTGCCCAGCTCTGCCCTTCCTACCAGTCTGGATGAATGTGTCTTCTTTAACTCCTTGGCCGCTCGACTTCCATACAGTTCAATTTTCTGTCAGTTCTGTTTTTTGTGTGTGTTTTCTTATTAAATTGTTGTTTTCCTTCTTTTGGTTGTGTGGGGAGACACAGTGTGTCTATCTATGCCTCCATCTTGGCAGGAAGTCCCATGCAGAAGCTTTTTAATTTGATGAGGTTCCATTTGTTTATTCTTTCCCTTATGTCTCTTGCTCTAGGGGACACATTGGTGAAAATATTGCTGTGTGAAATGTGTGACATTTTCCTGCCTATGTTTTCCTCTAGGACTTTTATGGTGTCACAACTTACATTTAAGTCTTTTATCCACCTTAAACTTATTTTTGTGTATAGTGTAAGTTGGTGATCAAGTTTCATTTTTTTGCACGTAGCTGTCCAGATCTCCCAGCACCATTTGTTGAAAAGGCTATTTTTACTCCATTTTATGCTCTGCCCTCCTGGTCAAATATTAATTGACCATAGAGACTTGGGCTTATTTCTGGGGTTTCTATTCTGTTCCATTGGTCTATGTGCCTGTTCTTGTGCCAGTACCAGACTGTTTTGATTACAGTAGCCTTGTAATACAGTTTGATATCAGGTATTGTGATCCCTCCTACTTTGTTCTTCTTTCTCCACATTGCTCCAATTATCCAGGGTCATTTATTATTCCATATAAATTTTAGAAATGTTTGTTCTATATCTGTGAAATATATTATTGGTTATTTAATAGGGATTGTGTTGAATCTGTAAATTGCTTTGTGTAGTATGGCCATTTTGATGATGTTAATTCTTCTAGTTCATGAGAATGGTACATGCTTCCATTTGTCTGTGTCTTCCTTAATTTCTTTCATCAGTGTTGTGTAGTTTTCTGAATATAGGTCTTTTACCTCCTTGGTTAGGTTTATTCCTAGGCACTTTATTTTTCTTATTGCTATATCAAATGGTTTTTTTCCCCTAGTTTCTGTTTCTGATATTTCATTGTTGGTGTAAAAAGTGCCTTTGATTTCTGAATATTGGCTTTGTATCCTGCTGTTTTGCCAAATTCACTTATTAGGTCAAATTGTATTTTGGTGGGGTCTATGGAATTTTCTATGTACACTATCATGTCATCTGCAAACAATGACAGTTTTGCTTCGTCCTTTCCAACTTGGATACCTTTTTATTTCTTTTTCTTGTCTGATTGCTGTGGCTAGAACTACCAATACTATGTTGAGGAGGAATGGTAAATGTGGGTATCCTTGTTGTGTTCCTGATCTTAGTTGGAAAGCTTTTAAATTTTGCCTATTAAGTATGATGTTGGCTGTACATATCTCACATATGGCCTTTGTTATGTTGAGGAATGCTCCCTCTATTCCCACTTTGCTGTACCCTCTAGTATTATTTATTTCCTAGAATTCAAAAGACTGATCCCTGCTGGACTTTCAACAGAAAAATGTAACATAAACAACAATAATGCTGTCATTTAATGAACATTTTATTTGTGCTAAGTATTGTATTAATTATTTTACTGCATTAAATTCATTAGCTTATTTAATCTTCATGACAACTCTGAGGTAGGCATTGTAATCTTTGTTTTACAGATTAGGAAACTGAATCTCAGAGAAATTAACTTGTCCAAGGTAAAACAAATAGTGGCTTGGATTACTTCAAAACTTACATTTTTAATCAGACAAATACAATTGGCTTCATTGCAATATTATGAATTAGGACAGGGGTGTCGAACTCATTTTCACCAGGGGCACATCAGCCTCAAGATTGCCTTCAAAGGACCAAATGTAATTTCAACTCCTTAACTGTTAAGAAGTAGTTACAGTTATACACTCCTAATATTATCTCAGCCCTTTGAAAGCAACCACAAGACTGATGTGGTCCCTGGTGAAAATGAGTTTGACACCCCTGACTTAGGATGTACTCTAATGTAGAGGTCTCCAACCTCCCTCCTTCCCATCCTGGACTGCATTGCATTACCGCATGAGCTCTGCCTCCTGTGTCCTACCCACCTTCTCGGCCTGAGTTGTATTTCCTGTCTTCCCACTCTCACTCTAGTCAGTTGTCCTCCGAGAAGTGGTCTCTGGTGCCAGAAAGGTTGGGGACCACTGTGCTCATACATAATAGGTGCTCACTATATGTAAACTATGTTTATTAGACCCATATTCAAGAAAAAGCTTCTCTGTCAGTCCAAATTGAAAAGCAAATTCCTCACACCCTGCAGGGGTAAATGGTCTTGCTCATAGTAGTTACATTGGTGCACACATCCTGAGCAAGGTCCTGCTTCACCAAGTGATCTTAATAACTGGTCCAATTATGTTCTCTTGGAAGGCCCATACACCATGTTGTGATATTCTGGGCTCATTTTCATTCTGCTTGGTTACTATGATTGAGCTTTGGGAGCTCTTGATCTGTTCACATACGTTACCCACACCTATATACAGATGCTGGACTATTTAGAATAGTGTTTAATTTGAGGCACCAGTTGCTTTCCAGTGATTTGTTGCCGCTGAAATTAAATACTCCTTTCTTTTATACCTCTACGAGGCTTGGTTAATGTCGGGGACCTCTCTGCCTGGTTTTAGGAATTATAATTATCCCCCTTGGCTAAGGATGAGTGAGCGATCTCTGGAATGGTAGCCACAGGAGACAAAAGCTTGTATCTGGTAGTGAACGCTGTCTCAGTTTCCTCTCCCTTCCCCCAAAGCATGGTCAGAAGTCAGAGATGGGTAACATTTCTCAGAGAGAGGGACAACCTAAGCCAGACATGATCACTTGGGAGGCCATCATAGAAGGACTCAGGGGGCTACAACAAAGAGTGAACAATAGACCCTCGCCCCCTGGCTATTCTGACATAGCCTGAGTCCCCATGCCCTCTGGGAGCAGTGCTTCCTGGCTCTAATCCACTTAAGCCTGAAAACCTGTGATGGGGAGGCAGTGCAGCTCCTTGCCTAGCTAGTGCGGTATCTGGGGGAAATCTGGCATCACAAAGAATTCCTAAAAATCCTGTGAAACCTGCTTTGCTAAGGGTGTTTTCATTCTTATGTTAAGGGTTCGAGCAGGAAACCCTAAAGTTTCTGCAAAACCCCCTTCCTGACAGACTCTGACTCAGACTAAGCCCTCAGATTTCTTTTAAATGTTATCTACTGTTTGATCCTTGCTGCCCTGTATTCCTGTGTATTACAACCCAATAAAAGCCTCTGGAGGAAGGGGCTCAAGGCCTTTTTTTGTCTAAGAAACTGGTCACCTCTCCAGGCCTTTTTCCTCTGAGAAACTGGCCGCCTCTCCTCCCCAAGCAGATCATGTCTTGTTAGTGTTTACTTACATCCATGGCGAATGGGGGGACTTGAGCACAAAGTCACCCCCACAGGTTAACTTTTATTTACAGGTGGAATTTTGCAGCTAGCATATTTCATAGAGCATTTACCCTAATGACAATAACAGAAACACCTAACAATTGTGTCAGCTTGACTTTTTATAAAATACTTTCATAGACATCTCATTTGAATCCATGGCACTTCATCTATGCCTCATGAGATGAATGACTTCCTATCTTGTATTATGGCTATTTATATACATGAGGCAGTGTGGTCTGGTGGGGGGAAAATCAAATTCTGGAATCAGATAGACCTTAATTTGAATTCCAGATCCACCACTTACTAGATGTGTGACTTGAATAAAGCTATGATCCTTACTGAGTTTTTCCTCATTTGTAAAGTGGGCTTAATTATGCTCATCTTATAGGGTTTTTTTTGTGAGGAATAAGGTAACATGTAAAGTGCAAGGTAATTAATAAGAACTCAACTAGTATTTTCTAAAAATATTGTTAGTTTGTATACTGTTAGCTAGCAAAATCTGTGACTGTTCTTAGTATCACCACCAGGCCTGGCATTGTGTTTTCTGTTTTAGAAAGAAGCTCAATACATACTTCTTGCATGGACAAGTCTGGAGGCAGTCAGGGAAGTTATTATTATCCCAGTAGATGGAGGTTAAATGGCCTTCCCAGGGCTCACACGGTTGATAAATGATAGAACTGGAATTTGAATTCTGGTCATTTTCTGCCTAGTCCAATGCATCTTCCTATGGTCTTTTGTATTGGTTTGCAAGATTGATGTGCTGTGAATAAAATCTGTTGTGGAAGATAGCCTAGTGAAGGCCTAGGATAGGTTCTTCACTAGGACTTAGATGTTTTGGGGCATCCTTTAAAGGGGATCCCCATCCACTGTCCCATGGACTACCAAGGAGACTGGTGAGAAAGAATGCCATGTACAATACACATGCTGGTTCAATAACAGAGCCTAAGTTGTTAGAAGGTTGGGGCAAGTAGGAGTACAGTCTATTGCCTACCATCCAACTTTAGGATCACTCCCCAGAGATTTGTGTCTAAATAGACACAGAAATTGAGAGATGTTAAAATTCAAAACAAAGTACATGCAAGAAAAACAGTAGTTTCTCTAAAGATCTCTGTGAGGCATTGGAAGGTAGACAAGGCAGGGCAATTTTTATGTCTACCCAATTGAGAGTTAGCTGAGAACATAGACAAAGGTAATAGCTATAGTCAAAGGCACATGGAATTATCAGGGAACAGAAGTCATTTTGGCTCTTGGCTCAGTGGCACAAGGGGCAGCACATAGCTATAGATGCTCCCCAGCCTCCAGTAACTGGCACAGCAGAGCACCTGTTGCCATTTTGTTTCAAGAGTAGCACAAGGCAGCATCAGTAGCTTAATGTGGCTCTGGAGGCTTTGGGAACAGAAGGCAGCAATATCCTTGGTTATAAATGTCAATGCCCTCAGAAGGTGAGTACTGGCGGCACTGATGAGGTACCTGTGGCATCACTTGTACAGCTTGCAGAGGCCTAGGAAGTCCATAAGGCTGAGAAGTAGACTTGACACAACCACTAGGGAGTGAGAAATAAATGGAGGATCTGTTTGGGTGAAAATCAGAGAAAGGCTGTTTGTGACCATTAATTAATAATCTTGTTTTTTCTTTTACTTATAGCTTGGTATAGTTTGGGTAATTACAGATTAGTAACATGATGCCAAAACTCAGACAACAATTTACCCTGGAGCTTGGAGCCCTTCCTACTCCCATTTTTTGGTATGAGAAGTACTAATAATGAGAGAGTATGAAACAGTTTTTTAAAAATATAACAGTGATGCCCTGGCTGGCGTAGCTCAGTGGATTGAGTGCGGGCCTGTGAAGCAAAGGATTGCAGTTCTATTCCCAGTCAGGGCACATGCCTGGGTTGCAGGCCAGGTCCCCAGTAGGAGACACATGAAAAGCAACCACACATTGATGTTTCTCTCCTACTCTTTCTCCTTCCCATCTCCTCTCTCTAAAAATAAATAAATAAAATATATTTAAAAAAATAAAAATATAACAGTGACTTTTTTTCTCTCACATTAATTAGTTGCTAAAAACACAATTTTTTTATCCCCCTTCATTTTTTCACCCTTTCCTCTGGCAATCAGTTTTTTCTGTGTTTCTATGAGTCTCTTTTTTACTTAGTTTGGTTTGCTTGTTTTTCTTTCTTAGAGTCCACATATAAGTGAGATCATTTGATATTTGTCTTTCTGTGTCTGACATTTTTCACTTAACACAATACCCGGTAGTTCTATTCATGTTGTGGCAAGTGGCAAGATTTAATTATTTTTTATTGCTGAGTAATATTCCATTTTGTATGTGTATATCACATCTTCTTTATGTATTAATTTATCAGTGGACACCTAGGATGCTTCCATATGTTAAGTATTGTAAATAATGCTACAGTGAGCATAGGGTTGCATATATCTTTGCAAATGAGTGTTTTCAATTTCTTTGGATAAATACTCAGAAGTGGAATTTCTTGGCTGTAGATGTATTTTTAATGTTTTGAGGGATGTCCATGCTGTGTTCATTAGTGATCACACTAGCTTACAAGGCCTCCAATAGTGCGTGAAGGTTCCCTTTTCGTTTGGGGAAGTTTAGTAGGTATACAAGGTATACCAAGGTATACCAAGAATGGTTTCCTTGATCAAGTAAGTTTAGGAGATACTGGGTGATACAGTATAAGTATATTTTCCTACTGAAGGCCTTCCCAGTGGGCTCACATGCATGGAGACTTTGAGAGGGAAAAATAATAGATGAAATATAAAGAATTCCTCAAAGAGAGGCAGTAAACCAAGGTGTTGAGTGGGGGCTTCTGGCAGCAGACTTTCTGGATTAAGAAGGCAGCTAGGATCTGTCCCTTGCTAGTTATAGGAACTTGGAAAAGTTTATTTTACCTTTTTGTGCACCATTTGTCTTTATCCATGAATTGGGGGATGATAATGGTAATACTTATCCCATAGAGCAACTTATACAAATAGATATATTATATATCTCTAATATATATTTAAATATAATTATATTTAATTATATTTTGTTTATATTTATAATATGAATATATTATAATTAAATATAATACATATTTTAGATATATATATCTTGGTTGTTAGGAAGTTCTCAAAAATGGTAGCTAATATGATTAGATTCTCTAACCCTTTTCCTGCAAAGCATCTCATAGCATTAGGGTCTTAAGGCACACATACAGTTTGGAAAATGCTGAACTGGGTCCTTTTGCTAGAAATATTTTAGGGAAATAGCATAGGGGAAAAAGCAAGTGAAAGAGGTCAAATCAAGCCTGGGCTGAAGGACTAAAATTTTGTAGTCCAAATCTCAATTTATTTTTTTCTTTCTTAATTTCTTTCTCCATCTCCAGTTTTTTTAAATTTCCAAGGAGACAATCATTTGCGATCCTCAAATTGATTATGTGTACCTTTTTGGAAGAAAGAGAATGAATTAAAAGACAGGTGTTTTGTCAATTATCCAATGGCTTAAATGTGTTTGATTTCTGCATCTGAAAAGTGGATCTACTTTTATTGAATTGCACTTTGGAGTTTTCCTTGGACAAAGGGATGATACCAAAACATTCAAAATTAATCCAAGCCCACAATGAAATTAAATTGCCTTCTTGTACTTCATCAGAAAAATATACAAAAAACTCACACAACTCCACTCAAAGAAGACGAGCAACCCAATTAAAAAATATGCAAAGGGGAGAGATCAGGAAGATGGCGGCGGAGTAGGACAAAGGATTTTGCTTCCCTCCACATGCCGGAGAAAAACGAGGCTGATCTGCGGAGGAACACAGCAGATAGCCAACAGGGACCCAGCGTATAGGAAGGCAGGACTCCAGAAAGTGTAGCAGACACTGAATAACCAGAGGTTGAGGAGAGCAGACGACCGCAGATGAACAAGGTACAAGGGAATAGCACAGAGGCTGCAGGCCCTCTGCCAGGCTGCGCCAGGGCCCTGGCCGGGCCACCCCAGTCTCTGAGAGCTGAGGGCAGGAAACAACAACCCTGGGAGAAAACTAGTCACCAGCACCCTCCCTATTTGGCAGGGAGCAGATTGGAAAGCACCAGGAGAGATCGGTTTGCCTATAGTGGCAGAGAGAGGAGTGGGCATTGGGAAGCAAACCAGAGAGCTCTGAAAACCCTTGGAGTCAGACTGCAGTTGCCAGCTTGGGGAACTGAGAGTTGCCCGTGCATTCCCTATAGCGAGGGGTCAGAGTCAGGTCTACCACAGAGCCTGGGAGTCTTGGGTTACTAGCAAGGCCCCTGGAAGAGAGCCAGTCACCAGCTCCCTCCCTACCCAGCCCGCTGCAGACTGAAAAACATGGGAGTCAGGCCGTGGTTGCTGGCTTGGGAGAATTGTGAGTTGCCCTGTGTATTCTGCCACAGCACCGGGAAAGGTCCGCACCCAAGCCTGCAAGACAAGGAAAGCCTGGCTGGGAGCTCGCGCCCTCATGCCAGGCCAGGGCTGGGAAGCCTGGGGAAAATCTGCTCTCAGTGGGGTGCGGGAGAGCGGCGCCAGTCTGGATCTTGGGAGGGCACTGGCGAGACCAGTTGAGTTCATGGAGAAATGAGAAAGGCCACACTAATAGCCCCTCAGGCTGCTGCAGCTAGGGAGACCAGAAGAAAAGGTTTGACCAGCTGGAAACGAACAAGAGGAGTAGGTGGAAGCAGAGAACACGAAGATACCTGCAGGAGACTGCACCGCTGAATTTCACAGGCATCCTACCACAGAAGTTCACACCATAAACCCAGGAACCCAGAACAGATCAATTTAAGAAGCTGAGGCCAACAAGAAGAGCATCACAAACAATGGGAAGACAAAGAAACAATCCCCAAATGAAAGAAAAGGAGGAAGTCTCAGAAATAATGTTAGATGAAATAGAGGCAAGTCAACTATCAGATATTGAATTCAAAGCACTGGTTATCAGGAAATTCAAAGAGCTTACAACAACCTACCAGAAACTACAGGGGAGCTACAATGAACTCTCCACAAACTATACCAACATGAAAAAGAAAATAGAAACTATCAACAAAGGCCAAGAGGACATGAAGAATACAATTTCTGAAGTGAAGAACAAAGTAGAAGGTATGAATAGTAGGATTGATGAGGCAGAAGATGCACAAGCGAGCTCAAAGACATGGTGGAAGGAATCTCCCACACAGACCAGGTAATGGAAAAGAGAATCAGAAAAAATGAGGAGAGTCTAACAGAAATGCAAGACAATATGAAATGTAATAATATCTGAATAATAGGAATACCAGATGGAGAAGAAGAAGAACAAGGGATAGAAAACCTACTTGAAAGAGTAATGACGGAAAATTTTCCTAATTTGATGAGAGAAGAAGTTACACGAATCCAGGAATCAAAGAGAGTCCCATTCAAGAGGAAACCAAAGAGGCCCAATTCAAGACACATCATCATTAAAATGGCAAAACTCCAAGACAAAGAGAGAATCCTAAAGGTAGCAAGGGAGAAGAAGGAAGTAACATACAAGGGGGTCCCAATAAGGTTGGCTACTGACTTCTCAATGGAAACATTCCAAGCAAGAAGAGAATGGCAGGAAATATTCCAAGTAATGAGAAACAGAGGCCTACAACCAAGGCAACTTTATCCAGCAAGGCTCTCAATCAAGATAGAAGGCCAAATAAAGAGCTTCCAAGACAAAAGAAGTCTAAAAGAACACGCCTCCACCAAATCAGCTCTACAAGAATTACTAAAAGGGCTGCTTTAAGGAATGGAAGGAAAAGAGAGACAGAGAGAAACACAGGTATATAAATGGCAATGAATTAGTATCTTTCAATAATAACCTTAAACATAAATGGATTAAATGCACCAAATAAAAGACATAGAATAGCTGAATGGATAAGAAAGCATGACCCACACATATGCTGCCTACAAGAGAGCCAGCTCAGGTCAAAAGACCATCACAGACTAAAAGTGAAAGGCTGGAAACAAATTTTCCAAGAAAATGGACAAGGAAAAAAAAAGCCGGGGTAGCAATTCTGATATCAGACAAAATAGACTTCAAAAAAAGGGGCCATAAAGAGAGACCCAGAAGGTCACTTCATAATACTCAAGGGAAAAATCCACCAAGAAGACATTAACATCGTAAATATGTATGCACCCAACATAGGAGCACCCAAATAGATAAAGAAAATCCTAGAGGACCTCAAGAAAGATATTGACAGCAACACGATTATAGTAGGGGATTTTAACACCCCACTGTCAAAAATGGACAGATCTTCCAAACAAAATATCAACAAAGATATAGCTGCAGTAAACAACACCCTAGATGAAATGGACTTGACTGATATATGTAGAGCCCTTCATCCCAAAGAAGCTAAATACACATTCTTTTCAAATGCACCTGGAACATTTTCAAAGATAGACCACATGATAGAACACAATAGGAGTCTCAACAAATTCAGGAAAATAGAAATCATACCAAGCATTTTCTCTGATCACAAGGGACTGAAATTGGAAACAAACTCCACAGGAAAAAACCCAAAACAACCAAAAGCATGGAGACTGAATGGTATGCTATTAAACAACGAATGGGTCAAGATTGAAATTAGGGAAGAAATCAAAAAGCTTCTGGAAGCAAATGAAAATGAACTCACAACAATCCAAAACTTATGGGACACAGTGAAGGCAATCCTGAGAAGGAAGTTCATAGCAATACAGGCTTACCTAAAGAAGATAGAAACATTTCAAACAAATAACCTAACCCAATGCCGGCAAGAACTTGCAGAACAACTTTGTTCTGCAAGAACAACAAAGACAGCCCAGAACAAGCAGAAGGAAGGAAATAAGCAAGATCAGAGCAGAATTAAATGACATAGAGACTAAAAGCACAGTTCTAAGGATCAATGAATCCTGGAGTTGGTTTTTTGAAAAGATAAACAAAATAGACAAGCCTTTAAGTAGGCTCATCAAGAAAAGAAGAGAGAGGACCCAATTAAACACAATCAGAAATGAAAGAGGAGAGATTACAACTGATATCACAGAAATAGAAGAGATTGTAAGAAATTACTATGCAGATGTATGCTAAGAAATTTGAAAACCTAGGTGAAATGGACATATTTCTAGAAAAATATCATCTTCCAATACTCAATGAAAAAGAAGCAGAAAACCTGAACAGGCCAATAAGAGCAGATGGAATTGAAGAAGTAATCAAAAAACTCCCATCATACAAAAGCCCTGGACCAGATGGTTTCACAGGAGAGTTCTACAAAGCTTTTAAGGAAGAACTAACCCCTATTCTTTACAGACTATTCCAAAAAATCCAAAAGGGGGGAATGTTTTCCCCAACTCTTTTTATGAAGCCAGCATCACCCTAATTCCAAAGCAGACAGAGACACAACAAAGAAAGAAAACTTCAGGCCAATATCGCTGATGAACATAGATGCTACAATCCTCAATAAAATGTTGGCAAATTGTATCCAACAATATGTCAAAATGATCATACACCATGACCAAGTAGGATTCATCCCAGGGATGCAAGGATGATTCAATATTTGTAAATCAGTAAATGTAATACATCACATAAACAAAAGCAAAGACAAAAACCACATGATCATATCAATAGACATGGAAAAAGCTTTTGATTCAGAACAACACCCATTTATGATAAAGGCACTCAGAGAAATGAGAATAGAGGGAGCATTCCTCAATATAATAAAGGCCATATATGAAAGACCTACGGCCAACAGCATACTCAATGGGCAAAAATTAAAACCTTTTCCACTAAGATCAGGAACAAGACAAGGTTGGCAACTTCCCCCCCTTCTATTCAATATAGTATTAGAAGTTCTAGCCACAGAAATCAGACAATAAAAGGAAATAAAAGGCATCCAAATCGGAAAGGAGGAAACAAAACTGTCACTGTTTGCAGGGAACATGATAGTGTACATGGAAAATCCTATAGCCTCTACCAAAAAACTGCTCAAACTAATAAATAAATTTGGCAAAACAGTGGGATACAAAGTCAATATCCTGAAATCAAAGGCATTTTTGTATACCAACAATGAAACAGCAGAAACAGAAAAAAAAATCTCTTTCTATATAGCAAAAACAAAAATAAAATATCTGGGAATAAACCTAACCTAGGAGGTAAAAACCTCTATGCAGAAAACTACACAACACTGGAGAAAGAAATCAAGGAAGACAGAAACAAATGGAAACATATACCGTGTTCATGGATTCGAAGAATTAACATCATCAAAATGTACATACTACCCAAAGCAGTTTACAGATTCAATGCAATACCTATTAAAGTACCAATGGCATATTTCACAGACATAGAACAAACACCTCAAGAATTTATATGGAACCATAAATGACCCTGAAAAGCAGCTGCAATGTGGAGAAAGAAGAACAAAGTAGGAGGGATCACAATACCTGATATCAAACTGTATTACAAGGCCACTGTAATCAAAACAACTTGGTACTGGCATAAAAACAGGCACATAGACCAATGGAATAGAACAGAGAGCCCGAAAATAAACCCAACTCTCTACAGTTAATTAATGTTTCACAGAGGGGACAATAACATAAAATGGGGTAAAGATAGCCTCTTCAACAAATGGTGTTGGGAAAACTGGACAGCTATATGGAAAAAAATGAAACTCGAGCACCAACTTACACCACACACCAAAATTAATTCGAGGTGGGTAAAAGACTTAAATATAAGCCATGAAACCATTAAAGCTCTAGAGGAGAACATTGGCAGGAAAATCTCATATATTCCACACAGCAATATTTTTACTGATACATGCCCTAGAGCAAGGGACATAAAGGAAAGAATAAACAAATGGGATCTCATCAAAATTAAAAGCTTCTGCATGGCTAAGGAAAACAGTATCAAGATAAAAAGAGAAGCAACAGCTTGGGAAAACATATTTGACAATGATACCTCAGACAGAGGTTTCTTCTTCCAAATATACAAAGAACTCACTCGACTCCATTCAAAGAAGACAAGCAACCCAATTAAAAAATGGGCAAAGGACTTGAACAGACATTTCTCCAAGGAGCACATACAGAGGATCCAGAGACACATGAAAAGATGCTTGATATCTCTAGCTATCCGAGAGATGCAAATTAAAACCACAATGAGATACCACGTTACACCAGTCAGAATGGCTATCATAAACAAAGAAACAAAGAACAAGTGTTGGAGAGGTTGTGGAGAAAAGGGGACCCTAGTTCACTGTTGGTGGGATTGCAGACTGGTAGAACCACTATGGAAAACAGTATGGAATTTTCTAAGAAAACTAAAAATGAACGTGCCTTTTGACACAGCAATTCCACTGTTAGGGGTATATCTTAAGAACTCTGAAGCAGCAATGCAAAAGAACCTATGCACCCCGATGTTCATAGCAGCACAATTTACAATAGCCAAGTGTTGGAAGCAACCTAGATGCCCATGGGTAAATGACTGGATCAAAAAGCTATGGTACATTTACACAATGGAATTCCATGCTGCAGAAAGGAAGAAGGAGCTCCTACCCTTTGCAACATCATGGATGGAAGTGGAAAGCATTATGGTGAGGGAAATAAGCCAGGTAGTGAAAGACAAATACCATATGATATCACTGTTAATAGGAATCTAAACAACAAAACAAACAAGCAAGCAAAATATGACCAATGACACTCAAATTCGGAACAGGCTGACAGGGTCCAGAGGGGAGAGGGGATAGAATCACAGGGGAAAGGGGAAGGACTCACATGAACAAGTATAAAGGACTCATGGACAGTAACTAAGGTGGGGCATGGAAATGGGAGGGAGGTGTGGAACACTGGAGGGCGGGCCTGGGAATATAAGAGAGAAAGCTGTACTTGAACAAGAATTAAAGAGAAAAATTAAAATAAACTCCCTATCTATAAGGAAAAAAAAAGAACGTGGCAAATGGCAAGAAATCAAGTGGTGTCTTGAGTGGGCAGTGGTTGTGTGTGTATTTGTGTGTGTGTGAGCAACCTGAATGTTCTACATTTCCAACTACATTTTAGAGACAACCAGTATCATGTTGAGTGGTTCTCAAATTGTCACATCTATCATTATCATATGTGTGGCTTGTTAAACTACAGAGGGCTGGGCATCAACTACAGAGTTTTGTTTTAGTGGGTCTATTGGTGGCAGGTATGAGGAGAGGACTGAGAATTTCATTCCCAGGTAATGCTACTGCTGTTGGTCCAAGGACTGAATTTGAGAACTGCTGATAGAGTTTAAGGGAATAGGCCCTGAAATTGGACAGACCTAGGTTTAAATTTTAGTTCCACCACTTGAAAGATGGGGAATCTAGCCCTGGCTGGTGTGATTCAGTGGATTGAGTGCTGGCCTGCAAACCAAAGGTTTGCTGGTTCAATTCCCAGTCAGGGCACATGCCTAGGCTGCAGTCCAGGTCCCCATTAGGGGGTATGTGAAAGGCAACCACACATTGATGTTTTTCTTTCTCCCTCCCTTCCTCTCTTTCTAAAAATAAATAAGTAAAATATTAAAAAGAATTAATTCTGAATCACCAAATCAAGAGACCATATGCACCCCTGTGTTCATAGCTGCATTATTTACAATAGCCAAGTACTGGAAACAGCTTAAGTGTCCATCAGTAAGTGAATGGATGAAAAAACTGTGATACATTTACGTAGTGGAATACTATGCAGCAGAAAGAAGGAAGGAGCTCCTACTCTTTGCGACAGCCCTTTCAACAACAGCATGGATGGAACTGGAGAGCATCACGTAAGTGAAATAATCCAGGCAGTAAAAGACAAATACCATATGACCTCACCTATAAGTGGAACCTAATTAACAAAACAAGCAAGCAAGCAAAATAGAGCCAGAGATATGGAAATAAAGAACAAACTGACAGTGACCAGAGGGGACTGGAAAGGTGGATAATGGGGGAAAGAATGGGAAGGGTTGTCAAGGAACATGCATAAAGGACCCATGGACAAAGCCAATGCGGGCGGGTAGGATTGAGTATAGGAAGAAGGGGTGGGGGAGAGTGATGTCAGGAAAATGAGGACAAGTGTAGTTGAACAACCATAAAAAAAGGAATGTTCAATAGATGAGTTTTTAACATTAGCAAGCTAAGAAAGACAGTCACAATAAAATTGATCTTACCAATGGAAAAAAAAAGCACTGATATGCCATATAATTCCCTTTTAGTTTGCCATTGAAAAGGAACATTAACAGCCTTTGCTGATGTGGTTCAGTGGATTGAGTGTATGCCTGTGAACCAGAGAGTTGCTGGTTTGATTGTTACCAGTTTGATTGTTACCTGCCCCAGTCAGGGCACATGATTGGGTTTGTGGGCCAGGTCTTCAGTAGAGGGCGAGCAAGAAGAAACCACACATTAATGTTTCTCTCCCTCTCTTTCGCTGCCCTTTCCCCTCACTCTAAAAATAAATAAAATATTTTAAAAAGTACATTAATGGTAGAAGTCAACACCTTGGTTTACTAGAGATGGAGATGCTTTGGGACAGAGCTATCTAAACCCTGAGGGTTGATTTGCACTCCTCTGTTTTCTAGTTGGCTGGTCTGTCTTACTTCCCACCATCTCCACCACAGAACACACTTGAGATCCTCTTTTAGCAAAACAATAATGGTATGGTACGTTTGATCACAGGCCTCTTTGAGAATCTCATGGTAATATTTTCATTGTAGGGAAAATTTATGAAGCTCTCACTTATGGTCCAACCTCCACATTTGATGTCTCTAGTAGAGTCTCAGCTAATTATCCTGTAAAAAAAAGTCCCGGTTTTGTCTGGGAATATAAGACAGAAAACTGTACTTGAACAATAATTTAAAAAAAAACATTAAAAAAAGAAGAAAAAAAAAGTCCCGGTTTAAAGTTCTGATACCTTTGGTAAGTTGCCCTCAGAAGAGAGATATTTATTAGTTTGTAATCCATTCACACTGCCCTCAGGTGTGCCTCCCTTGTCTTAAGTTTCCCTGTGTACCTCTAGTCCTGATGATAATTAGGAAGCTTGTTAGCATTATCAGGATGCAGCTCTGTGCCCTGGTTGGGGGAAGGTAGATACATCTGAGCATGAGATAACCCACTCTCACTCTTTTTGGATGACAGTCCAGTGTGATTTTAAAGATCAACTCCGGCCCTTTGCTGTGGGGCTGATTCTGGTATGCTGAAGGGGAAGGTTAATAACGCCCAGTGGGTCCATTAGCTTTAGCCAAGTCTTTATTGATTCACTAAAATGGAGTGCAGTTATCATCCACAGTGGCTTTCTCCCTCTGCTCATTAGTTAATGTCAGTGCTTTAATAGTACAGAGCAAAAGCAAGAGGGATGTTTATGTGTCCCCATTTGCCTTTTCCCTTAACACTCATCAGCTGAGAGTAATTTGTTTCTTTCTACTAAGGGCAATATGCTATAAATGGGAAAAACGTTTATTCTGGAATCAGCATCCCTTCTGACTTGTTCTATGACCTTGGATGTATTAACTAGATTTTCTGGGTCTTTGTGTCCTTTCCTGTAAAATAGGATGATCCTGATCTTCCCATCTCACAGCGTTGTTGAATGTCTAATGAGATAATATAAATGGCCATGCTTTCAAAACCTGTTAGTGTTGTATGAATATAAGAGATAATTATTATACACAGCAAATTTGGATTAGAGATTGGCTTTTTATCTCACACTCGCCCGCCTTATTTAATGAGATTAAGAGCACTCCTTGTAACTTTTAAAATAAGAATATGAATGAAATATCTCCATATATTTTACAAAAATAAAAATTAAATTACAGTTAATTATTTTCCAAAGGGCAAAAAAAAAAAAAAAAAAAGCACAGGGGAATTCATCTATTTGGTGCTGCAATGGATCACATTCAGAAATAAAGTAACATTTTAGAACTGACCAGTAGATGTCAGTGTTTGACAAGCACAGGTTATTTGCAGAGGCTCCCACACTAGCGTCTGGCTTCATTTCAGCTCTCAAGTTTCTCTGCAAAGGAGAAGGAGTTTGTGTAACTGAAGCAAAGATTTTGCTTTCTCACTTCTCGCCCCATCTTGCGGAAAACAGCCTGATGCTCTGGGTAAGTCACTGTTATCTTCACTTTCAGTGATTCCCTTTATAGATCTGCAGCCTGCTGAGAAGTTTAAAACACAAAGTTAAACATGTGCTTAGCTCCCTGAAGGCCACATACCTGGTTTTCTTCACAAAGGTGCCTTTGTTTTTCCTACACCAGCCTTCCCGTCCTCTCCTTTATGTGATATTAATCAAATATAGCAAGAAAATCCTGCCCTTTGGGGCCCACATTCCAAAGCTTTCAAAACAAGGTCTCTATTTTTTGCTACAAAGTGACACTTGCTCTGATTTCAGATCATTTTATAAAAATGGCAGCTACTTGGTATGTCATTTTTAAAAAGAAAATGCGGTGACATTGTAGCTGTGCTAAACAGCCTCTTACAGTTCTCTTTCATTTTACACTTATACCGGAAGGCTTGAAAAGAGGCGATGTAATTAGGTTCCAGTTCTTTCTGTTGAACTCAGAGAGACTCACCTGCTATGAATCCAGAGATGAATTGCTGTTATGTTGGTTTCTTATCACATACTGTATTAAGGAGGAAATGTTCAGTGAATTCAGACTAAAACTAGTGATAAAATCCACTTAGCTATTTGAAAAGGCCATCTGCTTTGGGGTTTTGGAATTCTGATTTGCAGGGCTACTACTCGTACAATTTTCTAATGACTGGTATTCAGTTTTTTTGTGTCTCTCTTGCCCTTCATAGGCAGCCAGCTCAGATGCATCTAGAAAGCATTCTGTAGAGTGATTTGGAATTGCAATATCCACTCCTTGGTTTGCCCTGATGCTTTTTGCCCTGCAGTTGGCCAAAAGGAATAAAATGGTTTAGTGACAAAAAATCAGAGGTGGCTTTTGACTTTGGCCACTATTCCTGGAGGCCAGTGGAGGGGGTTCAGATGTGACACCTCCCAGTGAAGAGCAGTGCCCTGCTGCAGTTTCCTTAGTGGCTGGTGGCCAAGAGCTGGTCTTGTTCTGGGGAATGAGTCATCAGATATAAGCAGCTTGCTGTTGGAGCAGGTTTGCCACTGGTTTCAAGGTCCTGTTGATGCATGTCTGCTCCTACTTCACTGTGGCTTAGCCTCCCTGGGTCTCCTTAGTATTTGTACTTACAGGAAGAAAGGCCCCGCACCCTTCTGCAGGCTCATTTTCCATCATCTTGCCACTTCCCAACTTGTTCCTGAGACCTTATCTCTTCCCAACTCCTGAAGGACCTTTGTCATTATATATATATATTAGGTTCCAGTCTGGCATCTTCAACTTCTTCCTCTCCTCACTGCCTTCTTACAAAGGAGAGAGTTAAGGACAACAGTTTTAGATTCAGACTCTCAACCACTTGCTACCTGTCTGACATGAGGAAATCTTGTATTTCTCTGAGCCTCAGTTTCTTAATAACAATACTTACCTTGACATGCTTTGTAAGGATTAAATGAGGTAATGTATGTAAAGCACCTCTCACTCTGTAGGAGTTAGCTGCTGCTGTTAATTGTATTGTTATGACTATTCTAGTTGTCTGTCTTCTCTTTTTTCTCTCTTCTCCATTCAACTGTTGCATATTTCTGGTGACTGGGTTGTCCTTACATTTATTCACTATCTCTTCCCTCTTGTTTTGGCAATTATATATATTTGAATTACAGAATGCTGTTTATTTCCACTTACTAGTCACAATTATATTTTAAATTCTAGGGCTTTATCTTGTTTTCTCCTTGATTATAGTATCCTGTCCATATTTAATAGGTGCAAAGTTTATCACAAATCACTCTGAAAAAAATTAGAATTAAAAAAATTCTCTTTAGTTCCAAGAATTATCTATATTACAGCGTCTTTTTGTTTTTCCTGTTTGCTCAATCATTGTCCCTTCTCTGATTATTGTAATTTTATCTGTTTTTTTCTAGGCCCAACTGAAATGCCACATCCTCCATAATGTCATCCTTAAGCCCCCAAATTAGAAGCAAATATTTCTTCTCTCCTTCACTTCTATAACTAAGTGGTGGTTTTTGTGGCTTAATTTGACTTTCCTTTTGGAATGTAAATTTCTGGGGTCAAGAACTGTGCTATGAATACTAACCTCCCGGTGGGCTCGCTGCCTTTATGGGGATAAGGAGGGACTTTGATGGTTGCCACTATAGTGTGAGAATCATATATGAGGTCTGTCCAGAAGGTATCCAGCCACATACTGTGAAAAATAGAGACATTTATTTAAGAAGATACAAGATACAAGAAACATTGTACACAGGGCAATGATGTCTCAGTCCCCTTCAAAGCAGGCACCTTGGGACCTCACACAGTCCCACCAATTGCCATCAGCTGTCCTGTTGTATTTTCCTGAATCTCATCTAGGGTCTGAAGTCTCTTCCCTTTCAAAGGTGATTTTGGTTTTGGGAAAAATCCAGAAGTCACAGGGTGCCAAGTCTGGGGAGTCACCTGGGTGATTTTATGTTTCACCAAAAAACTCTGCACAAGATGTGATGCATGAGCAGGTGCATTGTTGTGATGAAGCTGCCAATCACCAGTTGCCCATAGCTGTGGCCTTCTGAATCATCAAAATAGTTTTCATGGAGGGATACCTAAGTCTAACACAAAATTTGATGCAGATTTGTTGCTCTATTTACTCAGCCATTTTGAATGTGATATCCACACAGTATACATGCTCACTCAGTGGCGTCTACTGCCCCCACTGATTAGTACAGTGAAGTCATCAATGTTCATTAGTGCACATTCCAGTTCACTCTCCTTGGCTGCCAGGTTGCATTGATGCTGCACAAACTGTTCTCATTATATTAACAATGGCTGGACTTTTTCTGGACAGATCTCATAAGACCTAAATATGTACTGGTAGATCAAAGATTGTGGTATTTGATAGAGCGGGTGGTAGGTCTTTTTCTAGAACTCTTTGTAAATGTCTGTGTCCTCACTGGACTGAGGTGAGTGAATTGGAGACTTGCCTGAAATTGGAGCAGGGACAAAATGAACTGTTGTGATTCTGTAAGGACAATGGTTGTGGCCTTGTGGGACTGCATTGCTGGGAGGCCCTATTTACCTGTAGCAAATGGCCAATAGCTTTAAAGTACATGTGTGTCAGCCAGGACCTGGTTCAGTAAGTTCTCAGCAGTAGGTTTGGACTGCATTAGGTTTTCTTCAGAAGGGATTAACACATATCTGAATGTTTTAACCCAGAGTACCCAGCAAGGAAGTCCTTCTTAATAAACACTGTAGTACAAATGAGAAGATTGCCTTTCATTCTGCCTGAGGCCTGTCAATGTCATACATACGACACAAAGCAAGGCCAAAGCCAAGGCCAAGGCCTGACTGATTCAATTGATATAATGAGTCACTTTTAGATTTAGACAGTTTAATACTTACATAGACAGAGAAGAGAAGAATAAGCTGAAAGTATCAACTCCCTGTGGTCCTTGTCCCACACACTAAAAAGGATACCATGGAAACAAAAGGGGCTCTATGGCTGCTCTGTGAGTTTTGGGACACCCCATTGCTGAGAAGCCCAATCTAGGATGCCATTAAATAGTTTTATATTATGCAGAATATATTTTGTGTAAATTTATATTTATAATTTATATTTATATCAAGTTTGTATTTTACAAATCTCTATTTACATACTTTATACTACAGCAGTTTTATAGTCTGAGAAGGCAGGGTAGAAAATCCTATACCTCATTAGAACCCAGGAAGTGATGAGAAACTACCTAATGAGAGCCTCCAATGGGAGGTAGAAGGGGTGAGTGGAAGAAGGCCCTATAGCAGGTCCTTACAGGTCTCCTATCCTCTCATGTTCCAGGAGGATCATAAGGTACTTCCAAAGACTTATGCTGCAGTTCTAGCTTTTGTCTATGTGACCTATGTGGATGTGTACAAGGTCACCAGGGGGCCATGGCAGAGCCATTCCCCTACAGGGCTCCTGCTTTGGAGCCCAGTCAAATGTTAACCTGTAGTAGCTTTGGTTTCTGTGATAAAAATTTTCTGATGGGTTCCCCTCCCCAACCCACTTCTCTGGATTCAGAGATTAGGTGGTTTCCAATAGAACTATTTACACAATTTGCCCTTATTCACATTTTCACCATGACTGTTATGCTCTCTACTCAAGTTCAGCTGATTCAGTTCCTTGCATCCTCATTTAGGATAAGGAATCCACTTTCATCATAAGAAACATCTAAGAAACTTGCTAATCGGGACAGGGATTGGCCTCTGAATCTGGGTCTCCTCGAGCCTGGCATCTCGAATGTTCTCCCTTGTTCACTTTATCCTGAACATTTGGTTTCTCCAGGTCTTTGGTATTCTGAACACATATATGTCTTTTTTCATAGAGGTTTTTCCCTCTTTTAGTCACACATGTCCTTTTGATCCCTGACTGCTTTGTTCAGCCTTGGAGCACCAGTTTGATTGATCTGTCAAATCCGAGAGTCTGCAGCTTTGCATTTCTCCTGTATAGTTTCTGTTCCATTGTTCTCCTCATCTTTGGGTTCACATGTGCTACTTGACCCCTGGCAACCTCCCTGCTCAGGTACTAACCTATTGCCTAGTCTAGAGCCCTCATTTTGACATATTGCTGGCTCTCTGGATCCTGGCTCTCTGCCCTGAGTCTTCCTGCCTATGTTCTTAGCATCACCAGATTTCATAAAACTACATATTAAAAGAGTCTAAAGTAGCACAGTGAGGCTATGAACCAGATGTGAGTCCTGGCCAAAACTAGTGCTGTGATAGGATACCACTATTTTTATATTTTTGACTCAATGTCAGTACTATGATATAGTACTTACTCTTTCTGTTAGATATGATAGTTAAGGCTGTTTAAAGTAAGTAGAATATACTCTAGCTCTGTTCCCTTGGAGGTCATAGCCAGACATACAACACTAAGTTATGACAGGAGAGTTGGGTGTGAAGAGTCACCAGTGTGCTTGTTCCCTCTACTATGAGTGAATGGGGTAGTGGTGGGTCTCTTTGGGGGTGGCCATCTTGAATAATACACTATTAAAATAATTAATTTTTTAGAGAAGTTTTAGATTCATGGCAAAATTGAGAGGAATGTACAGAGGCTTCCCAAATACCTCCTGCCTCCACTCATGCACAGTGGGGAAGGCTGTTATAATTGATGTACCTACATTGACACATTATAATCACCCAAAGTCCAGTTTCTGTTAGGGTTCACTCTTGGTTTTGTAAATTCTCTGCATTTGGGAAAATGTATAATGACATGTATCCACCATAATATCATACGGTGTATTTTTATTGTCCTAAAAATTTTCTTGTGATTCACCTATTCATCCTTCCCTGCCCACTTGGCAACCACTGATCTTTTTACTGTTTCCGTAGTTTTTCAGAATGTCATGTAGTTAGAATCATGCAATAAGTAGCTTATCATATTGGCTTCTTTCACTTTGTAGTATGCATTTAACATTCCTGCATGTTTTCTCATGCCTTCATAGTTCATTTATTTTTAGTGCTGAATAATATTCTGTTGTCTGGATGTACCATAGTTTATTTATCCACTCATTACTGAAGGACATCTTGGTTGCTTCCAAGCTTTGGCAATTATGAATAAATATCTTATAAACATCCATGTGCACCTTTGGGCAAGTGCCAAGGAGCACAATTACTGGATCGTATGGTCAGAATATGTTTTGTTTTGTAAGAAACTGCCAAAGTACCTTCTAAAATGGCTGTACTATTTAGCATTCCCACCAGCAGTGAATGAGAGTTTCTGCTGCTGTACAATCTTACCAGCATTTGGTGGTGTCAGTGTTGCAGATTTTAGCAATTCTCATAGATGTGTAGTGTTATCTCATAATGGTTTTAATTTATTCTCATAATGCAAATTAAAATCATTGCCACATATGATATGGAGCATGTTTTTATATGCTGAGTATTTATGGAGTTATCCAAATATGGTTGCAGGTTGAGAGTAGGGACTCATTCATTCATCTATTCAGCAAATATTTACTGAATGTTTTTATGGATTAGACACTGTCCTAGGCCCATATGTGAACAAGACAGATACTATTTTTTAAATTATCATACAATTCTAATTGGTGATACAGAGGGGAGAAAACATTAAATAAGTGAACAAAAATAATCAGATGAAATCAGGTACTTATCAGTGTTATAAAGAAAATAAATTGGCAATATGCTAGTGTAGACATGTGCTAGATCAGAGAAGCCCATCTGAGAAGAGAGCATGTGATTTATGTAAATTTCAGGAGGAATATCCTAGGCAGAAGGAAGCTGGTACAGAGACAATGAGCTGGTACTCAGCAGCCTATGCTGAGAGAATATAAATAAAGTCATGGTGGCTAAGATCATCTTCATAAAATGATGGTGGGTTTTGGAGGGGAAAGAGGTGGTACTTTGAAGATGTCTTAACTGGGCTTCCTTTCATCAATATTCCTCCCAACATACAAGGACTGAGGTAGCTGGAAAGCCCCTTGACCAGACACAGAGAAAACTGAAAGTGAGGTTTTCTGTCTCTGACACCTATTCTGATGTTCAGGAGTTGGCAGAGATGGTGGTGAATACATTTGTAGGAGGCAGGAAAATAGAACTTTGTTTCCCTCCCTGCTTATCTCATCTCTCTATATATACCTAGTGAAATAATTTGACAGATTAATTTATACTAAACTGTTAGTGATTGCATTTAACCCTTCCTATGGGAATTTGCCTTTGTAAATAAGTCTTTAGGGAGAAGGCAACAAATATAGGATTGAATGAATGAATTGACTAAACTTCTAATGTTGGAATTTTAAACCCTGGGCTAGCTAAGTAAAGGAGAAATCCCCATTAAGTCTACTAACATGTCTCATCCACACTTTCCAGTTCATGATGTCACGTCTGCACCTCTATCTAGACTCCTTACTAACATTACTTCCCTGTCCCAGATATAGAGGCAGTTCTAGATGTGTACATAGTAGCCTTTGGGGATCATCTGCATCTTCTATCTGCTGCTGGAGCCCATTCACTTGAACCTTGGTTTCTTACCTGGAGACAGGAACAGTTTCTACTCCCTCATACACACTTACGTTTGGAAGGCTGACAGAGACAATTAAGATCATTGCCATCAAGTTTTTATCTGCTATAAGCAAAAACAAGAAAGGCACAGCTCAGCAATAGCTTCTGAGTGGGTAACATGGGAGAAGTTTTCGTTAAATTCCCTTTACCTTCCCACCCACATGTTCTTAGTCAGATTTTTTTGCTAAGGATGACAAAAAACTTGCCCTTTTCTTTACTATGGTTTTTAGAATTATCCTGTACTTAGTTGAGACCTCTTACTGAACCCTTTGGATAAATAAAACCCTGGGCTCAGGGAGTGGGTATTGAATAGAGATTTTATTACTCATAATAGAGCATCAAAATAGCCAGTGGTGATGTAGGGCTCCTTTATCAATTTTGGAAATGACACAGGGTAGATGCACACTCCTCTCTTGTAATGAAATGTTATAATTGAGGCACAGTTCTCATAAGAGCGTTCAATATCTCTTGACATTTAAAAGTTCCATATTGGGCCCTGGCCGAGTGGCTTAGTTGATTAGAGCATCATTCTGATATGCCAAGGCTGTGGGTTTGATCTCTGGTCAGGGCACATAGAACAATCAACTAATGAATGCATAAATAAGTGGAGCAACAACTCTCTCTCTCTCCCTCCTTCCCCCCCCTTCTTCCCTCCCTTCCTCTCCGTCTCTAAAATCAGTAAAAAAATTAAAGTCCCACATTGAATGGTGGTATTTTCCAAAGGTGACTTAGATTTAGCTTGACAAGGCCGCTGTCAACAGAGGAAGGGACAAGAGTATTTATTCCAGGGTAGGGCAGCCCAGGACCTAAGCTGCTAGGATGAAAGGAGAAAAATGTTGGCATTTTCCTGGCCTGTGTCTAGAGGTGTTTGCTACCCAAGGGAGCACAGGGTCAGGGTTATATACTTTCCCTAGAGTAAACTAAGACAAATCTCATGCTATCAGGCAATTAGGCAATATTTCCAGGGCTCAGGCCTTCACTATTTTGGATGTCTTCTAGAGGAAATGAAAAGTGTGGTTCTCTCACTAGGCCCATGGGTCTGAGGGCCATCTTACCTTGATTGGAGCCCTTTTCTTGGGATATTGTCTCAACTACCACACTCTTAGCATAGGCCCCATCAGTAAATCCTTCTCATTAGTGATTGTTCTGTAGTAATCAGATTCCATGATATACCTCTTGGGCTGTCAATGTTCCTTGTACATACCATTCAAACAACAAATACTCATATCTACTATGTTCATGATACAGTGGGCTACTTGAAAACAATACAAAATACACTCCTGTAGCTCATGAGTTTAAGAGCCAGTTGAGGAAATAAAAACCTGGAATAAGTAAAGAAAAAACATAGGTCATCAGAAAATGGGATGCTAAATTGTGTGATTTAGACTATAGGGCTTAGCAGGGAAGAGGAGGAAGAAGTAATGTGAATTAGCAAAGGTAGGAGAGTCTCCTCGGAAGATGCAGGGCTTAAAGGGTGAATAGAATGTGGTTGGGTGAAGAAAAGAGAGTGCATTTGAGGCAGAAGGGCCAGCAAAGGTATGGAGACAGGATTGACTGCACTGTATATATGCGTGGTGTCGGGCAGTGATGATCTAGCAAGAAGATTGATATATCTGAAGTGGATTGTTCTTGTTTCAGAAGTTGTGGGACTGACAAGCTGTACAGGCATTTGGGGCCAGATGACAAGAATCTCAGAAGCCAGACAACATTTGGTCTGAACTGTTTTCATTACTGTTTGCAAGGGATACAGAATCTTTCAAATTATCCTAAGGAAAGGGGTGGGGGATGGTGTAAAAGAACTATAAGGGAGAAAGATATTTTAGACAGCAAAAACATCAGGAACTAGGGTACACTGGGACTTCATGTGAACTGTGCTTAATGCATGGCAGCTTCAGGGACCCCAGCAGTAGGATTCTGAGACTTTTTCACTCTAGTGTTCTGCCATGAACATGACTCATTCAGCTCTATCCATCCTTACTACTGCCTGCTTTAACTTTTCCTGCAGGTCAGGTTATCTTCTCTATAGTTCCCAGCTTTTACTTTGCTCATTGTTTTTCCTTTCTTTTAATTTAGGTTTGGAAGGCCCACCAAGGCACTACCTTTCTACTTTCCCCTGCTTCCTCATGGCTCCTCTTTAGGAACTTTCAGCTTCATCTCTCTTCCTTCCTCTTCCAGTTCTCCTCCCTTCTCCTGTGTCCCCATCCTCCTCTAATATTTTAATGTCAAATTCCTGAAAGAGTATGGGATTGTCCTAGTTTATATTTTTGTAGCAGACACTGTCTTAGGCCACTGGCCAGAGTTTAGATTGGCAGCCCTTGGGCCAGGTATTTATCCTTGGTTCTTTCAGCTGGGTCTGGGGGGAGAGTATGTGACATCAGAGAAACCATACAAGAGATTGGTCTTAGAGGAAGTGATGGATCCTGGATTCAGGTTCTGGCATTAAGAATGGAGAGGAGCCCTGGCTGGTGTGGCTTAGTGGATTGAGCACTGGCCTGTAAACCAAAGGGTTGCAAGTTTGATTCCTAGTCAGGGCACTTGCCTGAGTTGTGGGTCAGGTTCCCAATAGGGGGTACTTTAGAGGCAACCATACATTGATGTTTCTCTCTCTGTCTTTCTCCTTCCCTCCCCCTCTCTAAAAATAAATAAAATCTTTTAAAAAGACAGTGGAAAAGAAAGGATATATAAAAGACATTTCAAACAATTTCTAGCCCTGGCAAGTGTGGCTCAGTTGGTTGGGCATTGTTCTGTAACCAAAGGGTTATGGGTTCAATTCCTGGTCAGGGCACATACCTACATTGTGGTTTGATCCCAGGGTGGGTGCATATGATCCCTGGTCTGCGTATGTGGGGAAGGTAACCAATTGGTGTTTCTCTCTCACATTCATGTTTCTCTCTCATATTAATGTTTCTCTCCCTTCCGCTCTCTTTTCCTCTCTCTCTGAAAGCAGTGAAAAAAATATCCTCAGGTAAGGATAAAATATATAGAATATTCTAATATTCTATATTGGTAGGAATCAGTATCCATTGGCTATAGGGTCTGGTAGAGAGAGGGAAGTTAATGATAAATTTCATAATCTCTAGGTGAATAGGAGAATGATAAGGTAAGGGATAAGGGAACTGGGATAGGGAGTTAGTTTAGGAGAAGAGACAATGAGTTCTGTGTTTGCCATGTTGAACATGAATCAACAGTGGGCTTTATTGGACACCTTTGTTGTAACCTTTGTTCAGTGACATCTTTGTTCCATAACCAGGACACCCAGTTAAGGAAGAGTACTGAATGGTTCAGCTGATTTAAGCCAGGGACTAGAATATATGTGGAAAGCTTCTCTGAAAAGGTTTATTTTACTCATTTTCTCCTTCAGGAGGGTAGTAAGGAAGACAGATTTGAGGAGGCCCTATTCAGTCCTTTATGAAACTTGACTTTGTTTTTGTTGCTGGTTTCTAAATATTCAGAATTGAGAAAAATGGGTAAAGTTGTAAAGAAATGAATTGAGGAAAGGGGCAAACAGCCTTGAACAAGTTAGAAACAAGATATTGATACATATTCATGACTATTCCATAACCACTTTGATAAAAGCGTTTCAGAACAACATGCCAAATAGAGGCCACACAAGCAATTACAGAGACCCAAGTGAAACTAGCTAAAAGAGATTTTCCAGGAAGAGTACCTTATAACTCACAGGTTTGGACAAAATGCTGAACAAGCAGAACTTGAGAAGGGTGGGAACTAGTACAGTTTCATTGGATTTAGGGAATAAAAAGTAGAGACCCAGATTCTGTCAGGACTCTGCTTCTCATCTCTGCTTCTCTCTGCTGACTTCATCCTATTATACTGAAGACAAGGATCCCTATATGATGGTAGATTTTGCTGCTTTAGCTCTGAGCTCTCATACAGCTCTTTGACCAGAGAAGAAAGGGTCTGTTCTCGCCAGTTCCAGTACAAGAAATCTCAAGGAAAAGCTCCCATTGATTTGTCTTCCATTATGTGCCTAGCACCAGACTAATTCCTGTGGACAGGAGTATAAGACTTTGTCCATTCTAAGTTTTGGGCCAAACATTCACTTCTAAGCCATTAGTATGGCCAGGGATATTGAATTATGTAAAAAGAATAACAGTTACAGTTTGGGCAACATGCCTAGAGGCGGAAGGGAGGAGAAGTGGTTCACTAAAAGAAGGAGGTGAGAGACAAACATGGACAGGGCCACTGGGATACCTATGTGAACCAGATAGTCATCCCAATTTGTGTTTTTCCATTGCAGTTTAGTAACTTGATGATGGAACAAAATTATAAGGTAAGAGGGCTCACATAGAAACAGAAGGTATAAGGAAGCAATGTATGTCTTTTTAGTATTGCCACTTGCCTTCCTTTCTCCATCGTCTGCCCTACTCCCCCCACCCCATACTATGCTAAAGTCAGATTTTTTTTCAATTCCTTAAAAGCACTGTATCCTTTCTGTTGTTCTCTCAGCCTTAATTTATCCTTCAGGATTAATTTTGGGTGATACTTTCTTTGGGGAAATAAGTGCTCCAATTATCTATCCCTATTTGGGTCAGGTATTCATTTTATTTTTTATTTTTATTTTTTGATTTAATCTTTATTACATTTTTCCCATTACCATTTAGTCCCCCTATGCCCCCTTACCCCAGCAATCACCACACCATTGTCTATGTGCATGAGTCCTTTTTCCTTTTTTCTCAATCCCTCCACCCCCTAACCTCCCCCTCTGCCACTAACTGTCATCTTCTCTCCATCTATGTGCTTCTATGTGATCTCATTATACCCTGTACTTCTTCCTGGATTTTATATATTTTTGTTACTTATATGTCTCTCCCACTACAATGTAAACTCCATGCAGGTGGGGATTTGTCTTTCTCAGTCAGTAATCTCTCTAAAATGCCTGGCTATGTGTTAGATGTGTTACTGATCTCAAGAAATATTTGCTGAATGAAATAATGAATGAATGAATGACAGTTTCCAGGCTCAGGTGACTGGACCAAATACCCTGAAAAGACCCAAGAACAGTCCAGAAACAAATAAGAAACATAATGGTATTTCTTCAGATAGGTGGTAAATAATACCTAACTTTTGTAGAACTTAAAGAAAAAATTCATTTTTTATACTGTATGCTTTTATCAACATTTGTTTGAGGAAAGTATCATAGTTCTCTCTTGTCTATAGTTTCTCTTTCTGTGGTTACAGTTACCTGTGGTCAACCATGGTGTGAAAATATTAAATGAAAAATTCCAGAAATAAACAATAAGTTTTAAATTGTGTGCTGTTCTTAGTACTGTGATGAAATCTTAGACCATCCCACCCAGGATATGAATCATCCCTTTGTTCAGTGTATCCATGCTGCATTTGTGCTACCCACCCATTAAGCACTTAGTAGCTGCCTCAGTTATTAGATTGGCTAGAGAGAGACAGATCATACTCATATAATTTGTATTACAGTGTATTGTTATAATTGTCCTATTTTATTATTAGTCATTGTCGTTAATCTCATATGCTACTTAATTTATAAATTACACTTTATTATAGGTATGTATGTATGAAGGAAAAACAGTACATACAGGGTTTGGCACTATTTGTGGATTTAGTCATCCACTGGAGTCTGGAACTCATGTCCCGTGAGGGGGGGCTACTGTACTATCATTTAATTTTAATTTATATATATATTTTTTATTGATTATGCTATTACAGTTTTACCATCTCCCCCCTTCACTCTGCTCCACCCTGTACACCCCCTCCCATCCACATTCCCCACCTTTAGTTCATGTCCATGTGTCATAATTATAGGTTCTTGGCTTCTACATTGCCCATACTATTCTTACCCTTCCCTTCTCAAGTTTTTACCTACTGTCTATGCTACTTATTCCCTGTACCTTCTCCCCCTCTCTCCTCCTCCCATTCCCCTGTTGCTAACCCTCCATGTGATCTCCATTTCTGTGGTTCTGATCCTGTTCTAGTTGTTTGCTTTTGTTTTTGTTTTAGGTGAGTTTTTAATTATTGTGAGTTTTCTGTCATTTTACCATTCATATTTTTGTTAGTTATTGTGAGTTTGCTGTCATTTTACTGTTCATATTTTTTATCTTCTTTTTCTTGGATAAGTCCCTTTAACATTTCATATAATAAGGGCTTGGTGATGATGAACTCCTTGAATTTGACCTTATCTGAAAAGCACTTTATCTGCCTTTCCATTCTAAATGAAAGCCTTGCTGGATAGAGCAATCTTGGATGGAGGTCCTTGCCTTTCATGACTTGGAATATTTCTTTCCAGCCCCTTCTTGCCTGTAAGGTCTCTTTTGAGAAATCAGCTGACAATCTGATGGGAACTCCTTTGTAGGTGACTGTCCCCTTATCTCTTGCTGCTTCTAGGATTCTTTCCTTCATTTTCATCTTGGCTAATGTAATGATGATGTGCCTTGGTGTGTTCCTCCTTGGGTTCACCTTCTTTGGGACTCTCTGAGCTTCCTGGGTCTCCTGGAAGTCTATTTTCTTTGCCAGATTGGGGAAGTTCTCCTTTATTATTTGTTCAAATAAGTTTTCCACTTGTTGCTCTTCCTCTTCCCCTTCTGGTACCCCTATAATTCAAATGTTGGAACATTTAAAAATATCCTGGAGGTTCCTAAGGCTCTACTCATTTTTATGAATTCTTGTTTCTTTATTCTTTTCCGATTGGATGTTTCTTTCTCCTTCTGGTCCACACCATTGATTTGAGTCCCAGTTTCCTTCCCATCACTATCAGTTCCCTGTACATTTTCCTTTATTTCACTTAGCATAGCTTCCATTTTTTAAATCTAATTTGTGACCAAATTCAACCTATTCTGTGAGCATGCTGATTACCAGTGTTTGGAACTGTGCATCTGGTAGGTTGGCTATCTCTTCATTGCTTAGTTGTATTTTTTCTGAAGCTTTGATCTGTTCTTTTGTTTGGGCCACTTTTTTTGTCTTGTTGCACCTGTTATATAGTGAAGGGCAGAGCCTTAGGTGTTCACCCAGGTGGGTCAATCAACCCACATCTGTTGTGACACTGTATGTGGGGGCAGGGTCCGAGGGGGGAACAATGTCACTTGCTCCACTCTCTGCCAGATTTCAGTCACTTTCCCTGCTTCCCATAAGCAACTTGAGTTCTTCTGGTGCTGATTCCCATGTGGGTGGGTTTGTGTACATCCTGGGACACTTTGGGTTTCTCCAACAAACTCACCTGTGAGGCTGGGAGTTTCTCCTGGCACCTCGACTCCCATGGGTGTTTTCAGTCAGTGTTTTGAGGTTTTATTTCCTGCACTGGGATCCTGGGTTGCATGGTCTATCTTGCTCCCCAGTATCTCCTGATTTATCTGCATGTGAATGTGGGACTAGACATGCTGTGCCCCTCTACAATCTGCTGCCTCACTGGGTCTAACAAGTGCTGCCTTGTGCACCCGGGGTCCGCCAGCTACCCTGCCATGAGCCCTTTCTGTCCTGGTTCCCGAACTCCTCCCCTCTTACCTGTCTGAATGAATGTGTCTACTTTAAGTCCTTGGTTGTTGGACTTCCATACAGTTCAATTTTCTGTCAGTACTGGTTGTTTTTTTGTGTTTAAATTTTTGTTGTCCTTATTTTGGTTGTGTGAGGAGGCACAGTGTGTCTACCTACGCCTCCATCTTCCCATTTTTATTTTTTATTTTTAAGTATATTTTATTGATTATGCTATTGCAGTTGTCCCATTTTTCCCCTTTGGCCCTCCCACCCTGAACTCTCCTTCCCCCCCGCACCCCCCCCCCCCGCATTAGTTCATGTCCATGGGTTGTACATATAAGTTCTTTGGCTTAGACATTTCTTACACTATTCTTAACCTCCCCCTGTTTATTTTGTACCTACCACTTATGCTTCTTATTCCCTGTACCTTTTCTCCCTTTCTACCCCCTCCACTCCCCGCTGATAACCCCCCATGTGATCTTCATTTCTGTGATTTTGTTCCTGTTTTAGTTGTTTGCTTTGTTTGTTGTTGTTTTTGTTTTTTTAGGTTCAGTTGTTGATAATTGTGAGTTTGTTGTCATTTTACTGTTCATATTTTTTATCTTCTTTTCCTTAGGTTAGTCTCTTTAACATTTCATATAATAAGGGCTTGGTGATGATGAACTCCTTTAACTTGATCTTATCTGGGAAGTACTTTATCTTCCTTTCTATTCTAAATGAAAGCTTGGCTGGATAGAGTAATCTAGGTTTTAGGTCCTTGCTTTTCATGACTTCCAATACTTCTTTCCACCCCTCTAAGGTTTCTTTTGAGAAATCAGCTCATAGTCTTATGGGCACTCCTTTGTAGGTAACTGTCTCCTTTCCTCTTGCTTCTTTTAAGATTCTCTCCTTATCTTTCATCTTGGGTAATGTAATTATAATGTGCCTTGGTGCGTGCTTCTTTGGGTCCAGCTTCTTTGGAACTCTGAGCTTCCTGGACTTCCTAGAAGTCTATTTCCTTTGCCAGATTTGGTAAGTTCTGCTTCATTATTTTTTCAAACAAGTTTTCAATTACTTGCTCTTCCTATTCTTCTGACAACCCTAGATTTCAGATATTGGAACGTTTAAAGTTGTCCCAGAGGTTCCTAATCCTCTCCTCATGTTTTTGAGTTCTTGTTTTTTCATTCTGTGTTGATTGAATGTTTATTTCTTCCTTCTCCTCCAAATCATTGATTTGAGTCCCAATGTTCTCCCCTTCACTGTTGGTTCCCTGTACATTTTCCTTTATTTCATTTTAAATAGCCTTCACCTCCTCCTCTATTTTGCATCTGTAGTGAATCATTTCTATGAACATCTTGATTACCAGTATTTTGAACTCTGCATCTGATAGGTTGGCTATCTCCTTGTTGCTTAGTTCTTTTTCTTGGAGCTTTGATCTATTCTTTCATTTGGGCCATATTTCTTTGTCTCAGTGCACCTGTTACCTTGTAAGGGGTGGAGCCTTACGTACTCATTAGAGCAGAGCAACCTAGTTCAGTGCATTGTGGTGCTGTATGTGAAGGAGGGGTAAGAGAGGGAACAATTCCACTTGCTTGGCTCTCACCCTGCTTTCAGTCACTTCTCTCACTTCCCACAAGTGAATTGTACCCTTTCAGGTCTGATTCCTGGGTGGGTGGACTTGTGTATGTTCTAGGGCCCTGTGAGCCTCTCCAGTAGACTCTCCTGTGAGACTGGGAGTTTCTGTTGTTGCCACAACCCCCACAGGTTTTTACAGTCAGAGGTTTTGAGGCTTTATTTCCCCATGCTGGAACCATGGGTTGTGTGGTCTGTCTCACTCCCCAGTTGTTCCCCCTGACTTATCCACACACAAATGTTGGACTGCCCAGTCTGCCAGCTGTTGACTCACCTGCCTCAGGCTGCCAGCCATCTCCTTGTTGTGTGTCCTCTCCGCCCTGGCTGCCTGTCTCTACCCCTCCTGCCAGTCTGGATGAATGCTCGACTTCCATAGAGTCCAATTTTCTGGTTGTTTTTAAATTGGTTGTTATCTTTCTTTTGGTTGTGTGAGGATGTGAAGTGTATCTACATATACCTCCATCTTGGCAGGAAGCCCCTATCATTCCATTTTTAGATGCTTAAAGGGGTGAAGTAAGGGCTTGGAATTAAAATTTCTAGAGTTATGCTTTTACCACATGCAAGACTGCTTCCCTGACATGTATCTATGTTTGTCTGGTTTCATTCCATTATACTTTTTAAATTGTATTCGGGCAGAGCCCTAGAGATTCTGAGGCACTCCCTTAGGGTCTGCTAAGGGATCAGAATGAATGGGGTGCCATGAGAGGTTGGAGGAGGATGCTCTATTTTAAATTATAGATGCTTTGCCTTTTTCTATTTAAGATAGTAGATTTGGGGGTAAGGTTTCTTTAGAGGAAAGTGTCCTAAGAAAATGTGCAAATAAGTTGAAAGGTCAATTTTCTAATTTGTGGAAAGAGGAAAGCAGGTACTTTCTTGGATAAATAGACTTTTACATATGCACAGCCTCACAGTGTATGGATATAAATCTAAGCAAGCATTAAAGCCATTTTTTGGACCTAGTGGAGAAGAAAAGTGGGCTTCTTAGGCAAAGAGGGATGTTAGCATTCTGGCAGAGTTTAGGGCAATCTGATAGAAGAGGAATTGGATCCTTCTCTTCCCGTAAGGTAGACAGTACTTCAAATCAGTTGGTGCTAGCAGGTGTAACAGTGACAGTTCCGGTTAAGTTTGGGGTCTGTTACATAGAACAAACACTTCAAAAATTTATATGGAACCATAAAAGACCCTGAATAGCAGCTGCAATTTTGAGAAAGAAGAACAAAGTAGGAGGGATCACAATACCTGATATCAAACTGTATTACAAGGCCACTGTAATCAAAACAGCCTGGTACTGGCATAAAAACAGGCACATAGACCAATGGAATAGAACAGAGAGCCCAGAAATAAACCCAACTCTCTACAGTCAATTAATATTTGACAAAGGGGGCAATAACATAAAATGGAGTAAAGACAGCCTCTTCAAGAAATGGTGTTGGGAGAACTGGACAGCTACATGAAAAAAATGAAACTCGAGCACCAACTTACACCATATACCAAAATAAATTCAAGGTGGATAAAAGACTTAAATATAAGCTGTGAAACCATTAAAGCCCTAGAGGAGAACATTGGCAGGAAAATCTCAGATATTCCACGCAGCAAGATTTTTACTGATACATCCCCTAGAGCAAGGGACATAAAGGAAAGAATAAACAAATGGGATGTCATCAAAATTAAAATCTTCTGCATGGCTAAAGAAAACAGTATCAAGATAAAAAGAGAAGCAACAGCTTGGGAAAACATATTTGACAATGATACCTCAGACAAAGGTTTAATCTCCAAAATATACAAAGAACTCACTCGACTCCACTCAAAGAAGACAAGCAACCCAATTAAAAAATGGGCAAAGGACTTGAACAGACATTTCTCCAAGGAGCACATACAGAGGATCCAGAGACACATGAAAAGATGCTTGATATCTCTAGCTATCCGAGAGATGCAAATTAAAACCACAATGAGATACCACGTTACACCAGTCAGAATGGCTATCATAAACAAAGAAACAAAGAACAAGTGTTGGAGAGGTTGTGGAGAAAAGGGGACCCTAGTTCACTGTTGGTGGGATTGCAGACTGGTAGAACCACTATGGAAATCAGTATGGAATTTTCTAAGAAAACTAAAAATGAACGTGTCTTTTGACTCAGCAATTCCACTATTAGGAGTATACCCTAAGAACCTTGAAGCAGCAATCCAAAAGAACCTAGGCACCCCGATGTTCATAGCAGCACAATTTACAATAGCCAAGTGTTGGAAGCAACCTAGATGCCCATCGGTAAATGACTGGATCAAAAAGCTATGGTACATTTACACAATGGAATTCCATGCTGCAGAAAGGAAGAAGGAGCTCCTACCCTTTGCAACATCATGGATGGAACTGGAAAGCATTATGCTGAGCGAAATAAGCCAGGGGGTGAAAGACAAATACCATATGATATCACCGTTAACAGGAATCTAAACAACAAAACAAACAAGCAAGCAAAATATGACCAAAGACACTCAAATACGGAACAGGCTGACAGGGACCAGAGGGGAGAGGGGAGAGAATCATAGAGGAAAAGGGGAAGGACTCACATGAACAAGTATAAAGGACACATGGACAATAACTAAGGGTGGGGGGTGGAAATGGGAGGGAGGTGGGGAGCACTGGGCAGGCGGTGAGCAGGGCTGGGAATATAAGACAGAAAACTGTACTTTAACAAGAATTAAATAAAATAAGAAAAACAAAAAACAAAATACATTTTAGTACTTTGTACAGAATAATAACATGTGCCTATTCCTGTAGATGTGTAAAATATTTCTAAAAGAACACACATGAGTGTGTATGAGCTACTAAAAATAACAGCAGAGTTTTAACTTAGGATAGTGATTCTCCTTGTGGGGGCCCCTGGAGAGTTTCCGGGGTGTCGCTCTTTACCTGGGTGCTGGTTACACAAGGCGTTCAATTGCTGAACGCTCCCTCGTCTGTATTTATGATTTGTGCACTTTTCTGTTATGTACTCTGACACAAATTTTTCAAAACTAATTTGGGATAATAAATAAAATAAGTAAATAAATTATATGAAAAAAAAGTTTGGGGTCCGTTGCCTTAGGTGATCCTAGAGAAATTTCAGCTCCTGCCAAATATCCTCAAGTACCAGTATGGAGCCAGAAAGGTGTGGTGTTAGTGTAGCCTTATGGCAGTAGCCTGGATGCCGACTATATGGAGGGGTAACCGGGTATTGTAGGGGCTGGGCATCCTGTGAAAAATTAATTCCCTTGTTCTTTAAAAAGACAAATAGCTAAAAGCTGAGTAGATACCTCCATTTGAACACACATGGCAGTGGTATCTCTGAGAGTCAATTTTATGGGTCAATTTGCCTAGGCTTTTTGGCCCAATACTAGTGTACATATTGCTTCAGTGGTATTTTGTAGATGTTATGAACAGCTATCACCAGTTGACAATAAGTAAAGCAAATCACTTTACATCAAGTGGATGGGCCTCACTCTATCAGTTGAAAGCCTTAAGAGATAAACTGAGGTTTCTGGCAGAGGAAGGAGTTCTGCCTAAAGACTTTAATATAGAAATTTTGCCTGAGTGTTCAGCCTTCTGGCCTGCCTTATAGGTTTTAGACTTGCCAGCCTCCACAGTCATGTGAGCCAATTCCTTAAAATAAGTCATATATATATATATATATCCTGGTAGTTCTGTTTCTTTGGAGAACCCTTAGTGATACAGTATCTAAATTCAGGCTGCTGTCATGCAGTCAATTTGTGTCTGCCAGCTTTCTGTCTGAGGACTGTAGGCTTTAACTACTCTAGGAAACAGTGTAGCTATGAGAGAAAGTTTTGTTTGGAAAGGCCTACATTCCCTTTAGAGGGATCCCTACCAACACCACTTCACTTTCATATTCTTATGTTGAGGAGGCAAAACAATGATGTGTGTTGGATTTTTATAGTCCAATTCAGGAGAAAATGACCCTGAATTCTCAGAGGGCCATCTAATAGTTATCTGGGGACTAACAGAGCAACTTTCTCTACCTGAATTATACATATACTGCTTTTTACTGTATTTGAAAGTGCTTTCACCCATATTGTCTTGAACCTTTGATGTAGTTGTGAAAGAGGTTGCTATTTGCTTTTTAATACAGGTTTCTCTTTCTTTCCTAGTAAAAATTCTTAATAGTTTACCAGGTTAATTGTTTCCCAATTATGGTAGTCCTCCTTGGAGCTAGGTGAGGCTTAGCTTTTTTTGGAAGGGTAGCACTGTGCTTAGGCACCCTGATTCTGGAGCCAGGCTATATAGGGTTCAAATCTCTGCTTCTGCTTCGTACTAGCTATTAATTTATGTCTCTGTGCCTCAGTTTCTGAATCTGTAAAATGATATAATAGTATCTACTTATTCAGTTTCTATGATGAATTAATGAATTTTATATTTGTCAAGCCTTTAGAATAGTACCTAGCACATAGTACTTAGCACTAAGTAAAGCAGTACTTATCACATAGTAAATACTAGCTATTATTTTAAAAATTTTGGCCAATATGATGTAAGTGGTGCATGAGATACTTAGGAAGTGTCATTCAAGGGAGGAGCAAGCCCTTCTGTTCCTTCTTACTTCCTCATAGCTAAAATGTGGGTGGAGCTTGAACAGCCATCTTGGAACATGAGGAGAAAATGGCTCTCCCACAGAGCCTGGGCCCCAGATGGCTGTGCGGGTGCTACAGCAGTGCTGGGCTGCGTATCTCCAGACTTCTCTCCATGGGGGAGAAAGAAGCTTCTATCTCATTTAAGACACTGTTGTTAATTTTGTCTTTATGTGTAGCCAAACTTAATACTAAGAAGTATGACAAGACATTATTACCCTCTTTTTACAGTTGAGAGATTATCTCTCAGCAAGGTTATCTTGTAAGAGTCAGAATGTTGGATTGGGGGAAAAGCAGTTCTTAAATAACCTTATATATTCCAGATTGTGACCTAGTATGAGGGAAATTTGCCAGTCCTATGTTTGGAGAGATGTCCCTTTTTAACTCAGTTCTGTCCTCACCTGTTTTCCCCAAACCAAGAAGAATTACTTGGTTGTCAGCTGACTTTTTACCCTGTGTGGGAGTCACGAGAGGACTGGACCACACTGATAACTGTATTTAAAGAGGCAGTTAGGAAGCATAGTCATTTTCAATTCTATAGTAGTTAATTTTCCATGAAAGTACTATTTCCTTTCAAGGAAATACAGAGGACTCTCTTAACTTGTAATGTTTGGGATAATGTTGATGGATAATAGTGATTATTTGGAGGCACCAAGAATATGCATTTATGTTCTGGATAATGGAGTTTTCAATTTCATTGAGAACGTAAAGTTTCTATTTTGTATGCAGATGTGCCAGTGATCAACTTATTGATTTTCACTTCCAGTTTTACCCTTCAGTGACTCCTTTGTGACAGTGAACTGGACTCTTAGCATTTCTTGTTCTTTTTTTAAAAAGATTTTATTTATTTATTTTAGACAGAGGGGAAGGGAGGGAAAAAGAGAGGGAGAGAAACCTCAGTGTGTGGTTGCCTCTTGCACACTCTCCACTAAGAACCTGGCCCGCAACCCAGGTTGCAACCTTAATGTGAATCAAACCAGCCACCCTTTTGTTTGTCGCCTGATGCTCAATCCACTGAGCTACACCAGCCAGGGCACATTTCTTCTTTACAGTGAACTCAATGTTAAGATTTATCAGCTATCAGTTGAGGGAACTGAAATAAGGCGCTTCTTGTCCTGGTCCCAGGTGCTGCATTTTGCTTTCTCTTGCTCTAGCTGCATGGCCTTTCTCTGGTATCTCTGTGTGAGGACATCTGGTGGGCCTCTATCCCAGCTGTGCATCCAAAGTGCACAGTCTTTCTGTAATCCTGGCCTGGCTAAGGTGATTACCTCACTGTAGCCTTCTTGATGTTGATGCTGTGTATTCCAGATAATGTGTCACAGCAGCACCCCAACTCTCATTGGATACCCAGTTACCAACCTTGGCTTACCTGCATTCCAGAGGGTTGTTTCCTTGTTCCTGGCAACTGAAGACTAGCTCTGGCCTCAGCTACCAGAGAACTTCCCTGTCATTTAGTGGTTTATAATCAAACTTTCTCCAGCAAGGTCTGACCTCCGGCCACAAGAAGGGGAGGAGTACTCCTTCTAACATTGTCCTTTCTTCTATCCTCTCTGTCATCCCCAGGTTACCCCTTTGAGTTGTCTTTATATTTTCATAGTTGTTCTACTATAATAACTTAACAATTCTTAACTTTAAAATTCTGTTAAGTTACTATGTGATTTCTGTTTCCTGATTGGATCCAGCCTGATCCACCAGGAATAATGGAACACATCTGCTCCCCCCAAGTTCTAATTTATACTCTCAACATGTGTACTGTGTTGAAATAAAAGAGGGAGTTACAGCCTTTTATATTTCAAGGTGGAGTCCTTCTCTGGATTCATTGAAGTATTATTTCTATTTCCATCTTCCTGAAATCTTTATTTTCCATTTCCCACTGTATTTTGAAGCCAGTTGACTCTTTCAGGTCCAACTCAAAACCCTTTCCTTCAGACAACCTCCTCTGATGATTCTAGCTCCTTCTTAGTAGCTTTTTCTATGGTTCTAGCAGGGAGATCCAGCTTCTTGCTGCTTCATGATAGAAGGAAACAGGAGCCTTCATTACCTGGGAGGGTTTAAAAACAATGCCCATAGCCCTGGCTAGTGTGCCTCAGTGGAATGAGCACTGGCCTGTGAACCACATAGCCGCTGGTTTAATTCCGACTCAGGGCACTGGGTTGTGGCCCAGGTCCCTAGTTGCGGGTATGTGAGAGGCAACCACACATTGAGGTTTCTCTCCTTCTCTTTCTCCCTCTCTTAAAAAATAAATAAATAATATCTTTAAAAAACAATGTGCATGAAACAATGAAGAAAGAAGGAAGTCTTTTTTCTATGCAGCCAAATTAGCTGAATGTAATCAGTGGAGTGACATGTCACAGATGACCTCCCATTTTTATGCCCCTCTGAACTTACACAATTCTTATTTATGTCATCCAGATGTCAACTCAGGGTTTGGGTTGATGAAGTTGTATGTTGCCATGATAACAGAGAACGATTTGGCTTTCTATCCTTTATTGCCTAGGGCCTCCCTTTCCATATCCCAAATGTATTTTATGTATAGTAGTCCACATTTTCCAGAATTCATTACTTCAGGAGCTCAAAGAATGAGCAGAGGTTATGAAATATATATCTTTCTTTTCCTTTCCCACTAGTGCCTGTGAGGGTAAGGGAACATATCCTCAGTAGTGTGAAATATGCTTCCTCCTTTAGAATGCAGAAACAGAAAAATTAGTTTGTCATTTTAAAAAAAGTTTTTAGCCCTGGCTGGTGTAGCTCAGTGGATTGAGCACAGGTTTGTGAAGCAAAGGGTCACAGGTTTGATTCCCAGTCAGGGCACATGCCTGGGTTGCAAGCCAGGTCCCCAGTGGGGGACATGTGAGAAGCAACTGCATATTGATGTTTCTTTCCCTCTCATTCTCCCTCCCTTCCCTTCTTTCTAAACATAAACAAAGAAACAAACAACAAGTGCTGGAGAGGTTGTGGGGAAAAGGGGACCCATACTTCACTGTTGGTAGGATTGCAGGCTTGTGCAACCACTATGGAAAACAGTATGGAATTTTCTAAGAAAACTAAAAATGAACGTGCCTTTTGACCCAGCAATTCCACTGTTAGGAGTATATCCTAAGAACCCTGAAGCACCAATCCAAAAGAACCTAGGCACCCTGATGTTCATAGCAGCACAATTTACAATAGCCAAGAGTTGGGAGCACCCTAGATGCCCATTGGTAAATGATTGGATCAAAAAGCTATGGTACATTTACACAATGGAATTCTATGCTGCAGAAAGGAAAAAGGAGCCCCTGCCTTTTGCAACATCATGGATGAAACTGGAAAGCATTATGCTGAGCGAAATAAGCCAGGCAGTGAAAGACAAATACCATATGATCTCACCTTTAACAGGAAGTATTAAAAGTATTAAACAAGCAAGCAAAATATGACCAATGACACTCAAATACGGAACAGGCTGACAGGGACCAGAGAGGAGAGGGGAGAGAATCAAAGGGAAAAGGGGAAGGACTCACATGAACAAGTATAAAGGACACATGGACAATAACTAAGGTGGGGGGCAGAAATGGGAGGGAAGTGGGGAGTACTGTGGGGCAGGGCAGGGAATATAAAACAGAAAACTGTACTTGAACAAGAATTAAATAAAAAATAAAAATAAAAAATAAATAAAGATAAATAAATAAATAATTTAAAAAGAGTTTTTAAAAACCACTGTCACACTGATAATACTTGCTATTTATTGTTCACTATGGAAAACACCATGTGAAATATTTTATGTACATTATTTCATTTCATCCTCACAGCACTATGTGGAGGTATTATTATAGTACTTATTTCTCATATAAGGAAAGAGACTCAGGAAGGTTAAGTAACTTGTCCAAAGTCACATACCTGGTATTTGAACTCAGGTCAGTCTGACTTCAAATTCCATGAATTCAACCATACACTTTACTGCTTTTCTTGTCAGTGCTCCTTACTTCATCTGTATGACTTAATTAATTATTTTGCAGTGTGATATAGTTAAAATACTGGCTCTGGCATCAGACCTGAGTTTGAATCTGAACTTGTTCTCTAGCTAGTAGATGCCCAGCCTTTATACAGAGTGAAAATTTTTATCATAATGCAGGTTAGGGCTACAAGTAACAGATTTCTTACACTGTCTGCATACATAAAACCTTTCTCCTGTACAAGCTCTCTGATTATAACAGAGGCCATTGGAAAAAAGGTAAAAGATTTTCCAAATTTTTTGAAGTTATGTTACTTAGTGTGAATTCTCTGATGACAACGAAGGCCATGGCTACTGGCAAAAGATGTCCCATGTTCATGGCATTCAAAAGGCCTTTCTGCAGTGTGAACTCTCTCCTGATAATGGAGGTTATAGGTATGAGAAAAAAGATTTCCCATATTCACTGCAGGCATAAAGCCTTTGTTCAGTGTGATCTCTCTGATGATAACAGACGGCAGAGCTTCTGGTAAAGGATTTCCCTCATTCATTGCAATCATAAGGCCTTCCTCCAGTGTGAAGTCTCTTATGATAATGGAATTTACTGCCACTGGTAAAAGACTCCCCACATTCACAACACACAAAACACTGTGTTCCAGTAAGGCAACCCTAGTCCTGAACAAGTGTGTGATCACAGCCAATGGTTTTCTTGCATTCTCTCAAGGTGTAATGATATTTCCTCCTTTGAAAGGGTATTCAGGGTAGGTGGAAACACTGTGACCCCTCCCACACCTAAATTTAAAGACAGCGAGGTTTTAGTAACAAAAATGCAGCCAAAACAGTGAAAATTGAACTGTATGGAACTCCGAGAACAATGAACCACTCAGCCAGACTGTGTCACAACCCAGCGACTGGGTCGCCCGGCCCTGGTGAACACCTAAGGCTCCTCCCCTCATACTTAACAGGTGCAAACAGACCAAACATTATGACTCAAGAACAGCTCAAAGCCCCAGAGCCTATAATTCTAAGTGACCAAGAAATAGCCAACCTTTCAGATGCACAGTTCAAAATACTGGTGATCACGATGCTCACAGAATTGGTTGATTTTAGCCACAAATTAGAGGAAAATATGAAGGCTAAACTGATTTAAAGGAAGGGAAAGGCACAGGAAACCAATAGTGATGAAAAGGAAACTGGGACTCAAATCAAGGAAGTGAACAGGAAGGAAGAAAGAAAGAACCAAACAAAAAAGAAGGAAGAAACAAGAATTCAAAAAAAATGAGGAGAGGCTTAAGAACCTCCAGGACATCTTTAAATGCTCCAACATCCAAATTATAGGGCTACCAGAAGGGGAAGAGGAACAGCCATGATTGGAAAACTTATTTGAAGAAATAATAAAGGAGAACTTCCCCAGTCTGGCAAAGGAAATAGACTTCCAGGAGATCCAGGAAACTCAGAGAGTCCCAAAGAAGTTGGACCCAAGAAGGAACACACCAAGGCACATCATCATTACATTAGCCAAGATTAAAATGAAGGAGAGAGCCCTGGCTGGTGTAGCTCGGTGGATTGAGAGCAGGCCTGCGAACCACACAATTGTGGTTCGATTCCCAGTCAGGGCACATGCCTAGGTTGCAGGCCAGTTCCCAGCAGGGGACTCATGAGAGGCAACCATACATTGATACTTTTCTCCTTCTCTCCTTCCCTTCCTCTCTAAAGATAAATAAATAAAATCTTTAAAAAATAAAAATAAATAAAGTCTAAAAAATAAAATAAAATGAAGGAGAGAATTCTAGAAGCAGGAAGAGATAAGGGGACAGTCATCTACAAAGGAGTTCCCATCAGACTGTCAGCTGATTTCTCAAAAGAGACCTTCCAGGCAAGAAGGAGCTGGAAAGAAGTATTCCAAGTCATGAAATCCAAAGACCTACATCCAAGATTGCTCTATCCGGCAAAGCTTTCATTTAGAATGGAAAGGAAGATAAAGTGCTTCTCAGATAAGGTCAAGTTCAAGGAGTTCATCATCACCAAGCCCTTATTGTATGAAATGTTAAAGGGACTTATCTAAGAAAAAGAAGATAAAAAATATGAACAGTGAAAGGACAGCAAACTCACAGTTATTAACAACCACACCTAAAACAAAAGCAAACTAAGAGGACAGCTAGATCAGGAGCAGAACCATAGAAATGGAGATCACATGGAGGGTTAGCAACAGGGGAGTGGGAGGAGGAGAAGGGGGGAGAAGGTACAGAGAATAAGTAGCATAGACGGTAGGTAGAAAATAGACAGGGGGAGGGCAAGAATAGTATGGGAAATATAGAATCTAAAGAACTTAAGACACGTGGTCATAAACTAAAGGGGGAGAATGGTGGGGGAGGAGGTGTGCAGGATGGAGGGGAATGAAGGGGGGAAATGGGACAACTGTAATGAAATAATCAATAAAATATATTTTTAAAAAAGAAAGGGTATTCTGGACTTAGAGATTTCATTTTCACTGTCCATGATTTGAGTGGCCAGTTGCTAGAGATGTCCTGAGCTGACCAGGAAATGTTTTACAACCTGACTTGAGGTACAAGGCTTCTATGATACATATAAATTCCAGGTCTTCCACATTGCTTATGGAACACTTCTCTCTTGTGTGCTGTTCCTGGTGCTGGTGAAAGTTTGCACTGAAATGCAATTGTTTGCAAATGCTCTGCATCCCAACAGTTTCTGGCTGAGTTATGTTCCCTGCTGCGCAACCAAGTGGAAGACGTCTCTCAAGACTGGCCCACAACTATCACAGGAGTAGTGTTACAGAAACAAACTCCATACCTGGGGTCTTTTTGTACTATGGTTCTTCTTTGCCCATCACTGTGTTAGGAGCTGTGGCTCTCAACGCCATCGTTTGGTAAAGAGAAAAGAAACTAATTAAAATTTATGCAGGTTCAGAATAATGGTGGAATTCTACTGGTAAATCCCACTCCCTTTAGAAACAAAGATACACCCATAAACACACAGGCCTGTTCTCCCCACTTTGCCAATTCAGTCCAGTCTCAGAGCATGCCAGTCAGAAGTACCACCTTCCAGAAGAAAAAAAAAAAACAAACAGAAGTCTACATCTCACTTCTTTCAGTTCCTCCCAGTAATCCATGCTTGGCTGAACAGGTATTCCGAGGTTCCCAGCACCATTGGCTGTGCTGCTGTGATCTGCAGTTCTTAATCCACAACCACGTAGCACCTCCTCATGGCCCACCAGCAAGAGTCGTTTTACCCCTTTCCTCCTCACATGGACTCGCATTATCTCCCATTGTCTTGCATTGTCCCCATCTTACATGGTGGCCCACCTTTTTGTTTAAATTCCAGATTGGAGCCTCCTCTGTAAGTCCACTTCTGACTCCTCCCACAATTGGCTACATATCCCAGCACTCCCATGTTCTGTGCCTTTCTTGCCTGCCATAGTTAGTCTGGGCAGGGGTGGCCTTGTGGCACAGAGTAAACCATCTCCAAGCTCTTGTGCAGACGCTGTAATGGGGGTTGGGGGAGCTGCCTCCCAGATGCATTATGGGTCAAATCATGCCCATCTCCCTGGCTCTGTGCAGGCTATGAAGCTAGCCTGCTGTTACAGATATACAAAATAACTCTCAATCCCTGTGTTCTTGTTTTCCCAGCCCCCAAGCTAGGCTTGTAGGGGGCCCTTGGGCCTCTCACCCTGTGCCCAGTTGCAGTAGCTCTTCTGGGAAGAGAAAGCTGCTTTGGCATCCATTGCTTGTGCCACTTGTACAGAAACACTATATTCAACGAGTGATTCCACATCCTCTGCTCCACAGCAATAAACTTCACCAACTGCCATTCATCAATGCCAAACACCGTCTGAGCCCACCCTGCCATGGGTGGAGTCATGCTCCTCTTGTGATGCACAAAGGACTTCCAGTGAGCCATTACATGGATTACCAATGATACATGTTCTCAGCAGGCACCTCAGGGTGGCCTCTGCCATTGGACTGTATGAGCTGAGCAGGGCAGAAGTGGCAGAAAAGTGGGCCCTGTGAGAACCCCTGTGTGGGGTGCCTGTGCAGCCTTGCTGAGCCTCACACATGCTGTAGTGACTACCACTCTCATGACTTCTCTACCTGACTCTATGTAATATTTTTTTAACTTTAATATTTTTATTGTTGACACTATTACAGATGTCCCCATTTCCTGGCCCCCTTTGCCCACCAGCTCCTGCCCCGCTTCCCTCAGGCCATCACCACACTGTGCCTGTGTCTATGGTTTATGCATATGTGTTCTTTGGCTAATCTCCACCTTCTTTTATAGACTGACAGATCTCAGAGGGGATTGGGGTAGGAGGCTGAACTTTTTAAATTTTTTAAATTTATTTACTTTTAGAGAATGGGGAATGGAGGGAGAAAGAGAGGGAGAGAAACATCCATGTGTGGTTGCCTCTTATGTGGCTCCCACTGGTGATCTGGCCTGCAACCCAGGCATGTGCCCTGACTGGGAATTGAACCAGCAACCCTTTGGTTTGCAGCTCGCGCTCAATCCACTGAGCTACACCAGCCAGGGCAGAGGTTGAACTTTTAAAAAATTGGAACAAATAACTTTTGTTTCTTTCTTTTTTAAAAAAGATTTTATTTATTGATTTTTACAGAGAGAGAAAGGGAGGGAGAAAGAGAGGAAGACAAACATCAAGTGGTTGCCTATCATATATGTACTTCCTCAGGGGAACTGAACCACAACTCAGGCATATGCCCTGACTGGGAATTGAACAGGCGACCTTTTACTTTGCAGCATGGCACCCAACCAACTAAGCCACACTGGTCAGGGCTTTCTTTCCTTTTTTTTTTAAAGAAAATTGTTTGTACAACAACTGAGAAGGGTGGAAATGGGGGGGAGGGGGGAGGATGGGGGGTGGGATGGGAAAAAAATAAAATAAAATAAAATTTGGGACCCATAAAATATTTTAAGAGATTTTTCTTCATCTTAGAAACATGTAATTAACTGGGGACGTAAATGTATATTGCTATGTATAATGTGCACCCACATTTTCGGCCCAAACTTTCAGGAAAAAATCTTTTGTTTTAATTTTTAAATTTATTTATATTTTGATACTTGTTTTATTGTATTATAAAGAAATTTTAGCATTTATTTTTGAACATATTATGGTAGAAAAATTTATGTAACAAATAATTACAAAATACAGATACAAGGTAGTTCAAGTACTACCCATGTATCATGTGCATCCTAATTTTTCCCTCAAAAATTTGGGCAGAAAAATGCATTATACATGGCAAAGTACTGTACTATCTTGGTCCTTTGCCTTTCTAGTATGTGACAATAGTGTAAGCTGGTTTCTAAAAGCTTTAGCATTTTTTAAAAGATTATGTATCTTTAGAGGGGAAGGGAAGGAGAGAGAGAGAGAGAAAGACAGAAAGAAATATCAATGTATGGTTGCCTCTCATGCGTCCCCTACTGGGAACTGGCCTGCAACCCATACAAGTGCCCTGACTGGGACTCGAACTGTGATCTTCTGGTTCACAGGCCTGCGCTCAATTTACTGAGCCACATCAGCCAGGGCAGCAATTTTTTTTCTAATTTATAACAGGGGGGATGAATAACAATTTTGAAGTCCTTTTCAAAATAAGAATTGGGCCCTGGCTGGTGTAGCTCAGTGGATTGAGCATGGGTCTGAGAACCAAAGGGTCACCTGTTCAATTCCCAGTCAGGGCACATGCCTGGGTTGCCAGGCCAGGTTCCCAGTAGGGGCTACACAAGAGGCAATCACACATTGATGTTTCTCTCCCTCTTTCTCCCTCCCTTCCCCTCTCTCTAAAAATAAATAAAATCTTTTAAAAAATAAGAATTGGTTTGTGATTTGAGAATAACTTCAGAAATCCTTGGCTGGTCCATTTCATTTATGGCCATCTTTAGGGCATGAAAAACAGCTGGTGTGCTCAGAAGACTACTCAAGTTAAAAAAAATTAGGCAAGCTATTTGTTTGGCCGAATTGTCTCATTTACTAGGTAAATTGACAGGGTCTTAAAATTAAAGTTAGTAAGGGCATACATCTTGATATTTTAGCATCTTATGTTTAAACTACTATTTAAGACCTTTAAAGAGAGGGTAGGAAGCATGGAGGAGAGATTTAGAAAGCCCAACACATTTCTGAAACAAGTTCCAGAAGGAAGAACTAGAGAGAATGAGGGGAGAGTCCATTTTTAAGGAGATGATGATTGAGAATTTTCCGGAATTAATGAGTGATGTGTGTCATCAGACGCTGATGGCATGAATCCTAAGAATAATGAGTAAAATAAATTTGATTTATAAACACACCATGGTAAAACTTCAGAACACCAAAGACCAAGAAAAACCCTTAAGATTAACTTGCTAAAGATCATGGAGCTAGAAAATGGTGAAACCTATATTCAAACACATTTTTAATTATGAGTACCAGATCCTCTAATTATAGGCTCTCATTTACAGATGAGGTAATTGAGGCAAAGAGATGGCAGAGATTTGCTTTGGGATCTTAATGGTAGTAGGTCTTGAAGTTACACTGGCCCCTTTACCTCAGATATAGGAGAATGCTCATTGTGACTGGTAAGAGGAATCATGCTATACCTTGAAAACAATAAATCATGAATTTTAGACTGCTGTTTTCAGGGTGATCAGCAGACAGTCCATAACATAGTTAACAAGAACATCCAACACTTATATAGTACTTATCATGTGGCAGACATTGTTCTCAGTTTTTAATGTAACAACCCATATAATTCTTATACCAACACAGTGAGTTAGGAACTAGTTTTATCATGGTTTTCAGATGAGGAATTTAAGGTGCACAGTGATTTGCCAAGGTCACAAAACTAGTAAGTGCAAGAGCTGGATTTATACCCTAGGTAGTCTGATTACAGAGTCCTTAACCTTTACACTATACTGCCTCTAGCTTAAACAAGATAAATCTTGTAAAGTCAGGAACTGCGTCTGTCTTGTTCACTGCTGTATTCCTAGAATCCAGTGCAATGGCTAGCACATAATATATACTCAATAAACATTCATTACATTTAATGAAGTCACAAATAAATGAATAAACTTGGTTTGTAATGTGTATCCAGTGTGGCTGTATGGACTGAACTATTTCACAACCAACTAGCTACTTAGTAATAGTGAAATTTCTTGCAAATAGGACCAGTTTGTTTCTTGTGATGCCAAGTACCTTGGCACTTAGAGTTGTGCCTTAATGCCCTTTGCTCACAATATCAGCTTTGGCTTGCAGGCTTGGTGTTTGCTGAAGAGGATCCCCTGGTTCTGAGTCCCACCTCTAAGCTGTAACAGAAACCTAGGTGTCACTTGCTGATTTGTGACTGTTTGGGCCCAAGGGTGGAGAAACAGAGGGCCCTGGGTGGAGAAAGTCACAATTAGGATTTAAAAATGTGGGTCTGTAACACAAAGACAACAAGAAGCAGCTGGAAATTCTCCATATACTGGGTATTCTCTGGGGGACTGCTCAATCATGTGATCACAGAGCATGCAGATTCTTAGTAGAATGAAATAATCAACATGCTTGTAACATAAAAGCATCTGAGAAGCAATGGCAAGCCATCTGTCTCTTAGCTTTGAGACCAAACTTGTGGTTAGTATTAGATCTCTTGTGTGTTACAGATCCGTCTTGCTCCTAATTCAAACCAGAATTTTATTAAAACAGACTCTTAAAAAACCCAAACAGCCTAAGTGGCTGTTAAAATGCCTTAAAAATGCCATCTCTGCCTTCTCTCTAGGACCCTTATGTGGCATTATACAGTTTTTAAAGTTTTAATAGAATGTATTTTCACTTAAAAGATGGCAGAGAATTCCTTGTCTGCCTTATGTCTCAGAATACATCATACATTCACAATTTAGTCACTGGAATTTTCAGGTTGATAATACAAGTTGATAGAAATAATATATCAATAACTGTTTAATATGATTATGCCTACTCAGGACTCCTGGTCTGAGCACTTAACTTGAAGTGATGTGTCTCTTCAGTAATTGGAAAAAGACTACTGTAATAATGCAACTGGCTGTGTTAATCTACACTGAAGAAACCAGTTGTGGGTTTTTTTTTCAATTTTTTACTCCAACCAGTTGTTTTAGTATTCTGTGTTGGGTTGTCTTCAATAAAACCTGTCTACAAGTTGGTCAAACCAGTACAAACAGTCAATTATTACAAGGCATGACTCTGTGGCAGATATTGGCATTGTTGTCCTCTCTTTATCAGAAATAGAAGGATTTGACCATTCAATCATAATAAAAAATGTAATAAAGTGTAAATTGTTAACAGAAATATGGTCAACACATACCATTTTCCTCACTAAAATGTGACTATTTGTCAAGGGTGTAGCTATCTAAGAAATCAATTATGTGGGAGGCTAATTGATAATAATACATTCATCTTTTTCTAAACTAGAAGATTTCAGCTAGGCGTGGGCATGATTAGTAAATGCTCCTTCTGCTCTGAATAAACTCTCTAATTTGTGTCTATCACCATATATTACCAAAGCAAGAGCTAGTGATCTTTTGGTTTTATAAAATATTCTCACTCAACCTGGCTGGTGTAGTTCAGTGGATTGAGCACGGGCCTGTGAACCACACGATGGTGATTTGATTCCCAGTCAGGGCACATGCCTGGGTTACAGGCCAGTTCCCAGCAGGGGGCTCACGAGAGGCAACCATACATTGATATTTCTCTCCTTTTCTCCTTCCCTTCCCCTCTAAAAATAAATAAATAAAAATCTAAAATAAAAAAATTAAAAAATATTCTCACTCATAATTATTATTAACTGAAGAGAGCTGGATCTGCTTTCTTTTTTTCTGGATTTCTCACCAGAGCATGCTTATTCTGCTTTTTTGTGTATATAAGTAAATAATGGATAAACCAAAGAGATAGAAGAATTATCTTTGAAGGTTGCAAAATTGCTATAAATATATGTGTATATACCCCCTTTTTAACTTTCATTTCTGTGTCATTAATAAATTTATTAATGAGGGCTCTGTTCACCTATCTATCACTGTTCACCTATCACTTTCATCATTTTTGAAATGATATTCACCTATCACTTTCATCATTTTTGTGTTTGAATCAAGGTCTCCTACCTTCATTAGTGTCATCAGTGCTTCTCAGCAAATGATAGTGTAGGAGACTCTCACAAATTTATATGCATTCCCTGAGTGGAGACCCAAACTCAGTCAGTATTCTTGCATGACAGTGGCTGTAACAAATGGCCATCCTTCCCAGGAGAAATGTAAACAGGTTTCTAATTAATGCACTTACCATTAACCTTTGTTTAGTCTTTAGTCATAGCATATTCATTATATTTGAACATTAAATATGATGTTGCTATGGAAACGAGATATTTGTACAGTGTCCTTAGATCCACATGACTGATTGAGTTATCTACCTACTTCTCTCAGTACTTTACTGGATATCAGAGGGTATATAGATGACCTTGGATAAGGTACTACTTTATTACCCACCTTTGAGTGTAAATTGCATAATAGTTAGCAGTTTACTTAAATGTAATGAAAATAAGACCTTCTTGTGCATGTGAGAGGGTAAGGGGGATAAAGTTGGAAGTTATTAAGGAGGAAAGGGGAAAATTCTTTTATGAATTACAGTGGCAGGGCATTTAAATCAAAACTAGAAGTTTATTGCTGCTGAACGTCTGCAATAAAGACTTTGATGGTCAGTTTCCTTCCGTCATATCCATAAAATGATCAACAGTTCTCAAAGAAAGATATAGTAGGACAAACTTTTCTTCTTCTGGCTGCCAGTTCTAAATTTCCTAAATCCTCAAATAAAAGCTTCAAATAAAGAATGGGGACATCAAAAAAGCCTAATTATGACTTCTTTGTTGACCATGTTATATGTTGACCATGAATAGCATTTTTTATCATAGCTTATCCATTCATTTACTTAAGAACATTTATTAAGCAACATTTGGGGCCAGGCACTGTGCCCATTTGGGTTACAGAGATTAAAGAACATAGAGCCCTCCCTTGAAGAAACTCAGGAGACAAACTAACAATACAGTATGGTTATCATTAGGAACATAAGCACTATGATAATTTTATGTCCAGGATGGTAGGTTAGCATAAAGGGGTTCTTCATGGAAAGCCTAGGGAAGGTTTCTCAGAGAAGATACCATTTGAGCTGAATCTTAAAGTATAAACAGGATTTTTAAAAAGAGGAAAGGAGGAGACAAATGCCAGGTAGAAGGACTAGGATGTGCTAGGGTAAAAACACATTAAACAGTGTGCTGTGTTTATAGAATGGTAAAAAAATTCAAGGTCACTAGAGCATTGTCTGTGTAGGGGATAGGCTATTGGGAGGTGTTAGATTGTATAAGAAGTAGATGGGAGCTAAAACAGGGAAAGGGGGTTTAAATTTAAGGGATATTTCAGAAATGTAATTAACAGGACTAGGGACTAAGAAAATGTAAGGAAAGTGATAATTAAGAGTCAAGATATTCTTATGGTTACCTTAATTTTAGAGATACTTGAAAGCTATGTTACTATGGTAAATAGTTATCAGTGTCCTAATGGAGAAACTGAGGCATCAGAATTATATAATTTGTACAATTAAATTGTGATAGTTAAATTGCTACAGTGTAAAGGGGAGCTTCTAAACTAAAATATTTATAGTTTTTTAAAGATGATTTTGATTGTGTCTTACTGTGGTCAATTGGAATGACTCTAAACAGTGCTGTTAGGTTGGTGATCAATTTTGTTATGACAATGAGAAAATGTCAGTTAAAATGGCTGATTCAGGTAACTAGGTGGTAATGAAAATTCACTATAGTTTTGGGCTGGGGATCGGGACTGGGAGTGTGGGTTTGGGCATGATCTAGTCTACAGGGAACCAGTTGGAGCACCCATTCAACTTTGGCTGAGAGTAGGACAGGTTGGTAAAGGCTTTAATGATGTGCCGACCTATAGTGTCCTCATGAGATGGAAACAAAATTAAGACAGTAGCCAATGGTTCAGGAAGGAGAACTCTGAAAGCATTTACACAGAGGGGAGAAAATGGTGGCGGAATAGGACAAAGGATTTCACTTCCCTCCACGCGCTGGAGAAAACCGGGCTGATCTGCGGAGGAGTGCAGCAGATAGCCAACAGGGACCCAGCATATAGGAAGGCAAGACTCCAGAAAGTGTAGCGGACACTAAATGACCAGAGGTTGAGGTTGAGGAGAGGAGACTACCGCAGATCAACAAGGTACGAGGGAACAGCAGAGAGGCTACAGGCCCTCTGCCAGGCAGCACCAGGGCCCTGGCCGGGATGCCTTGGTCTCTGAGAGCTGAGGGCGGGCAACAGCAACCCTGGGAAAGAACTAGTCACCAGAACCCTCCCTATCCGGCAGGGTGAAGATTGGAAAACACCAGGAGAGATCAGTTTGCCTGTAGTGGCAGAGAGAGGAGTGGGCATTGGGAAGCAAACCAGAGAGCTCTGAAAACCCGTGGAGTCAGGCCGTGGTTGCCAGCTTGGGGAACTGAGAGCTGCCCGTGAGTTCCCTGTAGCATGGGGCCTGAGCTGGCTCTGGCACAGTCTCAGGGAGCCTTGGGCTACTAGCAAGACCCCTGGAAGAGAGCCAGCCATCAGCTCCCTCCCTACCCAGCTGGTGCTGACTGAGAAGCGGTGGGAGTCAGGCTGTGGCTGTCAGCTTGGGAGAACTGAGAGTCACCCATGCATTCCCTGTAGCACAGAGCCTGAGCTGGCTCTCCCAGAGTCTCGGGGAGCATTGGGCTGCTATCAAGGTCCCTGGAAGAGAGCCAGCCATCAGCTCCCTCACTAACCAGCTGGGCAGAGACTGAGAAGCACCGGTAGTCAGGCTGTGGCTGTCAGCTTGGGAGAATTGTGAGTTGCCCTGTGTGTTCTGCCACAGCACTGGGAAAGGTCCATGCCCAAGCCTGCAAGACCAGGAAAGCCTGGCTGAGAGCATGTGCCCTCATGCCAGGCCAACGCTGGGAAGCATGGGTAAAAATCTGCTCTCTGGGGCACTGGAGAGTGGTGCCAGTCTGGATCTTGGGAGGGCACTGGTGAGACCAGTTGAGTTCATGGAGAAATGAGAAAGGCCACACTAATAGCCCCTCAGGCTGCTGCAGCTAGGGAGACCAGAAGAAAAGGTTTGACCAGCTGGAAACGAACAAGAGGAGTAGGTGGAAGCAGAGAACACCAAGATACCTGCAGGACTGCACCGCTGAATTTCACAGGTATCCTACCACAGAAGTTCACACCATAAACCCAGGGAACCAGAACAGATCAATTTAAGAAGCTGAGGCCAACAAGAAGAGCATCACAAACAATGGGAAGACAAAGAAACAATCCCCAAATGAAAGAAAAGGAGGAAGTCTCAGAAATAATGTTAGATGAAATAGAGGCAAGTCAACTATCAGATATTGAATTCAAAGCACTGGTTATCAGGAAATTCAAAGAGCTTACAACAAGCTACCAGAAACTACAGGGGAGCTACAATGAACTCTCCACAAACTATATCAACATGAAAAAGGAAATAGAAACCATCAGCAAAGGCCAAGAAGGAATGAAGAATACAATTTCTGAAGTGGAGAACACAGTAGAAGGTATGAAGAGTAGGACTGATGAGTCAGAAGACCACATAAGTGAGCTAGAGGACAGGATAGAAAGAATCTCCCAGACAGACCAATTAATGGAAAAGAGAATCAGAAAGAATAAGGAGAGTTTAAGGGAAATGCAATACAATATGAAACATAATAATATCTGAATAATAGGAATAACAGAAGGAGGAGAAGAACAAGGGACAGAAAACCCACTTGAAAGAGTAATAGTGGAAAATTTTCCTAAGCTGATTAGAGATGAAGTCACACGAATCCAGGAATCACAGAAAATACCAATCAGGTGGAACCCAAAGAGGCCTACTGCAAGACACATCATCATTAAAATGGCAAAACTCCAAGACAAAGAGAGAATCCTAAAGGCAGCAAGGGAGAAAAAGGAAGTAACATACAAGGGAGTCCCAATAAGGTTGGCTACTGACTTCTCAATGGAAACATTCAAAGTGAGAAGAGAATGGCAAGAAATATTCCAAGCAATGAGAAACAGAGGCCTACAATCAAGGCTACTGTACCGAGCAAGGCTCTAAATGAAGATAGAAGGCCAAATAAAGAGCTTCCAAGACAAAAGAAGTCTAAAAGAATACGCCTCCACCAAACCAGCTCTACAAGAATTACTAAAAGGGCTGATTTAAGGAAAGGAAGGAAAAGAGAGAGATGGAGAGGAACGCAGGTACATAAATGGCAATGAATAAGTACCTTTCAATAATAACCTTAAGCGTAAATGGATTAAATGCACCAAATAAAAGATATAGAATAGCAGAATGGATAAGAAACCATGACTCACACATATGCTGCCCACAAGAAACCCACCTCAGGTCAAAAGACCGTCACAGACTAAAAGTAAAAGGATGGAAACAAATTTTCCAAGCAAATGGACAAGAAAAAAAAAAGCCGGGGTAGCAATTCTCATATCAGACAAAATAGACTGCAAAAAAAGGGGCCATAAAGAGAGACCCAGAAGGTCACTTCATAATACTCAAGGGAAGAGTCCACCAAGAAGACATTAACATCGCAAATATATATATGCACCCAACATAGGAACACCCAAATATATAAGGAAAACCCTAGAGGACCTCAAGAAAGATATTGACAGCAACACAATTATAGTAGGGGATTTTAACACCCCACTGTCAAAAATGGACAGATCTTCCAAACAAAATATCAACAAAGATATAGCAGCATTAAACGACACCCTAGATGAAATGGACCTAATTGATATATATATAGAGAGAGAGCCCTCCATCCCAAAGAAGCTAAAAACACATTCTTTTCAAATGCACATGGAACATTTTCAGAGATAGACGACATGATAGGACACAAAACGAGTCTCAACAGCTTCAGGAAAATAGAAATCATACCAAGCATTTTCTCTGATCAAAAGGGACTGAAATTGGAAATCAACCCCATAGGAAAAAAACCAAAACACCCAAAAGCATGGAGATTGAATGGTATGCTATTAAACAATGAATGGGTCAAGATTGAAATTAGGGAGGAAATCAAAAGCCTTCTCGAAACTAATGAAAATGAACTCACAACAACCCAAAACTTATGGGACACAGTGAAGGCAGTCCTGAGAGGGAAGTTCATAGCAATACAGGCTCACCTAAAGAATATAGAAACATTTCAAACAAAAAACTGAACCCGACGCCTCCAAGAACTTGAGGAACAATAATAAAGACAGCCCAGAGCAAGTAGAAGGAAGGAAATAAGCAAGATCAGAGCAGAACTAAATGACATAGAGACTAAAAGCACAATTCTAAGGATCAATGAATCCAGGAGTTGGTTTTTTCAAAAGATAACATAGACAAGCCTTTAAGTAGGCTCATTAAGAAAAGAAGAGAGAGGACACAAATAAACACAATCAGAAATGAAAGAGGAGAGATTACAACTAACACCACAGAAATAGAAGGGATTGTAAGAAATTACTATGCAGAACTATATGCCAAGAAATATGAAAACCTAGGTGAAATGGACATATTTATAGAAAAATATCATTTTCAAAAACTCAATGAAGAAGAAGCAGAAAACCTGAACAGACCAATAACAGCAGATGAAATTGAAGAAGTAATAAAAAAACTCCCATCACACAAAAGCCCTGGACCAGATGGTTTCACAGGAGAATTCTACAAAGCTTTTAAGGAAGAGCTAACCCCTATTCTTCAAAGACTCCTCCAAAAAATTCAAAAGAAGGGAAAACTCCCCAACTCTTTTTATGAAGCCAGCATCACCCTAATTCCAAAGCCAGACAGAGACACAACAAAGAAAGAGAACTACAGGCCAATATCGCTGAGGAACATAGACACTAAAATCCTCAATAAAATGTTGGCAAATCGCATCCAACAATACATCAAAAAGATCATACACCACCACCAAGTGGGATTCATCCCAGGGATACAAGGATGGTTCAATATACACAAATCAATAAATGTAATACACCACATAAACAAAAGCAAAGACAAAAACCACATGGTCATATCAATAGATGCAGAAAAAGCTTTTGATAAGGTACAGCATCAATTTATGATAAAGGCACTCAGGAAAATGGGAATAGAGGGAGCATTCCTCAATATAATAAAGGCCATATATGAAAGACCTACAGCCAACATCCTACTCAATGGGCAGAAACTAAAATCTTTTCCACTAAGATCAGGAACAAGACAAGGTTGTCCACTTTCACCACTTCTATTCAATATAGTAATGGAAGTTCTAGCTACAGAGATCAGACAAGAAAAGGAAATAAAAGGCATCCAAATCGGAAAGGAGGAAACAAAAGTGTCATTGTTTGCAGGGGACATGATAGTGTACATGGAAAATCCTATAGCCTCTACCAAAAAACTGTTCAAACTAATAAATGAATTTGGCAAAACAGTGGCATACAAAGTCAATGTTCAGAAATCAAAGGCATTTTTGTATACCATCAATGAAACAGCAGAAGCAGAAATCAAGACAAAAATCCCATTTGTTATAGCAAAAAGAAAAATAAAATATCTGGGAATAAACCTAACCAAGGAGGTAAAAGACCTGTATGCAGAAAACTACACAACACTGGAGAAAGAAAACAAAGAAGACACAAACAAATGGAAACATATACCGTGTTCATGAACTGGAAGAATTATCATCATCAAAATGTCTAAACTACCCAAAGCAATTTACAGATTCAATGCAATACCTATTAAAGTACCAATGGCATATTTCACAGACATAGAACAAACACCTCAAGAATTTATATGGAACCATAAAAGACCCCGAATAGCAGCTGCAATTTTGAGAAAGAAGAACAAAGTAGGAGGGATCACAATACTTGGTATCAAACTGTATTACAAGGCCGCTGTAATCAAAACAGCATTGTACTGGCATAAAAACAGGCTCATAGACCCATGGAAGAGTACAGAGATCCCAGAAATAAACCCACACCTCTACAGTCAATTAGTATTCGACAAAGGAGCCAGGAACATAAAATGGAGTAAAGATAGCCTCTTCAACAAATGATGTTGGGAGAACTGGACAGCTATGTGCAAAAAAATGAAACTCGAGCACCAACTTACACCATATACCAAAATAAATTCAAGGTGGATAAAAGACTTAAATATAAGCCGTGAAACCATTAAAGCCCTAGAGGAGAACATTGGCAGGAAAATCTCAGATATTCCACGCAGCAAGATTTTTACTGATACATCCCCTAGAGCAAGGGATATAAAGGAAAGAATAAACAAATGGGATCTCATCAAAATTAAAAGCTTCTGCATGGCTAAGGAAAACAGTATCAAGATAAAAAGAGAAGAACAGTTTCGGAAAGCATATTTGCCAATGATACCTCAGACAAAGGTTTAATCTCCAAAATATACAAAGAACTCCCTTGACTCCACTCAAAGAAGATGAGCAACCCAAGTAAAAAATGGGCAAAGGACTTGAACAGACAATTATTCTCCAAGGAGGACATACAGAGGATCCAGAGACACATGAAAAGATGCTCAATATCACTAACTATCAGAGAGATGCAAATTAAAACCACAATAAGATACCACTTAACACCAGTCAGAATGGCTATCATAAACAAAGAAACAAACAACAAGTGCTGGAGAGGTTGTGGGGAAAAGGGGACCCTAGTTCACTGTTGGTGGGATTGCAGACTGGTACAACCACTATGGAAAACAGTATGGAATTTTCTAAGAAAACTAAAAATGAACGTGTCTTTTGACTCAGCAATTCCAGTGTTAGGAGTATACCCTAAGGAGCCTGAAGCACCAGTCCAAAAGAATCTATGCACCCCGATGTTCACAGCAGCACGATTTACAATAGCCAAGAGTTGGAAGCAACCTAGATGCCCATCAGTATATGACTGCACCAAAAAGCTATGGTACATTTACACAATGGAATTCTATGCAGCAGAAAGAAAGAAGGAGTTTCTCTCTTTTGCATCATCATGGATGGAATTGGAAAGCATTATGCTGAGCGAAATAAGCCAGGTGTTGAAAGACAAATACCATATGCTATCACCGTTAACAGGAATCTAAACAACAAAACAAACAAGCAAGCAAAATATGACCAATGATACTCAAATATGGAACAGGCTGACAGGGTCCAGAGCGGAGAGTGCAGAGAATCAAAGGGGAAAGGGGATGGACTCATGTCAACAAGTATAAAGGACACATGGTCACTAAGGGTGGGGGTTGGAGATGAGAGGGAGGTGGGGAGCACTTGAGGGGTGCAGGGCTGGTAATATAAGATAGAAAACTGTACTTGAACAAGAATTAAATAAAATATAAAAAAGAAAATTAGGGTAATATGAAATAAAATCCATTAACTCAAAAAAAGCATTTGCAGGTGAATAAGCATACCTCTTTGACCCCAGGGCATAAAGGCTGAATGTATGGCACTGACAAGGCCTGAGGATAAGTCTATACAATAAAAGACTTTTTCAGGACAGTGAGAAGAGAAGGTTTTTAAAAAGAACTTTTATTGCGGTATACATGCAGAAGAGTACACGTATCATAAGAATACAACTTGATAAAATTTCACAAAATGAAATCTAGCCATAAACATGATTTATTTATTTATTTTTAAAAGGTTTTATTTATTTATCTTTAGAGGGGAAGGGAAGGAGAGAGGTAGAGAAATAGCAATGTATGGTTGCCTCTTGTGAGTCCCCTGCTGTGAACTGGCCTGCAACCCAGGCATGTGCCATGACTTGGAATTAAACCACTATTCTTTGCTTCACAGGCCTGCACTCAATCCACTGAGCCACACCAGCCAGTACATTATTTTTTTAAACATTATTGTTTTGGATTTATAGAGTGATAACTCTTTGGGGACCATGCTGAGTCACATGACTTAATTCATCCTAGTATATTCATCATTGTGGAGGACTATGGCTGGCTTTTGAGTGTTGGGGTGTTGTATAGTAGGAACTAAAATGGGATTTGGTGTCAGGAGACCTGGGTTCCTGGATCCAATAAAATGTTGCTATGTGACCTTGAGCAAATTCTTTCATGTGTTGGTCTTCATATCCTTATCTGTAAAGTGTAATTGATGACATCTCCTGTGTTATCTAGAGGGTTCAATATAGTTACAGTTTCGAAAGCATCTTTGAAAAATTTAAAGTGTCATTTTCCCAGTGCCTAGCAGAGTACCTGCAACACAGTATTCTTGAATGTGTAGAAGAATAAGTCTCAAAAATGTTTGCTTAATGGTGTTGTAGGGAAACTCACTTTAGATGCAATATGGGTCCAGCAGCAAAGGCATTTGGGAAATGCTGTACTCTTAGCTGTCAATAGCCTCAGGCTTGGCTGACTACCCAGGAAATGAATGGTGCCCCAAAATAAACCTCAGTTCCCCTGGAAGGAGGTTAAAGATTGTATGGAGTGTGATAATTGCCTGATTTTATTTGTTAATTTAGGAATGTTTTTTTTTCTGGTGGTCTAAGAAACTACCCACCATGTGGTTTTACTATTAGGCCCCAATGAAAAAAGATCCTGTTTTAGAGTAGAGGATGTGTGTGGATTCTTCCCAGTGGACACCACTGGGAGCAACTGCTTTGCCTGCATATGTAAGTTTCTCCTATTAAAACTGTTATGAATTTAAATAAGGCTATGTGTCAGTTCTTTGGGATTGAACCTGAATATAGACTATCTGGGCTTTCCCCCAAGAGTATGAAAGGTAATTTGACCTAATGGTCCCCTGAGGCCATCTTTAAGAAAGACTACCTCATGAACATTAAAGTCAATTCAGTCACCTTGAATCTTTCAGATTTAGAGTTCTCTTTGCTTAAAGGGAATATGAATAAAAATACAACAGATTCCCATTGCGTCATGGTAGGACTATAGCCTGAGATGCCTGGGCATGTTTTTCTGTTCACCTACAGTATTCCCTGTGATCACTGAAATTTATCTGTAATACTTTGTAATGTAATGTTTAGACAGTTGCTAGGCCCAGGTGTCTCCATGGAGACAAGGGTAGATTTGTGAGTGGGCTAGTTATTCCAAGTGACAAACTGCAGCAGACAATTTATCTAACTTTCTCTCTCTTTTTAAAATTTATTTATTTATTGCAGTTCAGAAGTCTTGAAAAAGCCAACCGTACTGCATAATTTGTGTGGAATTCACTTTGTGAAATAACCTTCCTTCCTGAATTTAGTTTACTTTGCCTTGGGGAGAGTGTAATTTGTTTATAGGAATGATTACTTCTTGCCTGCAAATACTTTATTGGTAAAATGAAACATTCACGTATAGGAGGCTTTCCAAGCTCCATTGCCCAGCCCCTCCTAACTTTAACATGTTCAGTGAACAAAGGCAAATAGAAATGTGCTTGATTAAGAATTACCCCAGTATGCAAGGCACTCTAGAGCCTGGAAGTTCTTTCCCTCATTAGAGTAAAGCAATGGACTGAAGCCATAGTCCCCCATGGGTTCTCCATCTTGCTGAGCTTGTTCTGGTCAGGAGAATGTGGCTTATTTATGGTGGTGCTTGACATAACTGAAGCAAGAGAATATAGGACAACTTCTCTCCATAACAAATCTGAAAAAGTGGGAAGCTGACACCAGATGATGCCATCAAAACAGGCTTTGGTTTTCAAAGCTAGCCCTTCATCTGCTGGCCCACTATCTTCTCTTTTCCTTCTCTCAGACTTTCCTTGATATTTTCACTAGAAGCAGAACAAGTTATAACCCTCTTGGATTCCTATTACCCTTTGTCCTGAGTTTGAATATAGGCAGGCTGAGTTTGGGAGAGTGAAGTTCAAGGGTCTGAGAACTTTGATAATGTTTTATAATGGAATCAAAGTTCTATTAGTAATTCCAGTAATTTCAAATTTGTAATAACTCAGAGGAATGACCTGAAAGTTGCCTTTGTTCTGCAGTGTATTAAAAAAGAGCTTTATTATAGAAACTGTTAAATATGTGTGAAAAATAGTGAGAACAGTATAATGAACCTCCATGTACTTATCATTCAACTTCAATATTTATTACCATTTTACCAATATTAACAAAACTTTTCTCCATGGAAAATTTCACCTTGGTTTTATGTTGGACTGTTTATTGCTCTCAAGACTTTAGACTATCTTTAAAAAATGTAAATATTTTAGTTTAGATGCTCTTCTTTACATAGCAGTAATTGATGTATCAATTACAAATAATTCCTGATTGTTAATTAAATTGGTCTCTCTGAGACATTCTGGGACAACATTTTTTATAGCATTTTGAGTCCAGCTTGAGTTGTTTTTCTTTGAGGGTAATAAAATCGTGTTTCTTTTAAATTATCCTATGGTTTGAATTTTTCCCTGGTTCACACTGGCCTTATCCTTACCATCTTTCCTAGGTAATATTAACTACCAAAGGGAGCTGTTAACTTTAACACATAAGGAGTTTGCAGCCCTGGGTTTTATGTAGCAGCTGAGCTCTTCCTGTGGAGGTACAATCACTTAAAGGCTAGTATTACTGGCTGGATCACAAGAAGCCATTGACTCATTTGTCCATGCAGAAACAAAGATGAGTGTGAATGGGGCCTAAATGAAATAGTGATTGTCCATTAGCCCTCCAAGAAAGGACTGAGTCATACTGTTCAAAGGGCATTAAATCAATCTGGATTATTGGAGTGTATGATTCACTTCCAAACTGCTTGGATTAACAACATTATTACTTCTCTGCTGTTGACCAGGCTTATTATGCTTTGTGTGAAGCAAGAGGAATATGCTTGAAAGCACTTGAAAGTGCTTGAAGCTTTCCAAGCTGCTAAAAATTTATACACAATCTTGTATAAGTGCTTAGTCTGTCTGAGGCCTATCTCTGGGTACTTCAGAGATATTAACTTTTTAAAAATATTTTATTTCTTTTTAGAGAGAGGAGAAGGGAAGGAAAAAGGAGAGAAACATCTATCTGTTGCCTCTTGCATGTTCCTAGTGGGGGTCTAGCCTGCAACCCAGGCATGTGCCCCTACTGGGTATCAAACGAACAATCTTTTCATTTGCAGGATGATAGCCAAACCACTGAGCAACACCAATCAAGGCAGAGATGTTAACTTCTTGCATGTAGAAGAGAAAATGTGACTTCCCTTCTGCTTTCTTAGCTTGGTGGCATAAATAAACTAGGGGGGGAAACATTTTGTCAACTCATTTGACTTTTCCAGAATTCCACTTACTCTGGCTATCATAGGCTGCTGTATCACTGTCATGAGTATCTGTTCATGATATAGTCTTTTCTGTAAGTCAGCTGGGCAACTGCACAGCTAGCTGCCTACTGAGCATCGAGTAGCAAGGAATAGATAAGAGTCACACATAGTAACTATGTTGGTCACTCAGCTTTTATTGCATGCAGGTTCACTCAAGGCAGAACATCAACATAGATTAATATCCTACTCACACTGTAACAATCTGAGAGAAATACAACACACATACAGAGCAGTCAATGGGGAATAACGAAGCTGAGTCCCAGAGTCTCAGTCAGCAGGTCCAGGAGACAGCACGGTGGGCAAGGGATCCCTAAGTGTCTTTCAAGGAAGGATCTCTAGAGCCAGGTGGGCAGCAGGGCAGGCAAAGGGTGGAGCCTTTGTTAGCCGATGCCAAAGGAGATCAGCGGGGTGTGGAGCAGCATTCTGGTGTGTGGAGCTCAGCTGTCTCAGTAGTGGTCTGGATTCTGCCTCAGTTATACCTTGGAAGTGGTGTGCTCCACCCTTCTGGTGCTCCACCCTTTTTGATAAATGTCTTGGCACGCCTGATGCCAAGTATGCAATTTTCCCAGGAGCTTATCTATGATGTCTTTCAGCCTGTCAAGGCCAGGCAGGTTCACTCTAGATTTGGGCAGATATAAGAAAATCCACAGAGTTGTGGGAATGCTGGACATGCCTTTATTCAAGGGTGGGGTGATCCATGCATCCTGTGTGACACACAGCAGGAAGCTCCAACTCCCTTATATACTACATGTACACAAATCTGGCAGGGTGCCAAAAGATTGTATAACACAGTGTGATTCTACACATGTGGCCCCATTCAATATTATGGGAATACAATTTATCAGACCCAGTCTCAAGGCTATAGGAACACTGCTTATCTTAGTTGCTCAGACATCTAGGTGAGGGAGCCTGACTGACTCCATTTACCCTACATAGGGTGGTCCTGCTCTATAAACATGGCTACTCTGACCACATGTGCAGATATCTTAAGGGTGTCTCCTTGCCAGATGTGTCTACTCTGACTTAGGTAATTTTCTCTTGAACCAAAGTGTCATGGCTGGTGGACAGCCATTTTAGTTAGCATAAGTGACTCCACTTTGTTTTATATACTTTATGCTATCTTAATTGGACCAATGCCATTTTATTGGTCCTGCTCTCCACAATCACATTTCTAATAGTATCAGCTTTCTTCCCCCAGCATAAGAGATGAAACAACTGTGGTGTTCCTCCATCCTTCTGGAAAGAACTTTGAGTTAATTATAATACTTGACTGTGAAACCCACTCACAAATCTCAAGGTCAAAGTCTGCCTCCTGCAGGCTCTGGGTACCATGGGATATATAATTGGAATCTCTGGGGTCTGAGTTAGTGTGGCTGCAAATCAATTAAGTTCAGCACTTTGAATACCATGTTCTCTCATCCAGGTGAAAAAGCATCCCAACTGCAATGTGAGTTTGAAGGAAAAAAGCATTTGTGTAAACTGGGTCTTGAAGGGTCCTCTAAGTAAGTCCTATATTTTCTAAGACTTTTATTTTGTGGAGATAAATTATTCTCATTGCTCCCTACCCTCTCATCTTTTCTCATATTTAATACTGGCTGAATTTGGGAGTATGACAAGGATATCAATAAGAAGCATGTAATTCCCTTCTCTTTGTATGTGCAAGTCTTGAGGTAAGAGCACTACTCAACTAGAATGCTTGCAAGTCTTTATTTTAAAGAATTTGACTAGTAATGACTATTAGTTTCAAAGCTTTCTTTTACAGCATCTGTCTGTTTAGATCTCTTGAAGGGCTCTGTTGTTTCAATGTGGCAATTGTTCTCTGTCTTTGAAAGATATTTTTAGGTCCTCAGGCCCAGAAATTTCTTATTTCAGGAACTAGAAAGGGAGAGGGAATAAATATTGAGGATGAGATAGATAGTCCTTTGCTTTTATTTTTAAGGTCTGAGATTCTATTCTGTTTATTTTTCTTTCCATTTTCTGGAAATCTCCAAAGGGTGGCTGGGGCCCCCATGAGGCCATGCCTCATCCCAGTACTTCTTTATTTGCCCACATCAAGTGCTGTCTGTTGCTTACAGGGTGCCTTCTACTTCTTCCCTCCCTCCTGCTATCCAGGATGAATCAACATGTCCCCATCTGTCCCATTGTGTATCACAGTTCCTCTGAAATTAAAGAGACACTTGGAAGTGGTATTTGTTATTTGTTTTCTGGAAGGACTTTAGTGCATCAGTGTACATTGGCTGGTGTATGATCTATTGGTGGTAGTAGAGGAATATCCCTAAAGGAAGGGTGCTTCTATTAACTTCAGGGCCTCTTTCATTTATTACATGTCATGCTGTAGTGTAAATAAGTAAGTTTGCTCCCAAAGGGAGCGATCCAGCACTGTTTTCTTATTTTTCCTCCAAACTGAAAGTGTTGATAGTTGTTTATACAGGGGGTGGGGGATGAGAGAGGAAAGTAAAGAAATCCTGAAGTTCTTTTTTTTTTCTGAAGTTCTTTTAATGAAATCAAACCCATTGATTTTCCATGGTTAGTATTAGGGGGAGGATTTTCATGTTCAGTGTGCCAGCTGGATCTTAGAGCCCTCCATTTCCTTTCTCTTAGGAGATCTCTTACTCTCTTTGGATCTCTCTTACTCTTACATTGGCCTGAATCTTATGTTCTCAAAAGTGGTTGAGAAGTCTTGATTGTGGTTCCAATCCTCTCATTAACTAACTGTTTGGATGCTTTCTCTGTATGCTCATCTGTAAAATTCATGCGGTGACACAGATTACAGATCTCCAAGATGTAAAATCAGGTTTCCTGGCTTTCTGGTTCCGAATTCATGAGTCATCTGATTATGTGTGGTGGAAGGCATCATTGAGCCCCTAGAGACTAGTCCAATAGGTATTCTGTGTCATTCATGCAAGCAGTGAGGACTTTTGAGCTTGCTTTGTCTGTTTCTGGGCTGAAAGATATAAAAAGCCAAACAAATTGTTTCAGGCCCCTAACTATAAACTTAGTTTCCTGAATGAAGAACAAATAACCTAGTTTTGAAGTATGTATATATGTATGTATGTATGTATGTATGTATTTTAGAGAGGGGGAAGGGAGGGAGAAAGAGAGGGAAAGAAATTTCAATGTGCAAGAGAAACATCGATCCTTTGCCTCTCACATGCCTCCAACCAGGGACCTGTTCAACAACCCAGGCATGTGCCCTGACTGGGAATGGAACTGAACTTTTCAATTAGCAGGATGATGCCCAACTCACTGAGCCGTACCAGTAACAGCCAAATAATGTAGTTTGGGAGGAAAAGGGAAAAGCACATGTGGCCTAAGAGTGTGAATCAGACTTCTTGGCTAATGGCATTCCAAGGGGAATGTCTAAGCTCAGCACCACTGAGATGAATAGGAGCTCAGAAATCACTGTGCTTTTCTTCTGAGACTGAGTAGCTTAACATCTGGGAAGTCCTGGGAAGAGGGAGTCCTCATTCTGGGTACATTGGGCCCTTTCCATGTGATACCACTTGCTCATCAGAGTTGTGAAATAAGTAGAATTGAATTAGGAAAGACAGGCTTAGAAACATTGGTTTAGTGGCACCTGCCTTTTGTTCCCACAACACATATTATGTTCAACACTTTCCCCACTGCCTTGGGGTTATTGAATGGATATGTCTTTTTTTGTTGCCCATGAGCTGCCAGAGTTCCTAGAACAGGAGCAAGTGTCTCGGGCACCTCTGTAATACGAACATCTATCTCAGGGCTTGGCACACAGTGAGTGTTAAATGAATATCTTCTGAAAAACCTATGATTATTCAAGCTGTAATCACACAGCTCCCATAGCATCCTGCACTTCCTTTCATCTGTCAGAGTACTGATTACGCTATATTCTAGGTGCCAACTGACTTATATCTCTGCTCTACTACCTTGAGGCTAGAATTGTGTATTTCTTTTCTACCACAGTGACTGGTACAGAGGAGGTACTAAATAAATATTTGATGGATGTATAGATGACTTTATTTTTGCCAAAACCCAAATGTTATATGGTAACCCTTCCCTCCTACCTTGTATGACTCCTAGAAAATCACTTTTTACAGTATTTTGCTAAATATTTTGTTCTTGTCATTTGTTTAATCCCCATTATTTAAGAACCTGTTATATGTCTGCATTGTACTAGGAGCAGTCCCTATACAGAGATGAGTCAGATAGATCCTGTCTTGTTAAGACAGTTTTTATAGGTAAGGAACCCCTAGAATTAAAACAATGTCACTAAAAACTAAGAGCAAAATCTTAATGCGAATATGGGGATTTTAATCCTAAATCAATTTAGAACTACACATGGGATTTCCCTCTTTTCCATTCTTTCCTCCATTTTCCCATTGCTGGTTGTTTTTATATATCTGCCTATCTCCTGTGTGTTTGCAGCCTTCATATTGAAAGTGGCAGTGTTGCAGCCTCTAGCTGCACTAGCAGCTTGGAATCTTTCTGCTGAGAACTGCAGCATCAGCTCTCATTGAGGACTGTTCATTTATGACACTATCAAACTGAATTCATGCCTAACACTTTTAGTGGAGACTTGCTAGTAATGTCATCCCCTTTCATCTTATAACTTGATTAGGCAACAGAGCTGATTAGGTAAGTTTTTTTTCTTCTTATAAGGATGTTGTTTATTTCAGCCATGCAGTCTTTTGGGAAAAATTTTCACTGGTTGTTGCATAGTATTTGCATTGGTAGATACTTCAATTATGTTTTGTGTTGCTTTCTGTCTTGTGAGACTAACAATTATCCTAACAGATAACATTGTCATTTTTATGTCCTGTCCCCAAAGAATATGAACTCTCCTCAATTAGAGATGGTAAATTCTGGATTACCTGTGTTTCTGAAAAGGTTTCCCAGATATTCTAGGTATAGTCTCATATTGATTGGAGTAAATGCTAGCTGCTATGATAGATAAACCCTGAACTCTCAGTGGTTTAAACCAATAAAGTTTCTTCCTTATTTATGTCACTTCTTCAGTGGTAATCCAGGAACCTAGACTCCTTTCATCTTATGACTCTGATATCTTTAACGTGGCATTTCTGAGGTTGCTCTAGGGTTTACCTTTAGTTCAGCCAGCTCTAAGGAGAAAAGAACATGGAAGAGGTTATATAAGAGGTTTTTTTATTGGGTCAGGATTGAAGATATTTTATATCACTTTGGTCCATATTGTACTGGGCAAAAATCAATCACAGTGATAGAACCAACTATAGAGGAAATGGTAAATATGGTCTAGATGTATGCCCTAGAGGAAAGGGAAACCTGTTTTCATGAACACATAATGTCTGTATTAAGTACCCCCATGGAGACCACTAGAAAACTAAACCATTTCTTCTACTGATGCAACAGAGCCACTGGCCAACAAATATATTATTTCCCACTCCTGTTGTCTTTTGAGATATGCTCTTAGCTATCATATGGAAAGAGTTAGACCCTAACCTAATTGGTCATAAAAGATTATAGAGGTAAAAAATCACTCACTGAGTACTATTGTAGGTAATGGAATGCTAAATCTTTAAAGAAATTTACATCCCTGCAGTTTTTCTTTAACTTTTCCTCACAGGTTTGCCTAGATGTGAGTATAACAGGATCTCCCTCTGGTTCTTGCTGAAAGGAGACACCTAGTTCTATTCTAAAGCATCAGAAGTCCAGGATCAAAACCTATATGTGACATCAGAATTAGAGTTGAGAAGATATTAAACAAGCAATCAACATGTGCCAAGTACTTGCTAGGAGCTGGGGATATCAAGATGAATAAGATAGCCCAAAACAGGAATGAGATATTTTTTTCTCTGATAATATTGGCAAAAATTTAAAGGCTGAAAACAGCAAGTGTTGATAAGGATGTAGGGAAATGACAACTGTTGAGCACTGCTGATGAGCATAAAAGTTGATACAGCTACATTGGAAAGCAATTTTTGAGTGTCCTTTATTTTTTAAAAGATTTTATATATTTATTTTTAGAGAGAGGGGAAGGGAGTGAGAAAGGGAGAGAAACATTGATGTGTGAGAGAAACATTGATCGGTTACCTCTTGCACATACCCAACCAGGGACCTGGCTCACAACCAAGGCATGTGCCCTGACTGAGAACTGAACTGGTGACCTTTTGGTCCATGGGACAATGCCTAACCTACTGAGCCACACCAGTAAGGACTGTCAGTGTCTGTTAAACTAAAAATTCATATGACCTATAATCTAGCAGTTCCATTTCTAGATCTCTTTATTGAATTAACACTTGTACACCAAGATATGTAGTAAAGCATGATTGTTGTAAGTTTTTTGTAGTAGCAAAATCTTGGAAACAGCCTGAATGCCCATAAATAGAGGAAAGGTTAAATAAAATGAGGTGTATCTATATAATGGTTTATTAGACTGAAATTAAAAGGAATTAACTGGATATATACATCAACATGGATATATTTCAAAAATATTTTTAAATGAAAGAAATGGCAAAAAGATGTACACAGCCCCATAACGTTTGCAAAGTGATGTACAAGCCAACATTATATATTTTATATTAATATATCTGTAAATGTATAAAAACAATTGTATATATATATATATATATATATATATCAAACTCATATTAGTGTTTGGTTATCTTTGGAAAGACAAGGAAGTAATAGAGAATGGAGTGGAGGTCAAGGGGACTTTTGGCTTGACCTATAATACTCTATTCTGAAACAATGAGCAGTATTTTAATAAATTATTATTGTTTTTTAAAAATATATCTTATTGATTATGCTATTACAGTTGTCCCCATTTCCCCCCCTTTATTCCCCTCTGCCCTGTGTACCCCCTCCTACCCACATTCCCCCCGCTTTAGTCCATGTCCATGTGTCATAATTATAAGTTCTTGGCTTCTACATTGCCCCTACTATTCTTACCCTCCCCCTGTCTATTTTCTACCTACCATCTATGCTACTTATTCTCTGTAACTTTTCCCCCTCCTCCCCCTCCCACTCCCCTGCTGATAACCCTCCATGTGTTCTCCATTTCTGTGGTTCTGTTCCTGTTCTAGTTGTTTGCTTAGTTTATTTCTATTTTTGTTTTAGGTGTGGTTGTTAATTATTGTGAGTTTGCTGTCATTTTACTGTACATGTTTTTTATCTTCTTTTTCCTAGATAAATCTCTTTAACATTTCATATAATAAGGACTTGGTGATGATGAACTCCTTTAACTTGACCTTATCTGAGAAGCACTTCGTCTGTCCTTCCTTTCTAAATGAAAGCTTTGCTGGATAGAGCAATCTTGGATGTAGGTCCTTGCCTTTCATGAATTGGAATACTTCTTTCCAGCCCCTTCTTGCCTGTAAGGTGTCTTTTGAGAAATCAGCTGACAGTCTGATTTGTAGGTAACTGTCTCCTTTGCTCTTGCTGCTTTTAAGGTTCTTTCCTTATCTTTAATATTGGGTAATGTAATTATGATGTGCCTTGGTGTGTTCCTCCTTGGGTCCAACTTTTTGGGGGCTCTCTGAGCTTCCGGGACTTCTTGGAAATATATTTCCTTAGCCAGAATGGGGCTGTCCTCCTTTATTATTTGTTCAAATAACTTTTCCACTTGTTGCTCTTTCTTCTTTCCTTATGGTACCCCTATAATTTGGATGTTGGAATGTTTAAAAATGTCCTGGAGGTTCCTAAGCCTCTACTCATCTTTTTGCATTCTTGTTTATTCTTTTCTGATTGGATGTTTCTTTCTTCCTTCTGGTCCACTTCATTGATTTGTGTTCCAGTTTCCTTCCCATCACTATTGGTTCCCTGAACAGTTTCCTTTATTTCACTTAGCATAGCCTTCAGTTTTTCATCTAATTTGTGACCAAATTCAACCAATTCTGTGAGCATCCTGATCATCAGTGTTTAGAACTGTGCATCTGATAGGTTGGCTATCTCTTCATCACTTTTCTGGAGCTTTGATCTGTTCTTTCATTTGGGCCATTTTTTTTGTCTTATCGCACCTGTTATGTAGTGAGAGGCGGAGCCTTAGGTGTTCACCAGGGCGGGGCAACCCAGTAGCTGGGTTGTGATGCTGTATGTGGGGCAGGGGTACAAGAGGGAACAATGGTGCTTGCACTGCTCTCTGCTGGATTTCAGTCACTTCCCCAACTTCCCACAAGCAAATTGGTCCTTCTGGTACTGATTCCCATGTGGGCATTTTTTTGTACATCCTGGGACCCTGTGGGTCTCTCTAAGGAACTCTCCTGTGAGGCTGGGAGTTTCTCCTGGCACCTTAACCCCCACAGGTGTTTTCAGTTGGTGTTTTGAAGCTTTATTTCCTAGCATTGGGACCCTGCATTGCATGGTCTGTCTTGCTCCCCAGTTTCGGCTGGTTTTTCTGCACGTGAATGTGGGACTGGACACGCTGAGCCCCTCTACAATCTGCTGCCTTGCTGGGTCTGCCAGCTGCTGCTTTGTGCGCCCAGGGTCCACCATTGCCCTGCCTTGCACCCTTTCTGTCCTGGCTCCCCGACTTTGCCGCTGTTACCAGTCTGGAGGAATATGTCTACTTAAACTCCTTGGTTGTCAGACTTCCATACAATTCAATTTTCTGTGAGTACTGGTTGTTTTTGTTTTTTTAAAAAATTGTTGTTGTTCTTATTTTGGTTATGCTAGGAGGCACAGTGTGTCTACCTATGCCTCCATCTTGGCCAGAAGTCCCCCATAAATTATTTTTAAGGGAAATAAGTAGAAAAAGACTGAAAACAAATAGAAAAGACTGGGAGCAAAAGTGCCAAAATGTCACTAATGGTTACTTGTAGATGTTAGAAACATGGGTAAATATTGTATTATTCTTTGTATATTTCTATATATTTTTAAATTACCAACAGAAACAACCCAAAAATCCCATTACTAATGACTTCAAAGAGCTTGCTGTCAAATGAGGGAAGACAGACAGGTAAACAAAGATATAAACACATAAAAAGTTTAGGGTGCAGAGGGAACAAAGAAGAGAGGCTCCTAACCTATAATTAGGGGTTCAATAAAAAATTCTCAGATAATATGCCAATGATTTAGGCCTTGAAGGTGAAGTAGTAGGAGCTTTCTAGGTCAGGGGGATGCACCCTGTGGAGTCCAAAGTCAAGAACCTAAGCAATGAAGAGAAGATAAAAAGCAGCATGGGGGATCCAAGATGGTTGCAGAGTAGCTGGAAGCTCCGTCCACTTGCTCCCAGACCCAGACTGGTCTTGCAGCTAAACCATGGAACAATCAAATCGAAAATTCAGTGGAGAGTATGTGTGAGTGCACATGTGGGCGACAGTGCAGGGAGTGTGCATGAGTGGGAAAGTGCCTGCCTGCCTGCAAGGCACTCGAGATCAGGTGACCTGGGGTTTCCTAGCAGAGTAACTGCCACCACTGTTGCCCAAACTGGCATTTCTGGCTATGCAGATTTGGGGTGGCTGTGGATTGGCTCAGGAGCCATGAACTCTGGGGGAAGAGAGAGATGGCTGGGGAGGTTGCTGGCTGCAGAAACAGCTTGGTGGGCACAGACCCAACTGAGGCTGAGAATCAAGGGAGTGGGGACAGCAACTTGTCATCACCTCATGTTATAGTATCACTGCAGGATGATACTGCATTGTTTCCAATACCATCTGGGAGAGATCCAGAGAGAAACTATATCTAAGACAGTCAGAGGCTCTGGCAGGCAGTAGCCAGCCCTGACTGAGATTGACTCTGATTTTAGGGCAGGGGGAGTGCATGGAGAACAGACCCCCCCCAGGGCTTAGGGCTACAGCATCAGGGCCACACAGAAACTCTTTTAAAAGAGCAACTCAGGAGAGACTCAATGCTCAACAGGGACCCAGTGCTCATGTGCATGTGTAAGTATGTGTAGTGGTTGTGTTATCAAAGAACTCAGAAGGATAGAATCATCCTGAAGGGACTGTGGGTCCCAACATAGCACTGCTGGTGAACAGGGGACTGGACAGAATGGAGAATTTGGGCCTGAGCCTCCAGTGAGAGAGCAGCAGGCTGGGAACACCTGAGATTCACTGCAGCCAGGCAAGCCTGAAACCCACCTGAGGTATTACAGGCTCTACTGGTCAGTGAGGCCATGCTCAGGAGCCCGCTGCTGGATACATTTCTGTGAGGGAAGAAGAAAAAGCTCTGAAAGGAACCTTTAGCAGACACTATAAGCTACACTGCTCCTTTGGCCCTGTTCCACTAAAACCAGCAGAACAGAGAAATTAGAGACAGATGGAACAAGGAGTGTTCAGGGTCCTGCCCAGCCATGGTACCTGTACAGCTGCTATCTGTGCCAAGCAGGAAAGAGCTACCCCTTTTAGGCAGATTGGCTCCTCACAGGAAACAGACAGCTAATACATCAGAAACTACATTATTTGAAAGAATCTGGGACAGACCAAGATGTGTGGCAAGGGGACAGGGGAACACTCCTACCATCTTCCCTAAGACCAGGCTCAGTGCCCTCTGGGGGTGACCCATAGTTTCCACCCTCCTGGTCGCACCAGAGACCACCTCTGGAGTCATGTGGAGAAGATGCTGGCAGTCCTCTTGGGTCATTAAATGAACCCTCTCTGGACCCTGGGGTGATGGAAGGCTGGTACGTCAGGACAGTGGAGATCAGCCAAATCTGAAGGAGACAGCCACAGACTATGGATCACTTGTAGACTGAAACAGGTTGCCTAGGACCAGGCTAGGACACCATCTGACATCACCAGGGGTGGATCTTGAAAGAGAAGACAGTGGTAATGGATTTTACTGAGACAAATTCCACTGTTTTCTTCTTCATGGTTTTGAATTATTTTCTCTCCTGCATAGCTTTTTAACATTAATTTCTTTTCCTTCAGTTTGTGCCTGTTATTTCACTAATTTTATACTGTAGTTTATTTCAAATTTCACATTGTGCTTCTCCCTTGTCTTACTCTATTGTATGTTCTTCCTCTTATTTTTGTTTCAAATTTTATTTTTTCTCTTGTTATGACTTTTTCCTATTCTGTACTTTTACTATTTCTTCTCTTTCAGCCTCTCAAAATCATTTTTCTTGTCATTAGTCAACCCACATTCTTTTTTCCCATTTTTAAAATGCCCTATTCTCTCTCCACCTTTAATAGTCTTCAGTCATTGGTTTGTGATATAGTATTTGTTGTTTCATTTCTTCAGTTTTATTTCTAGACCATTATTTTTGTATTTCAAATCTCAAATTGTACCATATCCCCCTCTCACTCCATTTTGTCTTCCTCCTGCCCTTACTTTTTTGTGTTTTAAGCTTTATTTTATTTTTTGCATTTTAAATTTTTAATTATTTCCTGTCTTAAACTGGTTTTTATTCCTCACTCTTAGTATTCCTTCTCTCTGTAGCCTCTCAAAATCACTTTTTCCCCTCTAGAAAGACATCTCCTAAGCTTTGTGCTCTCTTTTTCTGTTTTTATTCCTATTGCACCTATATTAATCTTTGCTCATTTGTTGTTCATATTGCTGTGGTGAATATTTTCCTCCAATTTGGTTCCTATTTTTTCCAGTATATTTAAAAAAATTTTTGTTTAAACCCAATACTGTATGCTTCCCTACTATTACTGCATTGTGCCTTCTTCACTTCCTTTTTTAATTTACAATTTAAATTTTCTTTTCTTTCCTTCTTTGCCTGGTATCTATCCTCTACTCTTATTATTTCTACTCCATCTACCTCTTAAAATCCTTTTTCCTTCAGTTAATCATCTCATATTCATTTTTTTCTTTCTTATAATAGTCAATCTCTTTAAAACTTTATTAATATTTGCTCATTTGCAGGTGATAGTGTAGTTGTGGGTGGGGGTTATTTTTGTGGGTGTGGGTTTTATTTCTGAGTTGCTTGGTTTTGTTCTGGTGCACTTGTACAATAGCATACCAGATATGGTGGGCAGTGTGACTCTCAGTCAGCCAACCAGACTGAAGGTCCCACCAAAGAGTGACCTAACAACAACCAAAACCCAATTACAACTACAGAGCCCACAAAAATGGCATAAAGGGCATCCCAACAGCATCCAGCTCAGGAGATCAAGGAGACTGCACTACTGAGTCCCATAGGTCTCCTACAGGTAAAGGTCACACCACAAAGGCAGAAAGTCAAAGCATATCAATCTAATATGAAGAAACAAACAAGGAGAGTCACCTAAAATGGAAGAAAAAGAAACAACAGCCAAATGAAAGGAAAGGAGGAATCCCCAGAAAGAGTTGTAAATGTAATTGAGGCAAGCAAACCATCAGATATTGAGTTCAAAATAATGCTTAAAGAGCTCACTGAGACTACAAGGAACTCCATGGAAGCTACAAGGAACTTACTGCAAACTGCACCAGCATGATAAAGGACATAGAAGATAACAACAAGAACCAAGAGGGAATGAAGAATGCAGTATCTGAAAGAAACAATACGTTAAAAGTAATTAAAAGTGTGCTAGGTGATGCAGAGGGTCAAATCAGCAAGCTGGAAGATAACATAGAAAAAATTTCCAGACAGAGCACCAAAATGAACAAAGACTCAAAAAGAATAAGGAGGGTTTAAGAGAGCTGTAGGACAACATGAAATGTAATAATATTCCTATCATAGGGATATGAGAAGGTGAAGAAGAGCAAGGGATAGAAAACCTGTTTGAAAAGGTAATGATGGAAAACTTCCCTAACTTGATGAGGGAAAAGGTCATGCAAGTCTAGGAAGCACAGGGGGTCCCAATCAAGATAAGCCCAAAGAGGCCCACTCCAAGATACATTATAAATAAACTGGCAAAATTTAAAGACAAAGAGAGAATCTTAAAGGCAGCAAGGGAGAAACAGCTAGTAACATACAAGGGAATTCTAATAAGGATATCAGCTGATTTCTCAACAGAAACACTACAAATCAGAAGGGAATAGCAAGAAGTATTCCAAATAATGAGAAGAAAATCCCTACATCCAAGACTATACTCAGCAAGGCTCTCATTTAAAGTGGAAAGCTAAATAAGGAGTTTCCTAGACCAAAAAAAAAAAAAAGGCTAAAAGAATACATCTCTACCAGACTAGCAATGCAAGACATCCTAAAGGGACTGTTTAAAAAAGATGATGATGAGAGAGAGAGAGAGAGAGAGAGAGAGAGAGAGAGAGAGGGAGGGGAATACAGGTTCAAAGGGGAAAATGGCAATGAATAAGTACCTATCCTTAGCAACATTAAATGTAAATGGATTAAATGCTCCAATTAGAAGACATAGGTAGTTGAATGGATAAGAAAACATGACCTATACATATGCTGTCTACAAGAGACTGACCTTGGAACAAATGATCTACTCAGACTGAAAGTGAAGGAATGGAAAAATATTCCAAGCAAATGGACATGAAAAAAACACAAAAATGCTGGGGTAGCAATACTTATATCAGACAAGATAGGTTTCAACATAAAGGCCATGAAGAAAGAGAAGGAAGGCACTACATAATACTTAAGGTAATAATCCATCAAGGAGAGATAACCCTTGTAAACATATATGCACTCAAATATAGGAACACCTAAATATATAAGGAAAATCTTCAAGGACTTCAAGAAAGATATGAACAGCAACACACTCATTGTAGGGGATTTAAACACCCTGTTGTCAACAACAGAGATATCTTCCAAACAAAGAATCAGTAAGGATGTTGTGGCATTGAATAACACCCTAGGTCAAATAGACTTAATTTATATACACAAAGCCTTTCACTCCAAAGAAACAAAATATACATTCTTTTCAAATGAATATTGAACAATTTTAAAGATATACTACATGGCAGGACACAAAACAGGACTCAACAAATTCAAGAAAATTGAAATCATATCAAGCATTGGCTTGGATCACAGTGGCTTGAAAAAACAAATCAGCCTCAAAGAAAAAAAATAAAAAAACATTAGAAAACATGGACAAAATAGTATGCTCTTAAATAATAAATGGGTTAACAATGAGATCAAGGAAGAGATAAACAAGCAAGTGGAAACTAAGGAAAATGAGCACACAACAACTCAAAATCAATGAGACTAGAGAAAGCAGTCCTGAGAGGGAACTTCATAGCAATAGAGGCCTACTAAAGAAGATAGAAAAATCTTAAATAAACAACCCAACACTACATCTACAAGAAGTAGAGGAACAGCAACAAAGAAATCCCAGAGCAAGTAGAAGGAAGAAAATTACCAAGATCAGAGGAGAATTTAATGACATAGACACTGAAAAACTATTAAAATAATTAGTAAATCCAGGTTCTGTTTCTTTGAACAGATAACAAATCTGACAATGGTTTAACCAAACTCATCAAGAAAAAAAGAGTGAGGACCCAATAAATAAAATCACAAATGAAAAAGGAGAAGTTTCAGTCAATACCACAGAAATATGAAAGATTGTAAGAAATTACTATGAACAACTATATACCAAGAAATTGGAGAGCCTGTGCAAAATGGTCAAATTTCTAGAAACATACAGTCTTCCAAAACTGAATCAAGATGAAGCAGAAAGCCTGAGAGACCAATAACATCTAGTAAAATTGAAGCAGTAATAAAAAAACTCCTGGCACACAAAAGCCTTGGACCAGATGGCTTCACAAGTAAATTTTACCAAGCATTTAAAGAACTAACTGCTATCCTTGTCAAACTTTTCCAAAAAATTCAAGAAGAGAAAAGACTACCAAACTATTTTTAGGAGAGGCCAGTAGCATTCTAATTCCAAAACCAGGTAAAGACACACAAGAAAGAAAACTACAGGCCAAGATCCTTGATGAACATAGATGCTAAAATCCTCAATAAAATACTGGCATCCAGATTGAGAAATACATTTAAAAAATCTTACACCAGATCAAGTGAGATTCATCCCAGGGATACAAAGATGGTACCATATTCACAAATCAATAAATGTAAAACACCACATAAACAAAATGAAGGACAAAATTCACATGATCATACCAGTAGATGCTGAAAAAACATTTGATAAAATCCAGCACTCATTTATGATAAAAACACTTAGCAAAGTGGGAATAGAGGGAGCATACCTCAACATAATAAAAACTATATATGATAAACCAACAACCAACATTTTATGTATAGGCAAAAGTTAAAAGCTTTCCCTTAAGATGATGTCTTTTCCACAAGACAAGGGTGTCTGCTTTCACCACCCCTATTCAACATAGTACTGGAAGTTCTATCCACAGCTAGAACAAGTACACTATCAGATAAGACAAAGAAATAAAAAGCATCCAAATGAGAAAGGAGGATGTAAAACTGTCATTATTAGCAGATGAAATGATAGTGTACATAGTAAACCCCATAGTCTCCAACAAAACTATTTGACCTAAAAAGTGAATTTGGTAAAATAGCAGGATACATAGTCAATATTCAGAAATTGATGGCATTTTTATATACCAACAATGAAATATCAGAAACAGAAAATAGGAAAGAAATCCCAATTACTATAGCAATAAGAAAATTTAAGTACTTAAGAATAAATTTAAACAAGGAGGTAAATGACCTGTACTCAGAAAACTACAGAAGATTGAAGAAAGAAATTAAGAAAGATACAAATAAAAGGAAACACATACCATGATCATGGATTGGAGTAATTAACATCAACAAAATGCCCATATTACCCAAAGTAATTTATAGATTCAACACAATCCCTATTAAAATACCAATGACATATTTTACAGATCTAGAACAACCATTTCAAAAATTTACATGGAACCATAAAAGACCCTGAATAGCCTCAGGGTCTTGAGAAAGAAGAACAATGTAGGAGGGATCGTAATGCCTGAGATCAAACTGTATTACAAAGACACTGTAATGAAAACAGTTAGTACTGGCATAATAACAGATACATAGACAGCTAAGAAATAAACCCAAGTCTCTATGATCAATTAATATTTGACAAAGAATGTACAAGCATAGAAGGGAGCAAAGATAGCCTCTTCAATAGATAGTGTTGGAAGAACTGAACTGGTACATGCAAACAAATGAAACTAGACCACCAGCTTACATCATACACCAGAATAAACTCAAAATGGATAAAAGACTTAAATATAAGTCATGACACCATGAAAGTCCTAGAGAAAAACATAGGCAGTAAAGCATCAGATAACCCATGTAGCAATATCTTCAGTGATGTATCTCCTAGGGCAAGGGAAATAAAGGAAAAAATAAACAAATGGGACTACATGAAAATAAAAATCTTCTGAATGGCTAAAGAAATCAAACCATCAACATTAAAAAGGGAACTGACTATATTGTTGAAAATATTCGCTAATGATACATTAGACAAGGATTTGGTCTCCAAAATACCTAGAGAACTCATATGACTCCACACCAGAGAGACAAACAATCCAATTAAAAACTGGGCAAAGGATCTGAATAGACATTTCCCCAAGGAGGACATACAGATGGCAGGCATATGAAAATATGCTCAACATCATTAGCCATCAGAGAAATGTAAATTAAAACTACAATGAGATATCACCTCACACCTGTCAGAATGGCCATCATTAATAAATCAACAAACAACAAGTGCTGGCAAGGCTGTGAAGAAAAGGAAACCCTAGTGCACTGTTGGTGGGAATGCAGACTGGTGCAGCAACTGTGGAAAACAGTATGGAGGTTCCTCAAAGAATTAAAAACGGAATTGCTAATTGACCCAGCAATTCCACTGCCGGGAATATACCCTAAGAATCCTGAAACACTAATTCACAAGAACCTATGCACCCCAGTGTTTATAGCAGTGTTATTTACAAATGCCAAATGCTGGGAACAGCCTAAGTGCCCATCAATAAATGAGTGGATTAAAAAACTGTGATGCATTTATCCCGTGGAAATACTATGCAGCAGAATGAAGGGACTCCTACCCTTCATGACGGCATGGATAAACTGGAGACTGTTATGCTAAGTGAAGTGAGACAGTCAGTGAAAGACAAATACCATATGATCTCACTTGTAAGAAGAATCTAATGAACAAAATAAACTAACAAACAAAATAGTACTATAGATGTAGAGACATGGAACAGACTGAACTTGACCAGAAGTGCAGGTGGAGAGAGATAATGGTAGAAAGAAGGGAAAAGGACTAGACAAAGAACATGTATGAATGACACAAGGACATGGACAACAGTGGGAATTGACTGCAGGAGTAAGAACGACATGGGTGGAGGATGGCGAAGGGGAAAAATTGGGATAATGTAATTATAACAATAAAATGAGTTAAAAAATGTAATTTGCTGAGCTTCCTGAATCTGTAGGTGTATATATTCTACTAAATTTTGAAAGTTTTAAGCCATTATTTCTTTACATATTTGTTTGGCATCATACTGTACTATTGAGTCCTACTGAGTTTTAAAATCTTTTTTTAACTTGCACATGTATTTCTCACATCTAAAATTTTTATTTTGTTTTCTTTTTTTGAGGTGCTCTATAGTCCATCCATTGAAGAATTTTTTTATGGTTGTTCACTTAGAGTTGTCCACATTTTTCCCAATTGCTCTCTCCTGCCCCTTTCCTACCACTCCCACAGTCAATCCCTCCCATTGCCTGCGCCCATGAGCCCTCTATTTATGCCCCCTGACTTGCCCCTTCCCCTTCTTTTCCCTGTTATCTCCTTCCCCCTGCTTCTTTGGTCACTATCAGTTTGTTCTTTATTTCCAAGTCTGTGGTTCTATTTTGCTCATTTGGTTGTTTTTTTTATTAGATTCTACTTATAGGTGAGATCACAAGTTGAGATTTTTATAGTTCTTCATAGGCTGAGTAATTTTTGAATTCTATCTTGCATATTTTTAATAGTATGTCTCTGGATCTTGTTTAAATCCATGGAGAATGTTTATGTTTTTGTTTTAGCAGGCAATCTATCAGTTGGGTTTGGGCTGCAAGTTCTGACCAGATTTCTGTGAATTTTACTTTCAGCGTTAGTTCCATTTCCAAAGATTTTACAATGCTATTTGTATCTATCCTGCACAGTGGCCATTATGGGACTTGGGAAGTGGTCTCTCCTGGAGTTCGGTTATCAAAATGTTGGCCTTATATCCCAGTAATTCCACTTCTGAGAATATATATTTCTTTCTTCTGGGAAGAAACCTGAAATACGAATTCAGCAGAACATAAGCACCCCTGTGTTCATTGCACTGTTATTGCAGTGCCACATAACCTGCTACATCCAATTAATCCAGTCCTTTAAATTTCGCCACGCCAAATATCTTTCTAAGTTATCCTTTTCCATGCCTCCTCTATTACCATCCCAGTCCAAGCTATCAGCTCTTTCCTGGAATACTATAATTATCTCCTAACTGGCCTCCATACATCCGCTTTGGCCACCTTCCAATGCAGACAATTTTTGACTTATGATGGTTCCAGTTCTGACTTTCAACTTTATGATGGTGCAAAGGTATATGTATCCAGCAGAAACTATACTTCAAATTTTGAATTTTGATCTTTTTCAGGGCTAGCAATATGTAGAACAATACTTTCTTGTGATGTTGGGGAGCAGCATCCAACTGTAACTCTCAGTCAGGAATGTGATAACTGTAAACAACAGATAATCTACTGTGTATCCATTGTGTTATATGATTTTTCCAACTCTAAGTTAATGTAAGTGTTCTGAACACATTTAAGGTAGACTAGGTTATGGTATGATGTTTGGTAGGGTAGCTATATTAAACGCCTTTCAACTTAGAATATTTTCTTTTTCTTTTTTTGTTTTTTTTAAATATATTTTATTGATTATGCCATTACAGTTGTCCCATTCCCCCCACCCCTCACTCCTGAGAGAGGCTCCCAGGCTCACAGAGAGTTTGTTGGAGAGACCCACAGGGTCCTGGAGAGTACACAGGCCCACACACCCCAGAACCAGCAGCAGAGGGGTCCGATTTGCTTGTGGGAAGCCACAGAGGGGACAGAAATCTGAGAGAGAGTGGAGCTGAGCGAAGTGCCATTTTTCCCCTCTCTGACCCCGCCCCGACATCTAGCGTCACAACCAGGCAACTGGGTCGCCCAGCCCTTGTGAACATATAAGGCTCCACCCCTCAAACATAACAGGTGTGAACAGACCAAACATTATGACTCAAGAACAGCTCAAAGCCCCAGAGACTATAATTCTAAGTGACCAAGAAATAGCCAGCTTTTCAGATGCACAGTTCAAAATACTGGTGATCAGGATGCTCACAGAATTGGTTGATTTTAGCCACAAATTAGAGGAACATATGAAGGCTAAACTGATTGAAATGAAAGGAAATGCACAGGAAACCAACAGTGATGGAAAGGAAACTGGGACTCAAATCAAGGGAGTGGACCAGAAGGAAGAAAGAAACAACCAAACAGAAAAAAAGGAAGAAACAAGAATTTGAAAAAATGAGGAGAGGCTTAGGAACCTCTAGGACATCTCTAAATGTTCCAACATCTGAATTATAGGGGTACCAGAAGGGGAAGAAGAACAGCCACAAGAGAATATTTTCAATTTAAATGGGTTTATCCAGATGTAACCCCATTGCAAATCTATGTGTATTTATATATTCTTCACATTGCAGTCATTAATTTATCCATTAATTTTATCCATTCAATGAAAATATATTTATCAATTGGAATAAATCCTATTGGAATAAATCAGCAATAATCAAATATTTAATAAAATGTTAGGTACTGATGATAACATGAAGAAAAATTGTACAGGAAAGGGAATAGTGTGAGAGGGTATTATTTATTTATTGTATTTGTATTTATTTATTTGTATTTTCTCCATTACCATTTAGTTCCATTTTACCCCCCTCCCCTCAGCAATCTCCACACTATTGTCCATGTCCAAGAGTCCTCTTCACTTTGCTTAATCTCTCTACCCCCTAAACTCCCCTACCCCCTAAACTCCCCTACCCCCTAGCCGTCATTCTGCTCTCCCTCTATGAGTCTGTCCCAATTTTCCTTGTTTAGTTCAGTTTGTTCATTAGATTCCATATATGAGTAAAATCATATGGTATTTGTCTTTCTCTGACCAGCTTATTTCACTTAGCATAATGTTCTCCAGATCTATCCATACTGTCACAAAGGGTAACATTTTCTTCTTTTTTATCGCTGAATAGTACTCCATTGTGTTAATGTCCCATAGTTGTTTTATCGTCATTTACTGATGGACATTTGGGCTGCTTCCAAATCTTGGCTATCATAAATAATGCTGCAGTGAACATAGGGGTGCTTATGTTCTTTCAAATTAGTGTTTTACATTCCTTCTGACATATTCCCAGAAATGAGATCATAGGGTCAAAAGGCAGATCTATTTTTCACTTTTTGAGTTGTCTGCATACTGCTTTCCACAGTGACTGCACCAATCTGCATTCCCTCCAATAGTGCAAAACGGTTCCCCTTTCTCCACATCCTTGCCAGCACATGTTGTTTGTTGATATATTGATGAAGGCCATAGTGACACATGTGAGATGATATCTCATTGTGATTTTAATTTGCATCTCTCTGATGATTAGTGACGTTGAGCATATTTTCATATGTCTATTGGCCATCTGTATGTCCTCTTTGGAGAAGTGTCTATTTAGGTCCTTTGCCCATTTTTTAATTGGGTTGTTTGGTTTTTGGGGGGGGGGTTTGGTGCTAAGGTTTGTAAATTCTTTATAAATTTTGGATATTAACCCCTTATCAGATGTATTGGTGCATATGTTTTCCCATTCTGTGGGTAGTCTTTTTATTTTGTTGATGATTTCCTTTGTTATGCAAAAACTTTTTAGTTTGATGTAGTCCCGTTTATTTATTTTTTCTTTTGTTTCCCTTGCCTGGGAAGATATATCTGATAAAACATTGCTAAGAGCAATGTCTGAGATTTTACTGCCTATGTTTTCTTCTAGAATTTTTATGGTTTTGGATCTAACATTTAAGTCTTTGATCCATTTTGAATTTATTCTTGGATGTGGTGCAATAAGGTGGTATAGTTTCATTTTTCTGCATGTATCTGTCCAGTTTTCCCAACACTCTTTATTGAATAAACTATCTTTAGTCTATTGTATGTGCTTGCTTCCTCCGTTGAATATTAATTGAGTATAAAGATGTGGGTTTATTTATGGGCTTTCTATTTTGTTCCATTGATCTGTGTGTCTGTTTTTATGCTAGTACCAGGCTGTTTTGATTACTATGGCCTTATAGCATAGTTTGACATTAGGTAGTGTGATTCCACCAACTTTGTTCTTCTTTCTCAGGATCACTGTTGCTATGCAGGGCCTTTTGTGGTTCTGTATACATTTTTGAAATATTTGTTCTAATTCTGTGAAATATGTCATTGGAATCTTGATAGGAATTGCACTGAATCTATAGATAGTTTGGGTAGTATGGACATTTTAATGATGTTACTTCTTCCTACCCATGAACATGGTAAGTGCTTCCACTTCATGTATCTTCTTCAATTTCTTTCTTCAATGTCTTATAATTTTCCAGATACAGGCCTTTATTTCTAGGTATATTATTCTTTTTAGCAATTGTGAATGGGATTGTTTTTTAATTTCCCATTCTGTTAGTTCATTGTTGGCATATAAAATTGCAAATGATTTCTGGATATTAATTCTGTATCCTGCTACTTTGCTGAATTTATTTATCAGTTTTAGTAGTTTCTTGGTGGAATCTTTGTGGTTTTCTGTGTACAGTATCATGTCATCTACATATAATGATAGTCTTACTTCTTTGTTTCCCATTTGGGTGCCCTTTATTTCTTCCTGTGAGGGTGCTATTTTAGACAGACTCAGCAGAGAAGTCTTTTCTGAGCACATAATATTTACACAGAGGCCTGAACAAAAAGCAAGTCATTCATGAAAGTGTCTGAGAAGCCCTGGCTGGTGTAGCTCAGTGGATTGAGCGCGGGCCTGCGAACCAGAGGATCGTGGTTCGATTCCCAGCCAGGGCACATGCCTGGGTTGCAGGCTGGTTCCCTGCAGGCCAACTCCCAGCAGGGGACACATGAAAGGCAACCATACATTGATATTTCTCTCCCTCTCTCCTTCCTCTCTGAAGATAAATAAAATAAAATCTTTAAAAAAAAAAAAGAAAGTGTCTGAGAAAGGAACATTCCCAGGTAGAATAAATAATAAGTCCAATGGCTGTTGGGTAGAAACAAGGTTGGTATTGGTTTGACTAAAAAGTTTGTTTTTTCCCAGGAGATGGCTCTAGAAGTGCTTAGTTGTGTTTGACTTCATTCAGAACAATTTTGTTAGATTGTATTGTGACAGCTGTCATATCAGTGTAAATTTTTAAAAAATGTATCAAAATTGGTGAATTTTTGTGTAGCCATTTTAATATTGAAGATGGAAGAAAATACAACATTTTCAGCATATTATACTTCATTATTTCAAGAAAAGTAAAAACACAACTGAAACACACAAAAAAGATTTGTGCAGTGTATGTAGAAGGTGCTGTGACTGATCCAATATATCAAAAGTGGTTTACAAAGTTTTGTGCTGGAGATTTCTCACTGGGTGATGGTCCACTGTCAGGTAGACCATTTGAAGTTGATAGTGATAAAATTGAAACATTAACTGAGAACAATCAATGTTATACCGCATGGGATGTGGCCCAGGGGCCCCCCAACCTCCAGGTCGATGACTGGTACAAATCTAGGTCTGTTAGGAGCTGGCCACACAGCAGGCTGTGAGCTTGAATGTAAAACACTTGAATAATTCCAAAATCACATTGCCCCCCACTGCCAATCCATGGGAAAATTGTTTTCCATGAAACCAGTGTCTGGTGCCAATAAGGTTGGGGACCACTGAGATAGCTGACATGCTCAAAATAGCCAAATGAATAAGGTAGTGGTAAAAATAATAAATTGTATTATTTTATGGAAAAACCTAAATGGACTCTCTGGCCAATTCAGTATTTCCTAGGATTTAGCAAGGAAACCAGTATGGTTAGAGCAGAGGTAACAAAGGGAGCATAGGAAAAATAGGTAGAAGGCAGAGCTTTGCAGATCATGGTGGAAGGACTTCAGTTTCTTTGGAAAATTTTATGCAGAGGAGTGGCATGACTGAGTGATTTTTCATAATAATTTTATAACAACTTGTTTCCTGCATAAAAGCTTTTAAAAGCTTCTTATCAATTTGGTGATTAAGACCAAATTAGTTACCATGATGTACAAGGCCCTGTATGGTCTTGCTCTACCTGAGTCTTCAGCCTCATATTATGTCTTCAAATATTTGCACTTATCAATCTTTATCTTGCTATAGGCCTTTGAACATGCTGTTTTCTCTGACTGAAATGCTCTTCTTTTCCCTTTTTGTCTCATTAATGTCTATTCATCCCTCAGATCTCATTTTCTTGTTTGTTTTCACTGACTAGGTAAAAATCCTCCTATTATAGATACTAATATCATCATATCCATCCCTATCATAGCATTTGTCATAAGTGCAATTTTGTATTTGTATAATTATTTCAATTATGTAATTTTGTCATGTAAAATTAGAAGCCTCATCATCATTATATCCGTAACATTGCTAGGGAGGGAAATTTCACCTACCCCTCTTAGTTGTTCTGGGCTGGTCTAATAATGAAATTGACACAAGACAGACTAACAAGAGAAAAAAATTCATACATAAATAATTTCTTATATATATGGGGCGTATAGAAATGACCAAAGCAGACAGCTTCTATACTTTTTAGACAAAGAAACAATAAATTTGTGAGGAATTGAAAGGACAAAGAAAGTTAGTCTTGGGATTTTAATTAGTGAGGAAGCTAAGCAGAATTTGGGCTTGGGGTAGTAAATTAGTGAAAAAATAAAAAGGTTGTTTACATAGGCTTTTTTGACCCTGAATTTCCTTTCTCTGCTGGTCAGGGTGTCTGTCTACCTTCTGGTGCAAAGAGAATGCCTTTCACAGGGGAGATATGTGTATTTTCTGCTTTCAGGGGGATAAAAGAAGGTCAGAGTGACCTTCTTAAAATAAAAATAATCAACATGCCAAAGTGACATATTTTTGGGTGCCAAATTTTGCTCTCCTACAGTATCCAGAACACTTGGTATCTTCACAGAAGATACAAAATTTGTATTTGTTGAATGAATTAATAATGAATAAATGTGTTTCTCTGAGGTATAACTTGTGTATTTTATATGGCAGTAGGGGGGAGTGGGCTTAAAACTATCTGCTAGGTGTTTGAGACACGCAAGAGATGTGTCATATATATTTTATTGTGTACCTGATAGCACTCTACTGATTCACTAGAAAGAGGGTTCTGAGTGAGCATTGTAGTTTTCACAGATATACTGCCCCACTGGGTACTCTTATTACTCTGCTGGTATGATGGTGTCAACTTATACTATAATCCTGTTATATCAGGCACCATAGCCTCTTTAACTCTGATGGGCATAGTGGATCTCACTGCTACTTTACTGAGTAGAGAATTGCTCTGTTGATAGGTATCATTGTTGATACAGGTACTCTCACGTTAACAGAGTGACCTATGACAGAATTGAGAATGCATATATGTGAGGTGGATCTTTCTGTATCACGTTATCCTTAGTCAGAGGAGCCCCAAATAGTGTTGCTGTTATGTTTGAGTTTAGTTAAAATGCTCTTTTCTTTTTATTAGGACAAATACATGTAAATGAAAGACTATGTTGCTCTCAAATTTTATGCTCTGATGACTTAAGGTATGCTTACTTACTCAAGCACTTCATTCTTGGATTCCGCTTCCCTTAGGATGAATTTCTCCCCAGAGTTCTTTAAAAATGGATTTCTGCCCTGGCTGGGGAGGCTCAGTGGATTGAGTGCCAGCCTGTGAACTGAAGTGTCACAGGTTTGGTTCCCAGTCAGGCCACATGCCTGGGTTGCAGGCCAGGACCCCAGAAGGGGGTATGAGAGAGGCAACCACACATTGATGTTTCTCTCCCTCTCTTTCTCCCTCCCTTCCCCTCTGTCTAAAAGTAAATAAATAAAATTTTAAAAAATGGGTTTCTGTAGGGACATCCTATCCAACACTACAGTGGATACAACCAGACTTCTAACACAGGGGTTCCCCAGGCACTATGCAGACAAATTTACTTCAGACCAGCCATATGAGTTTGCAAAACCTGCCCTCATATGTCTGAGCCCCAGACATAGAGACCATCATACAAGCTGAACTTCTTCACATACAATTACCAACAGCAGGCTGGAGTAGAAGGAGCATGTGTGGGCTGTGGAATCAAACAGGCAGTCCTGGGCTCATCTCAAAACTTGACATATTACTGGGTGGATGACCTTATATGTTTTAACTTCTCTGAGCTTCAGTTGTTTCCTCATTCATGAAGGGGTATGATAACAACTTCCTTGCAGGGTCCTTGTGGTAAATAAACCAGATAAATGCAAATAAAGTTTTACCATAAAAACTGACAAAATAACCAAACAATTTCTGAGTTTGGAACTCTTCTAAGTATATACAAGTATTAACTCATTTAAATATCTTCACAGCCATCCTGTGAAGTGGATACTGTTATCTTTATTTTATAGATGTAGAAAATAAGATACAGAGAGGTTAGGTAATTTGTCCAAGTTCATACAAGTGGAAATGGCAGAGGTGGGGAAGAGAGGCTTGTCTAAATGAGCTAAAAAATCCCTTCCCCAAATTCCAGGATTCTATATATTGAATTAGTACAAGGTCATTGTATTACATAAATAGATATGTTCATTCACTGTCATGCTCCCAGCAGCAGTCCTTCTATAAACCAGTATTAGGGCTAACACTAATGAGGAGATAAAAGCATAAGTAGCTGCCTGACTTACTTTCATCTGAGAATAATTAAATATAACTGGCAGCCAAGGGCTCTGAGCAGAGTGACTCCTTAGGATTACTGATTTAAAGGAGGGCTTTATTGTAGCCCGTCCTATTCCAGAGATTTTCCCTAATGCTTATACTTTCTGGGAGGAGCAGGGCACTGAAAAAATTCAAATTGGTCTTCTCACATTATGTGAGTTATTGTGGCTTGCAAATGTCTGTTTTTGGACAGATAATTTGCTCACAGGTATAACTAGGGTTTTGGGGGGGATAATTATTGATATTGATAATAAAAATAAAGACTAAGGAGTAGAGTATTAATATAAAGCAAATTACATTGCAAATAATGAAAAACTAAACTATCATATAACAGGCTGTGAGGGGGAATGGGGTGGGGGGGAACTGGAAGAGATTGGCCAAAAAAGCTACATGCATATACGTGTAGCCCATGGACACAGACAACAATTTGGTAGGGAGGGGGAAATGGGTGACATCTGTAATAGTGTCAAATTTTTTTTAAAAAGGTGAAACCACATGCTGACACACACATCCCCATTGTATATGACCCAAAACAAAGCAGGGAAATTTCAGAAAATACATAGGAAAAAACCTAAGAACTGAGGATTTACCCCATAGTTCCCAAACTTTGCTGCATATTAAAATCATCTGGGGAGATTTTAATCCTCCTGACACTCAGGCTGCACTTCATGCCAATTAAATCAGAATATCTGAGGGTGGGAGAAAGACTTTTTTCCTAAGATTCTCAGGAGAGAACAATGTGCAGCAGAGTTTAGGAACTACTGGTTTAGCCTATCTGTACAGAAGTCATCAGTTCCCCCTAAAGGCTCTATTGAAAAGTTAATGTCAATAAAGCCTTTGAGGACCTGACGTTATTTAGTAAATTAATCTCCAAGTAGAGTAAGTCTTCAGTTAATCTTGTTGGTAGATTCTATAACTTTAAGTGAAACAATGTGTAATGAAACCAGTTTCATCATAGGCTAATTGATATAAACAAGAATTGAGTTCCTTTGCATGCCATTAATGTTATAATGAAAGGACCTTAAACAAGATGGTGGGTCTTTCTTGAGATCATGGGCTTTGTTCTTGGAAGGCATTTCTGCATTACATTTAGACTGAAATAAGAAGAGATGAAAGTTGCTAAGGAGAAGGAAAAGCAATGGCTCCAGAATTTCTAGTACTAGCTTGCAGAGGATGATTTGATTATAATTTGTTGTGAGACCATATTTGCAAGGAACACACAATATCTAGATTATATGTTTGGGATGGCTGATGAAGGTTGTGAGGGAATATACAGCCTTCAATTGTTATCACCATGGAGCAAAAATAATTGACATTTTTCAAAAGTGATTTTCAGCAAAATAGTGAGGAAGGTGAAATTCTCAGAAAAATCTGCAACTGCTTAGCACCACCTTCCTTTCCTGTCTCCATTCAGTAGTGTCTCTGACCTCAATAAATTGATAAACAATAATCACTAATATTTATGTAGTTTTTCAGATGATGTTGAACTACTTGTTACATCAACACACAATGTCTTAACCCCAAAGAAATAGACGAGTGAGTGAAATATCAGGATCCAATGAATACCTGGTAGCCAAAAATAATTAGAATGAGTGCTTGGGGGGCCCTTAAGTGAAACTATGTGGGAAATTCTCTACTTTGCCTGCTATTCTTGTTAAAGTCAGTGGTTCTCAAACTTGTACACACATCAGAATCACCTGGAAAACTTCTGATACATTTCTGGGCCCCACCTTGGAATTTGATTAAGTAGAATCCAGGTAGAGCCTGATAATTTGCATTTCTTACTATTTCCCATGGGATGCCTGTGGTACTGCATAAGGGAAAACACTACATTACAATAATGTTTTTCCTGATATTTTAGACTAAAATAAAAAAGCATGAGCTTGAAAAAGTCTTACCAAATGTTGAAAAGATAACATTCTTAGCAAGTAGAGAGGTAAAAAAAACTGCCTTGTTAACAATTTAAATGTACTTTATGACTAAATATAAAATGAAGACAAGACTTTATTAACACCCTTGAGGTTAATCACAGGCCTATGACTAAGTTTCTTTTCACTTAATGGTCAGTGCAAAAATCCTCAAAAAGCTAATAGTTATGGAATACTGTGTTACTGTGGAAGTGTGTGGAACACTTGACCACACACATAGTCAGGTTAAAACTGCATTGTTTACTAGTTAGTACAGGAGAGCATTTCTATTGTACTACACAATGAGGAAGGTACAAGTCAGGCAAACTGGCTTGAATACTAATAAGGTTGGTTTCTTGGGAAGGTTTTCTAAGGCACTCTGGCCTTCATTAAGTATTCTGATACTTTACAGCTATAGTCTTATAGCTATGACAAAAGTACTTCACCAGAACCAAACTGTGGAAGTTCAAGGATGCAGTAAATTTTATACCTGGCAGAAAAGTTGGGGCCATTGAAATTTTAAGAAGAAAGCACTGATTTTCAAACCTTTATAAAGTTTCTTATTTAGCTACCTAGAAATAAAAAAAAATCTGTAAGCAACTCAGAGTATGTTTAGTCTATTCTTTAATGATATATAGCACACCAAGCTCTGCAGCTTGGGCTCTGCAAAAAAGTGTTTCCCTAAGATTCCCTTTTCTATTCTGCATCATCATTGTTATCATTGTAGTTTTCTTCCACAAACCACTTCTTATATAGTGTTTAGAAACTTTGAGTCATTGTGAGTCAGCAAATACTTCTCCACTGAAGTATAATACCAATTTTAGGATTATATGATTGTGAAAAAAGTACCCTAATTGAAAAATTTCATCAATTTTAGCTATAGCATTCCAGAACTCAGGCATTTCAGAAACACAAAAATAATTTAAAAAGAGTAATTGGAAGTATACTTCTGCAAGTACTACTTCTCTTGCTTAATGGCTTGCTTGGTAGCATTTTCTCCCTTCTTCCAGTGTAGTCAGCATCCTACGAGGCCTATAACCTCAAGTCCCCAAGAGAAATAGGAACCAGAATCATCTGGGCCTAACCTAAACATACCTGTGCTAGTCAAACCCTCATTGGAGAAATGTCCCTTGGGTTCAAAGAGAAATGCTACTGTGAAACTCAGTCTCACCAGTGTCTGAAAACTTGAGTCTGATGTTTTTAGTTGGTGTAACATGGCTCATTGTGTTTCTGAGCATTTGTGTATTGCTCAACTTTAAAAGGAAAATGAGAAATTCATTTATGGTAGCTTTTATTTCGGACTTTGCACCCTCAAGTCACCTTTTTAAAATTTCTTCAGGTGTGCTTCTCACACCTGTATCCATTTGGTTATTTTCTATAAAGTCACAAATTGCATTGAAGATTTTATTTTGCTTATCAAATAGAGGTTGATAGAGACAAGGGTATTTTTTCATTGTTTTTCAAGTAGAGTCTGCCTTTTCCTCCCACCCCACCCCACAACCCCAGCCCTCCACGCCTCCCTCCCCCATTTCCAAGCCCCCTCCTCATTGTTGTCCATATGTCCATTATAATTGTTCCTGTACACCCTTCACCCTTTTCCCTTTTTATACCCTCCCTTCTCCCTTCTGATCACTGTCAGCCTGTTTTCAATTTCAATGTCTTTGGCTATAGTTTGCTTGCTTGTTTGTTTTGTTGACTAGATTCCTGTTAATGGTGAGATCTTATGGTATTTGTCTTTCACTGCCTGGCTTATTTCACTCAGCATAATGCTTTCCAGTTCCATCCATGCTGTTGCAAATGGTAGGAGCCCCTTCTTTCTTTCTGCTGCATAGAATTCCATTGTGTATATGTACCATAGTTTTTTGATCCATTCATTTACTGATAGGCACCTAGGTTGCTTCCAACTCTTGGCTATTGTAAATTGTGCTGCTATAAACATTAGGGTGGATAAGTTCTTTTGGATTGGGGTTTCAGGGATCTTAGGATATAATCCTAGCAGTGGAGTTGCTGGGTGGAAAGGCAGATCCATTTTTAGTTTTCTGAGAAAATTCCGTACTGTTCTCCATAGTGATTGTACCAGTCTGCAATCCCACCAACAATGGATTAGGGTTCCTTTTTCTCCACAACCTCTCCAACACTTGTTGTTTGTTGCTTTGTTTATGATGGACATTCTGATTGGTGTCAAGTGGTATCTCACTGTGGTTTTAATTTGCATCTCTCTGATGGCTAC